>NC_071423.1:1209642-1512053 GCF_017976375.1 Cuculus canorus
GATTTATCCACTTGTTTGCAGGGTTGGTCTTCCAGATCCTGGCTCCAAGATGATCATCATCCATTCCCATCCAGTCAGGACACATAAATCCCCTGGGAAATGCGGCACAGCAGCGGTGCAGTATGGTCAGCGTCGCTTAACAATCCCTCGCAGCTCTGTCTATAATTAACCACTTTGCAGAGATGAGGCTTTCAAAAATAGGTATAAGCAGGAATTGTTGTTTTTCTCCCCATAATTATATGTTTGGCTGATGTTGCTGCCCCTTGGCAACCTTCAGCCAAGTATTGTTTTCCAGTGCGTCTTCCCTGCACAGCTCAGTGTGTAGGGTTCTCAGTATGTAGGGTTGAAAAAATGTCTTAAAATAAAATCAGGTGTGGATGAAAACTTGAGGCTGATGCTCTGGGGTGGTTCCTTACGCACAGCATAGGATGGCTTTGGAAAGGCTTTTTGGCATCTTTTGGTGCGAAAAGAGTTTGGAAAGCATCCCGGTGGGAGCCGGGCTCTGGCTCTGCCACAGCACCTGGGATCCTGAGCAGCAGCAGGGAAAGGGTTAACGCAAGATCCTGCAGGAGGAGATTCCATCGAATCTCTTTAGGAAGGTGCACTGCAGCCCATGGGGCAAATACTGGGAGCATCATAGCCTCTTACCATCTTCCCCTGTGCTGGGCCATGTCACTGAGAATGTTTCTTATTAACTGAGGGTATTTCTTATTAATGCGTGGATTTGTTTTGCTGCACGTGGTCGGAAAAAGCTAGAGAAGTAAAAATTACCTAAGTGAGGGCCAAAACTCAAGATTTCCTCTTTGCATCCCCCTTCCCCTCGATCTTCTCCAGCACCTTCTGTTCTCCCATGGTTTGGGATAACAGCCTTGGGTAGATATTTGCACAATAGGGGGAGGATAAACAAGAAAATAGGAATTATTCACCACGGGGATAGAAATAAAACCTCATAAAAATATCATTGGATATTATGAAGACCACATAATTCAAAGCATTGAGAGTACTGGATGATTTAGGATCTTACTCATCACTCAGATGGGGTTGAGAGAACCTGTGCTCCACAAGCAATGATGGTCTCAAAAATCCCAGCCATGGCCATCGTGGGAGGACTGAAGGGGTGGAAGCAGCAGTTCATTGCTCAAGTCCAACTTTCAATGATGCCTCTGAAAACCCCACACCCAAAGAGTAGTTTGCTGCCCACAGACTGAAAGATGGTCCTCCTGTGCCTGAGTCACACACTCGGGCTCAGCTGCTGCAAAGCCACCTTTCAAGTAGTTCACTGCTAGGAAGAAAAATAGAGAAAAACAGAGAAAAGAGAGGGGGAAAAAAGAAGAGAGGAAAAGAACGACTTAGCTGGATGATGCGGCTCGACTCAAGCTGGTGGTGGAGCATCTGGGACTGCTTATAGGTCCAGCATCAGATTAAGGTTTTAATAACCAGAATCTGGTTAAAACCAAACTTTCTGCTATTGCAAACTGAAATGTTTCAGATCTCATGCTCAGCTCTTAAATCTGCATCTCAAGGTCTGGGTAAGGGACCCACATTTCTTATCACCCAGGGCCATGTTTTCAGTGATGCTCAGCAGTAGAGGAAACCTCTGAGTCGGATGCTCTCCATGCAACAAAACCCGTTGTTTTAAACATCTCGTTTATATCACAGCTTTCTGAAAAGCAAACCCTAGAGATGCAAAGAAGAGATTTCTACGAGTCCTCTCGGGCCGAGATCCTGAGTGTTACCACGTATACACAAAAACCCGGGGCAAACAGCACAGTGACTCAGAGCTATGTGTGATATCGGTTTCGGGTAGATGTGAAAAGAGCTCCATGTCTCATTTCTGCTTGCAGGTTGGGTAGGTAACAGCTTTTTTCTTACAGGCTGGAGGAGTGGTTTTCTTATTTGTATGTATTTTATTGTGCTTCGCTGATGCTTTGCCCAAAAGCCAAGCGAAGCGCTGGCAATCAAGATAAAGGACTGAACGGCAACAGAGAATCCTGTGATCAGCAAAACAAATGAGAGAGGTGCAGAGAACCACAAGAGTCAGTGCTGGGGTGGTGGTTGGGTTGAGCTTCTGCTCTGGCTCGTGAGCAGTTATGTGGTGGAGAAACCTGGGGGATGATTGAGTTGGAGTAGAAAATGGCTTTATGGGCTTCAAGTCCTTCTTCCACGTTATATTTGCAAATACAGATGGAGCATCTTCCCTGTCAAAGCTTGCAGGTCGATGCAAATCTATTGACAGGAGCTGAGGTTGGAGATGGAAACACAGGAGACCCTGGCCCAGATGCTGTAATGTTCTTTATAGAGGGGGATTCTAATCCATTTGCACATCAAAGCCTTTAATTACATCATTTTTCACGTGAGAGTGACAAAGTCATGATGTGTTTTGCAAGAGTGCATAAAACCCCTGCTTATAGAAATAGGGAAACTGAGGCACAGCAGGAGGACGTGCTTTGTTTGCATGTAAGGGATAAATCATGGCCAGCTACGATATTCCATGCTTCTATGAGCATTTGGGACCACGTTGTTAGAGGTTTAGTGGAGCAAATCAGGGGCTGGTAATAAACCAGTAAGAAAATAGTCTTGTATCCAGGGAAACTTTGACTGGCAGTGAGTCAGGAGAGGAAACCGTACTGAAAAGGTCAAGTTTATCTCTGAACATGCAAATTGTTGTCTGTTTTGACAAAGTCCCCTTTCTTTTGAAGGCAGCTGATATTTTCCCGTGTTAAGAGGGCCACAGAGATGATCCAGGGGCTGGAACACCTCCCATATGGGATGGGCTGAGAGAGTTAAGAGTTGTTCCACCTGGAGAAGAGAAGGCTTTGGGGAGACCATAGAGCAGCTTCCAGTGCTGAAAAGGGCTCCAGGAAAGCTGGGGAGGGGCTCTGGATCAGGGAGGATGGAGGGGAATTGTTTTCAACTGCAAGAGGGGAGATTGAGATGATATATTAGGGAGAAATGTTTTGTGGTGGCTGCCTCATCCCTGGAGGGGTTCCAGGCCAGGTTGGATGGGGCTCGGAGCCCCTGATCCAGTGGGAAGTGTCCCTGCCCATGGCAGGAGGTGGGACTGGGTGGGCTTTGAGGTCCCTTCCAACGCAACCATTCCATGATTCTATGATTCTACTATAAAGTTGTATTTTGCCTGTTAAAAACAGAAACCACTTCGCCTGTTCAAGAATGCCAGTAAAGTCTGGAGAAATCAATAGTAAAGGATATGTTCAATAAAGACCATATATTGACATCCTTGACGAGTCCCTGCTTGCCCTTCAGCCAAATGGAGAGATCTGCCCAAGAGCATCAGCAGCTTCAGATGAACACAAACTCTCCCCTTCCTCTCCACTCACTTTTCCTCCCCAAACAGACTTTTCTTCATAAACCAGAAACCTCCAGCATCAGAAATATTCAAATTTTCTGGCTTTCTTTTTATAGTGAAGTTGGAAAGAAAGCATCCAAATCCGGTGACTATCAAGTAAAAGCTCCATTTTCCACGGACACATTAACTTTCTTCCATCAGCCACGAGTCCTTCCCCTCCATGAGAAAATATTTTAAAGCCCCCAGAAGAAAGGAGCCTTTTGGGCTCAATTCAACTCAAACATCAATAAAAAAGCAAAGAGCCCCTACATTTCTCAGCTTGTTTTGCCAAGCAGTGAAGGGCTTGAGCATCCTGGGATCCAAAGACTTTGCCTTCATCCCCTCTTCGCCCATCTTCACATTTTAAAGCAGTTCATTAACTAAGCCTGGTGTAATTATATCCCCTCCTCATGCTGCTGAAACCTTCAACAGGCTCTGAATGGACAGGGTTAGTGTGTTTGATCCCCATTTTCCCTCCGGCTCCATCCCCCCAGCCCCAAATTTCCTCTTCCCCACCTCATAAAAGGATTTTCTCCCCGAGGAACGCAGTTACTATTTTACTGATGGGGTCAGGACCTTTCTTTTTTTTTTTTTCTCTTTTTAATCCATTTTATAGCCCCCTGTGGAGTGAGGCTTTCCATCTGGGGAGACATGTAATGCAATCCAAAAATAACAGCGTGACCAGAGAAATGGAGGTTGATGGTAAAACCCTAAACACAAACACCCATCCAGTGGTGCAGGACCAGCCCTGCACCTATCGGAGAGGAAGATTTTTATATAGATATGTTTATATTTATCCTGAGGGCACTGTTTCTGAGTGGTTTGTACTTAATGAAACATTTAGTTATTAAAAGAGGAAGCAGGCGAGGATGGCAACATCTTAAATCAGCTTTCACGC
Organism: Cuculus canorus; assembly: GCF_017976375.1. Lineage (NCBI taxonomy): Eukaryota > Metazoa > Chordata > Aves > Cuculiformes > Cuculidae > Cuculus > Cuculus canorus. The sequence continues at coordinate 1,213,887 of NC_071423.1, forward strand.
CATAGAGATCATAGAATGGAATCATAGAATGGAATCATAGAATGGTTTGGGTTGCAAGGGACCTTAAAACCCATCCAGTTCCACCTCCTGCCATGGGCAGCAACACTTCCCACTGGATCAGGGTGCTCAACAGTATCTGGGTCTGGGTTATTGCTCCCAAAACACCTCAGGGGAGATGCTGAGCCAGATTCTCACCCCTCTGGTGAAAGAGAGCTAGGCAGCATTATCCTCCTGAAAAAGAAGGAAAGAAGAAAAAGCTTTTCTTTGCTTTTACTTCACCTTGTGCCCAGCACTGTGTGGGCAGATGTTGATAATTCACCTGATAATGATGTGAAACTCTGCCGCACCCCAGCACAAGGTGGGCAACTTTAAATGCACTTAAAATAGCACTTTTGAGTAATTTTTTGTCAATTTTTATTAAACCTCTTACGCTTCTTGCCTGCCTCAGAGCCCAGCAGGTTCCCAGGGCTCTGTGCCAGCAGGAGATCCCACCAGGGGCTCCCCCAAAACCCTGCCCTGGAGGAGCTGCAGGTTACCAGGTCCCCCCATTCACTCATCTCTGGAGCACTGATTCAGCCCATGATGCCAGCCACCAGCAGAGCGAAAACGTTTTTCCTCCAAAAGAAGTGGGTGTGTTGGCAAATCCACCCTCCCCCTCTAGCTCATCCTTTTCAGCATCCCGTCTCCCTTATCTTCTCTTTCCATTTTGCTCATCTGTGGCTCAGCGCTGCCTCCCTCCTCCCCACCCACCTGCCCTCTCCTCCAGAAAAGAGAAAAGCCTATTAAAAAAGTGTGCCCTTTGGCATCGCTGTGTCCTTCAACTCTTGCTGTCTTTCCCTTCATCCTTGTGCGTTCTGACCTTGTTTTTCAGCGTGGGCTTCTCAAAACAGCCTCCAGCACTCAAACCTTATGAATGCCTTAAGGCCACGGGCATGAAAACCCCAGGGCTGTAATTGTGGGGTTATCAAACTGGTACACACTTGTAAACCAGTAAAAAGGGCAGGTTGGGGCTTGGGGAGAGGGAGTTGAAGGATGCTGAGCCTTATGCCAAGCCCTTTGGGCCACTCCACCGATGTGCACACAGTAAATTGCACAAGAAAAGGACATTTTTAACTCAACCCCATCCAAATCGGACAGCTTTGCAGCTTAGACACCTCCCCGAAACAACCCAAGAGCAACCTTGACTTTGGAAAGATGGACCAGCCTGGGGGTACCACTCCTTCCCATCCCTGTCCCCATCCCTGCATCTCTGCTCCCACCCTTCCCGTGGCCCGAGTTTCTCTGCCTCCAGCCCTCTCTAACCCACACACAAAGGAAAATTGTGGAGTTTGGCTTCAATAAGACACCCCCAGGAGCTACTGCACTGATGAGGACTGACGCACCTCGTGTCACGTACCCCCGATCCCCAGCCTGCTCTCATCAGACTGGATGGGAGAGTGGTTTTGAGGCTGACAATTCAATATTGCTTGGAATATTTTTCCAAAAGCCTCTCAGAGCTTGGACTGTGAGGCTCCATGAGAGTTATTCCCCCTGGATATCCATCAAAATGACCCCTACATCTCCTTCATTACCTCCTGACCCGGCCTGTCTGCCTGCAGGAGGGTGGACGTCTGAGGAGCAAGTGGCAGAAATCCATCCCAAAACCTTTTGCAGCCCTTGTTAAAAACCCTGCCTCTGCCTGCGCCTGCTGCAACCCCCAGAAAGAGCTATTTCTGGCCCAAAATCACACTCCTAACCCAATTACAGCAGCACAAATACCAATGGGAGGTACCTAATGTACGGGCAGTACATGTTCCCTATGGAAAAAGTGAGATAGGATGCGACAGGCAGCGCATCTGTGAGGATTATTTGATTATTGATGGTTTATTTCATAAACAACCCCCAAATACACAAGGAGGATTCTTTTCAAGTTACCTTTTCCTAGTCTCCCCTTTGTTAAAACATTTGCAGCTTCCAGTCAGGAAATAAAATCCAACTATTTTTGACTTTTGCAACCAAAATAAACATCTGTTTAGGTTAGAAACACGTAAGCTCTTCGTAAATCCACCATCGCCACAAGCTCCCAAAGACCCACGTAACCTCATTTTCTTTTGAAATGGAAAGGGGGAAAAGTAAAGGTTAGAAAAAGAGCCCGTTCCCCTCATCGCTCGGTCTCTCCTCCCACTGCATTTCTCCTCCTTCAGCTTTTCAAAAGGTACTTTTTCACTTCTGAAATGAGTGTTCGAGCGCTCTTGGTTGTTTCAAAAGGTGCACAAAGGTTTCAGCCACCCGGATGCACAGCTCTTGCTACAGGTGTGCTATGAAAAAAGTAAGAAGAGCTCAATCAAGGGGGCTTTGTCCCCTCATTTAAGGAAAAATAATCTTTAAAATATGAAAAACGCGCTTTTTTGAGTGGTTGTTTTTGGACCCTCAGCCCAGCCAACACCACTAGAGGGCCCAAAAAGTGTTTGAAGTGATGCTGGTTCCTCCTTATTTGAGCTTTCCCCAACCGCTGCCTCAAAACTGTCAGGGCTGCTTGTGCATCTCCCAACCACTGCAGAAAATAATATAGCTTAAAAACAAGCAAACAAACAAAGAAAAAGCTGAAACTAAGAAGGTAGCAGCAGTTATTTGGAAGGATTTTGCTACAGAGTCCTTTGCAACACCATCTTTCGTGCATTTTAGACCCATTTGTAATTTCCAGGACATTTATATGTATTCATAATCTGCATTTTGGGTATATCTATGCTTGTAAAAAATTGTTTCATATCAGAACAGCTTGAGTGGAGGCTGAGGGATGAGAAGCCCAGCATGAGCCGGCAATGTGTGCTCGCATCCCAGAAAGCCTGGGCTGCACCCAAACCAGTGGGACCAGCGGGGAAGGAGGGGATTTTGTCCCTCTGCTGTGCTTTGGTGAGACCCACCTGGAACCCTGTGTCCGGTTCTGGAGCCCTCAGCACAGGAAGGGCATGGAGCTGTTGGAGCGAGTCCAGAGGAGGCCGTGGAGATGATCCGAGGGCTGTAGCACCTCTTGTATGAGGACAGGCTGAGAGAGTTGGGGTTGTTCAGCCTGGAGAAGAGAAGGCTATGCGGAGACCTTAGAGCAGCTTCCAGTGCTGAAAGGGGCTCCAGGAAAGCTGGGGAAGGCCTCTGGATCAGGGAGTGCAGGGAGAGGATGAGGGGGAACAGATTCCAGCTGAAAGAGGGGAGATTGAGATGAGATCTTGTGAAGAAATGTTTTGCTGTGAGGGTGGGGAGGCCCTGGCCCAGGTTGCCCAGAGCAGTGGTGGCTGCCCCATCCCTGGAGGGGTTCCAGGCCAGGTTGGATGGGGCTTGGAGCCCCTGATCCAGTGGGAGGTGTCCCTGCCCATGGCAGGGGTGGAACTGGATGGGTTTGAGGTCCAACCAAACCATTGTATGATTCTGTGATCCTTTCTATGATTCTATTTCTCCTCCTCAGGGATGAATTCAGCTCCTGGGCTGGAGCAGCCCCACACTGACCCTCCTGCCATGGGCTGCGAGACCTCACTGGCTCCAGGCGGCTGTGGCTGAGAATTGATAATTATTTCCCTTGGGGTATTTAAACTGCTTTCCCACATTTCTCAATGAAGCAAAAAAAAGGAACAGCTTTTCCTGGCATTCTTCCGTTGTCATATTTGGGTTTCAATTTATAAACTACAGAGGTAAAGGCCCCGCAGGAGCAGATCTGAGGGTATTTCGGTTCCTGCCATAAGGACCTGAAGAGGGCTTCCAAGCAGGCAGAGATGTTATCCCCACCCATTTCCAAGCTGTCATCTCTAATTGATATCTATTCCTCCAGCATCCTCTGCCCCCTCCTGAATTAACCCTGTCATTTAGCTGATTCCCGAGGGTGCGCAGAGGCATTAAGAGCAAACGGCGTCTCCTCAGGGACACCATTAAGGAGGAGAGAAGGGAAATGTGATCTTTAATAGGGGGCAGTGATGAGGGGGGAGCTGGACGGGAGTGGGAGTGAAGAGGGATTTCTCTGTCTTGGGGAAGACAACTGGAGACTCAAACAATCACCGTAGCCCATCTTGACCTAAATTAGGGGATATCCAGGGCTGTGGTGCTCAAGCACCTTCATGATCAGCAGATAAAAAGCTCTTTCAGGCAAGAGTGCAAGTCCCAGAGAACATTTTGATGTCCAGCGCATCTCTCCGAAGGGTCAGAATGGAAAATTGACGTATGCGAAGGTATTTGAACCACAGGCTGCTGTCCTGGAGGCAGCTCCCAGCAGAGCATCCCCGTGCCAGGGGACCACGCTGTGTCTGGGGCGCAGGAAGGGGCTGGGCTCCTCTCCAGCACCATCACGATGCTCTTGCCAGCAGCCAAGATGTTTCCTGCAATTCTTGCGAGCCCTGACCTGGCTTTCATTATCAAGCAAAGTCCTGATGCCCTTCACCCACAACAAGAAGATGTCACTGACCTTCCCTGCTGAAGTCAGGCTGGGCTGCAGCATCCCCCTTTACCCTGGTTTATCTGTCCATGTTTCTCATTTCCTTTGACGTCTCTGGGTTAAGCGTGGAGCAAAGGCAGCTTCGTGGGTGGATTATACAGCTGGGGAGTGTCCTCAGGAATCACGGTGATGTACATGGATAATCTCATGAGATTCTGAAGCAGGACGGGAAAGTCTGCAATCCTCCAGCCAGCTCTGGAACAAACACCTAAGATGATGAGGCACCCATTTCCCAGAGAAGTGGTGGCTGTCCCATCCCTGGAGGTGTCCAAGGCCAGGTTGGATGGGGCTTGAAGCAACTGGATCCAGTGGGAGGTGTCCCTGACCATGGCAAGGTGGGAACTGGATGGGCTTTGAAGTCTCTTCCAACCCAGACTGTTCTATGAGTCTATGATTCATGAGCAGTTCCCTCACTACCAAATAATCCTGGGTAGATTTAGGGTGTCCTTACACAGCAAACTCTGCAAGCCTTGGTGTGCAGCAGGTATGACCTCTTCTCCCTGGGCTGTTGGGATGCTTGGTGTGAAACCATGGAGAAACTCATCTGGAGTCCTGTGTCCAGTTCTGGAATACTCAACATAAAAAGGAGACGAAACTGTTGGAACGGGTCCAGAGGAGGCTACAAAGATGATCCAAGTGCTGGAAAACCTTCCGTAGGAGGACAGGCGGAGAGAGCTAGGGTTGTCCAGCTTGGAGAAGAGATGGTTCCCAGGACATCTTGTAGCAACCTTCCAGTACCTGAAGGGGCTACAGGAAAGCTGGAGAGGGGCTGTTCACAAAGGCTTGTGGGGATAGGACAAAGGGAAATTGGTATAAACTGGAGAGGGGCAGATTTAGACTGGGCATTAGGAAGAATTTCTTCATCATGAGAGTGGTGAGGCCCTGGCCCAGGTTGCCCAGGGAAGATGTGGCTGCCCCATCCCTGGAGGTGTTCAAGGCCAGGTTGGATGGGCCTTGGGCAGCCTGATCCAGGGGGATGTCCCTGCCCATGGCAGGACGTTGGAACTGGACTATCTTTAAGGTCCCTTCCAACCCAAACTATTCAATGATTCTGTGATTCTACCTCAAATCACCCCACCCAACCCCAAATGGCCCCTGCCACCCCCACCATGACAAACTGGCATCTGTGGAGGTGCATGCACCTTTTCTGGGGAGTGGAAACCCCAGAGCCGGCAATGAAGAGCTCTAATTGTCAAACCGCCAACACCAGAATCCATCCCACACCAAATTACACAACCCTGCACAGAAACCAGCACAGCTCTTCTGATGGCAGTCACGGTGCTTCTTGGGGAACACTCAACAACTCACAACAACTGCCATCCTTCAGAGGCCAATTACACCTCTCCAGCCCTGAGGAGCCACGCTGCACCACTGTGTTACACCCGGCTCTGCAGCCTTGGCCCTGCAGGGCAAGCGGCTCGTCCTCACCGCCGTTTTCCATCCTCAAGCTCCCTATTGTTTGCCAGAGCCCGGCCCTGACCCTGGGTATTTATAACCCCCTTTTCCGGCACGGCATTGTGTGCCGGCAGCCCCGACGCGCACCCCATGTCCTGGATGAGCCGGGGCTTGACTCCTCGCTTCCTCGCTTTCCTGTTTACTAGGCTCGGGAGGAGCCATTCCTGGCCACTCCTTGGAGACCTCCGTAAAATCCTATTTATCCTTCCAGCAGAGAGAGGGACAGTGGCTTGGGATGTGTCTGGCCAATTCATAAGACCTCCAAAATCTGGGAAAAGATGGATTGAGCTGGGATGTGCTGTAAGACATCCTGTCGCTGTTGCGAATGAGTCATGCACACAACCAGTTTACAAACTCTGATGGATTTGTCCCGAATCCAATCACCCATTGCAGAGGAAAAATGGCTGCTGTCAATGGGAGAGCAGTTTCCACATTGTCCCTCCTCCAGGACATGCACTTTCTGCACCAAGCAATAAGATCTGGCCTATCTCAAGTCCCTGTACCTTCCTGAAATGCTGTGTAATCCAAAAATAACATCCAGGCTCAGATTTGTGCCCAAAACCAGGCTTTTTCTTCTCTCCTAGAGTAGGCAGAGGGCTGTTGCCCAGTGCTCCATGCCTTGGTGCAGGCAAGTCTTTAGTGTGTGCTGTGTTAGGAAAAAAAGACCCTACACTCTGCCCTGGTATCATGTGCGAAACAGTTTATTACAGCAAAAGAGACCTTTTACCCAAATAACTTTGATTGTTCAGGGAGGTGAATTAACTGTGTAGACAAAGAACCTTTGCTGGGGCGCGGGTGTTGCCGAGAGCTCACAGGCATTTCCACCTCCCGTCAGTGACCTCTGCGACAGAGCTGGGCCAAACCAGGGAGGGGTTTGGGTTTCTCTCTGCTGCACGGATACGTTTCGGGCTGAAAAAAAAAAAAAAAAAAGGAATAGGTGTTTAATGAGAAAATGTGCGTCAAGAAAATGTGAGCTCTTGACCTCAATTTGGATTGCTTTTGCTTGGGTGGGTGGATGAGTGCAAGGGTTCCCTGCCCATCACCATGATGCTGTCCTGGCAGAGGGAAAGAAAAAAGACATTTTACTTGTGCTAGAAAGAGGGTAAAATTGCGAAAAGGAGGAAAAACAACCCTTAGCTTTGCTCAAAATAGGTTATGATGAGTAGTTGGGCAGAAGGTTGGCCCATTCCCACCATTATCCTCTATGTGCTCCACAGGGGGATGATTTATCTCCATTTTTTCCACTTACTTTTGGCCTAAATGGTGATATTTCTAACTATGGTTTGCAAAGGTTGCCCAAGGGGTAAACCATCCAACATCCATGCTCACATGGGCCCCTCCCGCTGCCCAAAACCCCCAGTGCGGTCCCAGCAGCGGGAATTAAACAAAGCCAAACACAGACCCTCCCAACGTTAATCTAACCCTTGCAAAAGCTGGGTGGAGCGAGCACTCCAGGAAACTCTCATTCAAAGCCATTCATTAGTCAAAACGCTGTATAAATGATTATCTTTGCTGTCAGTTCCCCAGCCCTCAACCCCTGGGTCCAGGTGGGGACGTCAATCCCCACGTCTACTCATCGCTGGAGGAACACGAGTCATTTTTTTCCCCCGCCAACATACAAACAGTGGCGTGAAAACAATAGCTTTGCGTCAGCCCCCGGTCCCACCACCGTGGCTCTTGAAGCTCCAATATTTGTGTTGTTTTCCTGGTGCTGACCTAGAATTCCCCCTCAAAAATCCCACCTGGAGCCCCGGCTGGTCTGGCAGATGTGCAGAGCCCATGGCTGTCACTTAACACTTATTCTTTATCTGGTTACAACAGGCATGGCAAATGTATTTCCAGATGTTTCCTACTCCGCAGCCCATCCCAAGGCTTTCGGCTTTTTTGGCGCAGGGCTGCCCACTCATAGAACAGAATCATTAAGGCTGGAAAAAGCCTCTAAGATCATTAAGTTCAACCCAACCATCCCTACTAAATCATGTCCCGAAGTGCCAAGTCTACATACTTTTTGACCACCTCCAAGGATGGAGATTCCACCACTGATCTGGGCAGCCTCTGCCAGGGCTCCATCACTCTTTCAGTAAAGAATTTTTCCCTGATATCCAATCTAAGCCTTCTCTGTTGGAGGAAGGCCATTTCCTCCCATCCTATCCCTCCTTACTTGGGAGAAGAGCCCAGCACCCACCTCGCTACAACCTCATTTTAGATACATTTACATTGTACTCAGCCAGGCTGGTGGTGGGCTCATCTATGGGAGGGAGCAGATGCCTACAAACATCAATTTTTTTTTTTTCACAAAAAAAAAAAAGAAAAAGAAAAAAGAAAAAGAAAAAAAAAGAAAAAAAAAAATGGAAAATGAAAAAGGAAAAAGAAAAAAAAAAAAGAAAAAAGAATAAAAGAAAAAAGAAAAAAGAAAAAAGAAAAAAGAAAAAAGAAAAAAGAAAAAAGAAAAAAGAAAAAAGAAAAAAGAAAAAAGAAAATAGAAAAAAGAAAAAAGAAAAAAGAAAAAGAAAAAAGATATTCCATAGAGCTCCTATTAATCAACATTTAATATCAAAATAAAATCTCATGCTCTTTCTTATTTATTAGGTCATTGATATCACTATTTCAGGTTTGGGGTTTGGGACATGGGCCAGAGACAGATAACAGGAATAATACCCTGTAAGGGAGTCAGTATAAATGTCTTTGCATTGTGATGTTATTCATCAGAGTTGGCTTTTGTAAAAAAAAAATGTTCTTTGCTGAGGATGATAACACAGTGGAAACCCAGCTGAAAGCTTGCACTCCATAGGTGTCTTACATCACTGGTAGAGAATGGACCAAAGCAGATCCCAGCATGATTTTAGAATCATAGACTTATGGAATGGTTTGGGTTGGAAGGGACCTCAAAGCCCATCCAGTCCCACCCCCTGCCATGGGCAGGGACACCTCCCACTGGATCAGGGGCTCCAAGCCCCATCCAACCTGGCCTGGAACCCCTCCAGGGATGGGGCAGCCACCACTGCTCTGGGCAACCTGGGCCAGGGCCTCCCCACCCTCACAGCAAAACATTTCTCCCTAAGATCTCATCTAAAATTTTCAATATATTGGGTTTGAATTTTATTTTAGTTCTAAAGTAAAACAGTGTAGACGTTTTCCATAGAAATCCTGCATCTGGATGCCACCATCTCAAAGGTGGAGCGGGTGAGACAAATCCTGGTTGGAGAAAAACCTTCCCTCCACATGGTAACCAGGACAATTCTGAAAGAGCTGTGAGATCCTTCCATTGGTTTACAGCAAGTAGTTTCTCCCTTCATTAATGGACTTCCTTGGCTGATTCCCTGTATAAATCCCAGCTGCATCAATGTTCACACTGTTACTTTATGAAGCGTCTGGAGATGGCTCAACAGTTTCTGCTCTTTCCTTCATTTGAAGGAAAAATATAGTACATTCATAGAATTACAGAATCATAGAATCACCAGGCTGGAAGGGACCCACTGGATCATCGAGTCCAACCATTCCTAACACTCCCTAAACCATGTCCCTAAGCACCTCGTCCACCTGTCCCTTAATACCTCCAGGGAAGGTGACTCCACCTCCTCCCTGCACAGCCTCTGCCAGCACCCAATGACTCTTTCCATGAAAACTTTTTTCCTAATGTCCTGCCTGAACCTCCCCGGCGAAGCTTGAGGCCATTCCCCCTTGTCCTGTCCCCTGTCCCTTGGGAGAAGAGCCCAACTCCCTCCTCTCCACAACCTCCTTTCAGGTGGTTGTAGAGAGCAATAAGGTCTCCCCTCAGCCTCCTCTTCTCCAGGCTAAACAACCCCAGCTCTCTCAGCCGCTCCTCGTCAGACGTTCTCCAGCCCCTCAGCAGCTTTGTTGCTCTTCTCTGCTGGTCACACCGTTTCTGATCCAACCCAAGATGCCGTTGGCCTTCTTGGCCACCTGGGCACACTGCTGGCTCATGTTCAGTCGCTGTCAACCAGCACCCCCAGGTCCTTCTCCTCCGTGCAGCTCTCCAGCCACTCTTCCCCCAGTCTGTAGCACTGCACAGGGTTGTTGTGCCCCAAGTGCAGGACCCGGCATTTGGCCTTGTTAAACCTCATGTCATTGGCCTCGGCCCAGCGGTCCAGCCTGTTCAGATCTCTTTGCAGATTCCTAGCTGTGAAGCCTACAGCGAGGGGAGGTAAATCCCATTTCTAAGTAGTAAGGAGAAGCAAAGTGGAAGAACAAGGTCACACATTGATGATGTAAGAGAAAAAATCCCACATTTCCTCTATGTCCAGAGAAGACTTCCCAAAGCCTTCATGCACCATTGGACATGAATCCCAGCTGGGTTAATAAGAAATATCTAAGAAGATCTGATATAAAGTGATTGGAAAGGAAAAGCTCTTCTGCTGCCTGGTTGGTGGCAGCTACAGGAAGTGGAATTCTCCTTTTTTTATATTCAGGTCATTAGGAAGAAACACTCAAAACTGTGGTTTCCTTTATCTTCCGGTCATCTAAATGAAAGGGTGGATGAGTGCTTGGTGAGGTGTACACGTGTGCTGGTTTGCTGAGGGTGGGATCTTGGTTGGTGTAGGTCACTTGGTGTTGAGATATGTCTGCAAGGCTGGATCCCATAGAGATACATGTGCATGGCTCCAAAATTAGTGCCCTGAAATTACTGGAGTAGTTTCAAAGTGCTTTAGAATCATAGAATCATAGAATCATAGAATCATAGAATCATAGAATAATAGAATAATTATGGTTGGAAGGGATCTTATAGATCATCTAGTTCCAGTCCCCCTGCCATGGGCAGGGACATCCCACTAAATCAGGCAGTATTCAGAACTGGACACAATACTCCAGATGAGGTCTCACAAGAGAGGAACAGAGGGGCAGAATCCCCTCCCTCCCTGCTGGCCACGCTGCTTTGGATGCAGCCCAGGACATGGTTGGTTTCTGGGCTGTGAGCGCACATTGCCGGCTCCTGTCGAGCTTCTCATCAACCTGCACCCCAAGTCCTTCTCTGCAGGCTGCTCTCAAACATCATCCCTCATTGTGTATAGTTAGGGTTGGAAGGGACCTTAAAGATCATCTAGCTCCAACTACCCTGCCATGTTGGCTTTGCAGCCACCAAGCCTATTAAGTGGAGGTGGTCTCATGTGCCACGTCCTCACCACACTGAGGAAGCAGGGTTTGGGCTACCTGGGGACAAAACTGCTGGGCCACGCAGGTTTCGTTTTCCCCCAGCATTTCCTGAGACGAAGAAGAAATCAGTCTCGGCTCTGTGGCTGTTACACCCGTAGGGTCCAATTCCTTTTGGATCCCCTAAAGCCCCCCAAGATGCCATGTCTCCCAGGTCCATCTCAGTGCACATCCCACATCTGCACAAAGCCACATCGCAGCGCTCTGCGTGCTCCCCTCTCCTTGCTGCTGGGACTCAGGAAACCTGAGCCTCCCTGTTTGTAAACTCAGCAGCTTTTATCAGAGCCCGGGCCCCAGCGCAGGGTGGAGGAGAGAGGACACAGTCTGCTCTGTTGTGCAAGCAGGAGGTGGCATGAGAATTAAGAAATGTCCCCGAGCTACAACTGGATCCTTGAGTCCGTGTGATGGGGCATTGCCCACATAAACCCACCCAATGAACAGATGGGGAAAATGAGGCAAAGTATTACCAGGAACATAGTGAGACTCCACAGCCTGAACGACCTGCCTAATCTCCCAAATTTATTTCAGAAAGCCACATTAATTCTGTATTTCTGGTCCAGCCTGGTGGCTCTCACCAGAGACAGGCTGGTTGGGGTTATTTTTCAGACTGCAAGTAGGTTTTCGAAGCAATTTGGCTCATGCCTAACCACACTGTGCTCTCATTCACGCCGCTGAGATGCTGCTGGCTCTGCGGTCTTCACCGCGGTGTAGCAGAGTGCAAAGGCTCTGCGAGGCACATCTCTCTGTCCCCATCCTCCTCTAGACTTGGCCCTGCAATTTCTGCTACGTGAGATCCCATATTTCCTTTTTCTATGACATTATAGATGTTTAGGACGCTCACAATGCTGAATTTCTTCTCCAGGGAAGAGATGGCTTCAACATGGGAATGGCAAGAAACACCAGAGGAAACTCCAGACCTGGAGAACCTGTGGCAGATGCTACAGGATGTCTCTGTAGAGCATTTCCAGGATCACCTCACCCAGTGCAATTTAAAGTTGCCTGGTGGTTGATTTAATTCCCCCAAGGCAAGGGAGGTGATACTGTTTATAGGATGGGGTTTCCTTCCTATAAACAGAGCCTGAGCTCAGCTCTGCTGCCCTTCAAGCCCAGGATGAAGCTCCAGGGCAAAGAGGAACATTGCAGGGATTCAATAGGAAAAGGGATTTAGAGGAGCAGGAGAGATCTGGGATAGTAAGTGAGGGCGAACAGGAGATCTTAGAGGTAGGGATGGGAAAAAGCCAATAATGAGGATTTGCAGGAACATTCGTGGACCTTTAGAAGCTGGAAAATTAGTGGAAGTGACAAATTCCACAAACACACACCTCTTTTTTCCCTCACTCTGAAGTGGATGTTGCTGTGGCTCCCAGTGCCCGGGATGGGGAAAGAAGTGCAGGAGGGTCAGGGGGAGGAAAACGGTCCACGATGCTGGCAGGCATGGACTGGGGAGGGATTGCAGAGCTGTTCAGCCCTACAAGGTGGGGATTTTAGGAAGAAATTCACAATTTTTGGTCAAAAAGCTGAAAATTTCTTTTTTTCCTTTTCTTAACCATTAGTTCTGGTGGGGAAGGAAATAAATCCCCTGGAAATTTATGAGATTTCAATGAAAACCAGGTCCCTGCCCCTCCTCAGGTTCAGCAAAATGGCTCACGTCCATTTGCATCGACATATCCCTCACCAGGGAAATAAAAGTCATTTCCCCACCAGCCTTCCCAGAAAGTTCTCAAGCCCTGATCCCTTGCTCCTTTGCTTCCTCAGGGATTATTCAGACTAAAAGGAATCAGGAGAAGTAAAAGAGAATAAACACCACCGTGAGGAGATGTGCATGGTTGGTACAGGGCCTTCACCACGCCATTTGCATCCATGGGCACGGGGACGTCAGGATGGGACCCTTAGTCTGTACCTCTGGGCAGGGCAGAAAAGCCCAGTTTCAGACCATGGAAACCCAACAGCTCTTTCAAAACCTGGTTCCAGAGATGTTTGTCTTAAATCTACCTTCCTCAGGGACACATGCAATAAAAACTCATCAAAGTCTTCACACCAGCATCACTGCATTACCACTAGGCATGAAGAAGCTTGCCCCAGTCCTGCCTCAGTTTCCCCAGCAATTCATAGAGTCATAGAAGCACAGAATCATAGAATAATTTGGATTGGAAGGGACAGTAAAGATCATCCAGTTCCACACCCTGCCATGGGCAGGGACACCTCCCACTGGATCAGGCTGCCCAAGGTCCATCCAACCTGGCCATAAACACCTCCAGGGATGGGGCAGCCACAGCTTCTCTGGGCAACCTGGGCCAGGGCCTCCCCACCCTCACAGTGAAGAAAGTCTTCCTAATGTCCAGCCTAAATCTGCCCCTCTCCAGTTTATTTCCGTTCCCCCTCATCCTATCACCTTTATGAACAGCCCCTCTCCAGCTTTCCTGTAGCCCCTTCAGGTACTGGAAGGTCACTATAAGATCTCCTCTGAGCCATCTCTTCTCCAGGCTGAACAACCCCAATTCAGTCAAGATTAATTAACTTTCCCACCCCAGCTCAGTGAATGCCAGCACGGCACAAAGGATACACATAATAAATACGTTTTTTTAATGCCATTCTGGCATTTAACATCTTAATCTTCCTAACAACGGAGTCAGAAGACAGACACCCCTGCACCACAAGCCATTAGATACCCACTATGAAGCTCTTTGAGGGGGGACAGGCACGGAGCGAAGCTTGTGTCCAGAGAGGAGCAACAAGACTGGTGAAGGGTCTGGAACACAAGTCTTATGAGGAGCGGCTGAGGGACCTGGGGTTGTTTAGCCTGGAGAAAAGAAGGCTGAGGGGAGACCTCATCACTGTCTACATCTCCCTAAAAGAAGACTGTAGGAAGGCTGGTGCTGGTCGCTTCTCCCAAGTAACAAGTGATAGGATGAGAGGAAATGGCCTCAAGTTGCGCCAGGGAAGGTTTAGATTGGGTATTAGGAAAAATTGCTTCACTGACAGCGTGATAAAGCCCTGGCAGAGACTGCCCAGGGCAGGGGTGGAGTTTCCTCTCCTGGAGGGGTTCAAAAAACATGTAGCTGTAGCACTTTGGGACACGGTTTAGTATACAGTGGGATTGGGCTGACAGTTGAACTGGATCATCTTAGAGGTCTTTTCCAACGTTTATGATTCTATTGTTGTCTTGACTTATGTTCCAGTGTTTTCTTTTCTTTCCCAGTGCACTACAAAGCTTTGGTGAATACAATCAACTCCCTTAGATCTTTTCCCGGTGGTGTTAATCTCATCCCATCCACGTGCTGAGCAGAAAAGGGTGTAGAAAGGCTGTGTACCCGCCAAGCTTGATCTGCAGCTGGGAGACATGTCCTGCTGATAGCAATACATCATTAATAATAGCAAAAGGTGCTTTGAAAATAAGAAGAAATTCCAGAGAAATTCAGGAGCAAAGCAGGATAATGCAATGCCCTGAATGTCCCCACAGGCTGAAGAGAGCTGGGACAAAGCCTCGGTGGACTCCTCACCCTCTGCAGCCCTTGCAGCAGGACCCCGTGCCTCTCCAGGTATGGCATATACACAGCCATGACATAAAAAATAGGTTAATTTGGGCACCGCAGGATTAATTTCCTCCACAGGTCAGTTCAGGCTGTCTCACCAGTGCAGTGTATCCTCTAAAGCTTACAGATCTATTAACTCAGGACTGCTAAGCTAATTACAGCTGGTTACACTTCCAGCTAATAAAATATTTGTCATTTTTAAGGCACGTGGGAGTTTTTCTTCAGCTTAACCAAATCACCCTGACAATCCCTTGAACTAAAGAGATTCCCAGCAGCATTTTTGCCAGAGGTAGGAAAAATCTGATTAGGCGAGATGATAAAAAGCTTGCATTCCTGTAGTTTTCCCAGCTGGAGCCTAATGGGGCGGATGGAAATGCTGCAAGGCTGCATCGCTCCTGCATCGCTCCCGTCCATAACCCAGAGCAGCAGTGGGGCTGGAGGTGTGAGGAAATTCTGGGTTGGAGCATGTAGGACACTTTGGTTCAAGGGTTTCATCATTTTGGCTTCATCCCGAAGAAAAAGTCTTGCTGAGCCGGGGAGGATTCAAGTTCACCTGGTTGTTTTTTTCTGGTATTTGTTCATCTCCCGGTATGCTGGAATCATGTTTAATTTAGGAAAGAAGAAAGAAGCCTTTTGAAAGAGTTTCTGCCCTTTCCCTCCCCCTTCTATCTTCCCTTATTTTTTAATGAACTTAATAAAAGAGGAAATGTATTAGCCAAGTCCAGCCCATGTGTTTTTAATAACTCAATTTAATTAACATCTCCCAAACTGTCTTATTAAAACTAAATTAAATCCTTATTTGAGATGTTTAATAGATCACACAGACTTTGTGCAGAGACAACAGCAGCTGTGGGAGTGCCAGAAAAAGGAGTCGAGATTTTCCTTGCTCACCTTTGCAGGGGCCAGACTTGTTCCTTCCCCCCATTTCGAGGCCACAACCCGGGTCTCCTGCCGGAATAAATCAGTGCTAATTCACTGGGTCTGGAGAGAGCCAGGAGGTAGAAATGGGCTCTGTAGTCTTTCCTGAAAGGCAACAAAGCCATGCAACAAATTACGCAGAATATACAACCCTTGCCATGATGTTTTTTATTCATCTAAACCACATTTTTTTGTCAGATTGATTTTTTTACTTAAAAAAGATGCTCAGGTTAAATAGAAATTAATGTTAAAATTGCACCATTTATGGTTTGCACTACGTGGGAAAGGGAGTTGACTTTGGGTTTCACTGAGAAAAAGAAGTCATTTTTTTTAAGAGGAAGAGAGAAGAGCAAGAAAATACCAATTTCTTTCATAAATATTTTCTCTCAACAAGAAGTCAGCAGAAAAGTGCTGCCTCCATACCCTCATCTCCTGTTGAGAAGCTGATGTCTTCTCCTGGTCCCTCATCCCCATCACCTTGTTCTTCCATGGCTTTTTCTCTCACCCTTCCTCTGCTTCCTTTCCACTTTGGGTGTTTTTTCACCTTCCCCCCTCACCTCACCCAGCTTTTGTGGATACTTGCACACTGCCAAATGTCTGGGCAAGTGCTTCTGATCATGCTTTTCCCTCCAGGACCTCCAAAGACAGAGAGCCAACGAAGACGGCATCTGCTTTCCATCACACCTGCCAGGCAGGGCTTAGATCTCCTCCAGTTTAAGACATGTCGATGTGTTAAATATATCCAACCAGATTAAAACCATGTTCAGACAGTTCTCGCTCGTGGCTGCCGTGGCCCAGTGGGCTGGAGTTCAAAGGAGCTTGTTGGGGGCGATGGCCTGAGATTGCACAGCCCAAAGCTGTTGGACAGGATGCCTTGGACTGCTTGGATGGACAGACAAGGATTGAAACTGCTCAGTGGAGTTTTTATTCAGCATCTGCTGGCTTGTGTCGACCACTGAGGTGATGTCAAACACATGGCCGAGCTCTTCCCCTGTGCTGTGGATGGATGGGTCAGGAAGCGGGGTTCATGGGATCATACTCATAGAATAGTTTGGGTTGGAAGGGACCTTAAAGCCCATCCAGTTCCAAACCCCTGACATGGGCAGGGACACCTCCCACTGGATCAGGCTGCCCAAGGCCCATCCAACCTGGCCTTGAATACATCCAGGGATGGGGCAGCCACAACTTCCCTGGGCGACCTGGGCCAGGGCCTCACCACTCTCATGGTGAAGAAAATCCTTCCTAATGCCCAGTCTAAATCTGCTCCTCTCCAGTTTATACCCATTACCCCTCGTCCTATCCCCACAAGCCTTTGTGAACAGCCCCTCTCCAGCTTTCCTGTAGCCCCTTCAGGTATTGGAAGGTCGCTATAAGATCTCCTCGGAGCCTTCTCTTCTCCAGGATGAATAACCCCAATTCTCTCAGCCTGTCCTCGTATGAGAGGTGCTTCAGCCCTCGTATCATCTTCATAGACTCCTCTGGACCCATTCCAACAGCTCCATCTCCTTCTTATGTTAAGGATTCCAGAACTGGACACAGTATTCCAGATGAGGTCTCACAAGAGAGGAATAGAAGGGCAGAGAGTTCAGCTACTGCTTTCACCGCAGGAACACAGAGCTGTCCTGGCTGGAAGGGAGCACCCATAATGATGGGAATGGTCAGCCCCAGGAGATAATGTCAGTCTGGAAAACATCTAAACTAAACACGGAAGACACTGTGCAAAACTGCAGATGCAAAGGCCAAGGGACTTGCGGAGAGTCATGCGAATGGTCTCAAATCCCTTAAATCCAGCTGGCCAGAAGGTCACCTATGAGAGGGCCTGGAAAGTCCCACAACTCAGGACATGTATGAAGCCTGTCTTCTCTGGGCACACAGCAGCAGTGCAATATCTGTGATTTAGTTATTTGCCAGCCCAAAAGATGCCCTTTGCCCATCAAAATCAACACTGCGCGTCAGCCGAGAGCATGGGGCACGCAAGGGAGGGCTGCCAAGATGGATCAGACAAGGGGCTCCAGCACTTGGGCAAAAAAAAGCATTTAAAGAACATATTTAAAACACAATCATCAGTTAAAAAGCCATTGTTTCATCATTTTGCTTTTAGAGAGCAACTTTAAGCCAGCAGCTGGTTGTTTTGCAATTCTGTTGACAATGATTTTCCAACCCCGTGTCCATTCCTGCTGACGTTTGTGGAGTTCTATCACCTGGAGATGTGCTCCAAATGTGTGTCAGGCAGCATTGTTTATGGCAGATTTTTAATCCTGCATTTACTACTCCTCTGATGCAAATCTGCACCAAAATCAGTAAAGACATCTGAAAAGAAAAAAAAAAAAAAACCAAACAAACCACTTTGTAAGTGGAAGGGGAAGGAGATTTGAATCATCGAGTGCTGGAAAACTTCTCTCATCTATTTGTTCCTCAGCCTGACATCTCAAAAAAACCAAACAGCCAACAACTTTCCAGGCTCAGAGAGGGGTCTGAAAAGGTTAATCCCGGCACAACTTTGCCATTAGCCCTTCTGGAAGCTGTATCCCAGTCAGGTTATCTCTGGTTGGGTTCATTATCTGTGCTTGTCTTGGAGTGCCTGTGGGTGCTCCACTCCAGGGAGGGGTGAGGATTAGCCCCTGCGCTGTGTTTGCACTGTAACTCCTTTTAATGGTTAGAGATAACGATCGTGTGATAATTGCCTCCAAGCAAGGAGAGATAAATGCTCATGGTTTCTGTGCCATTGCTTGTACAGCTCCAGATGCACCAATGCCTCTTGCAGAAAAAACTCTCTTTTCCCTAAAAAACATTTAAAAAGTTGAAGGAAAAACCATCATGGGTCATTTTTTTTATGTGCTACCTTCCAGGGGCCCATGGCTTCTCTCGACGAGGATTTTGGGACGTTTTCTTCTCATTATCACAGAATCACAGAATCACAGAATCACCAGGTTGGAAAGGACCCATTGGATCATCGAGTCCAACCATTCCTAACACTCCCTAAACCATGTCCCTCAGCACTTCATCCACCCGTTCCTTAAACACCTCCAGGGAAGGCGACTCCACCCCCTCCCTGGGCAGCTGTTCCAGTGCCCAATGACTCTTTCTGTGAAGAATTTTTTTCTGATATCCAACCTGAACCTCCCCTGGCACAGCTTGTGGCCATTCCCCCTTGTCCTGTCCCCTGTCACTTGGGAGAAGAGCCCAGCTCCCTCCTCTCCACAACCTCCTTTCAGGTAGTTGTAGAGAGTAATAAGGTCTCCTCTCAGCCTCCTCTTCTCCAGGCTAAACACCCCCAGCTCTCTCAGCCGCTCCTCGTCAGACGTTCTCCAGCCCCTCACCAGCTTTGTTGCTCTTCTCTGGACACGCTCCAGAGCCTCAACACCCTTCTTGTGGTGAGGGGTCCAGAACCGAATACAGTATTCAAGATGCGGTCTCACGAGTGCTGAGATTTCTGGGATGGGGCTGCATTTCAGGGAACCACGCCGTGGTGTGCGGTGAAGGCTTCAGCAAATGCTGGCATCTCCACTGGCTTTGGCCCAGTGATCCGGAGTGTTGTGGTTGAATCATAGTGTTGTTCCAAAGCCGACTCTAGCTAGAAGGGTGATATAGAAACTGAGCTCTGCGGGTTTTAAACTGGTTTTTTTCTTCCTATACAGTGTCCTTAGAGGCTGTTACTTCTTGACATCTAAAATCTGCTTTCCCCCTTCCTGGTGATTCACATTAATAGGTCTTTGTTAAAGCAAATCGTTCCCCTTCCAGCGTCCCGAGCAACGCAGCTGCTGCCATTAGGTTCTTGCTTGCAGAAATTGCAGAGGGCACGGAGATGATCCGAGGGCTGGAATACCTCCTGTACAAGGACAGGCTGAGAGAGTTGGGGTTGTTCCACCTGGAGAAGAGAAGGCTCTGGGGAGAACTTAGAGCAGTGTCCAGTCCTGAAAGGGGCTCCAGGAAAGCTGTGGAGGGGCTCTGGATCAGGGAGTGCAGGGAGAGGATGAGGGGGAAGGGGTTTGAGCTGCAAGAGGGGAGATTGAGATGAGATCTTAGGAAGAACTGTTTTGCTGTGAGGGTGGGGAGGCCCTGGCCCAGGTTGCCCTGAGCAGTGGTGGCTGCCCCATCCCTGGAGGGGTTCCAGGCCAGGTTGGATGGGGACTGGAGCCCCTGATCCAGTGGGAATTATCCCTGCCCATGGCAGGGGGTGGGACTGGATGGGCTTTAATGCCCTTTCTAACACAAACCATCCTATGATTTTATGATTCTATGAAATTTAGGCAAAAGAGGGAAAAATACAGAAATTCTTTTCCTCTCTTTTTCAAAGCCTGGTTCCACTCTTGGCTATCTCTGCCTTTTTCATCTGTTTCTTTCCCTTTTTTTGGAACGATTGATTGTGAGCATGCTTCACCTTTTCACTTTCAAATAGAACTTTTATTTTAGAAGTAAAAATTTTCAGTCATAATAAAACCCCTGTTCTAATGGAGTGGCACAGTAAAAAGAGAAAAATCTCTGCCTTAGGTGAATAAAGGTGAAATCCAAAGTTATGGGCAGTCCATTTATTGGTCTCCTTCTGTGTGATGACAATTTGCAAACATCTTCCTTGATTTTATTTTTGGGGGTTGTTTTTTTCTTTCCCACCTGCTTTCTTTCACCTCAAGGACCCTTTAAATGGTGTTGGGCACCATGAAGTGGTCAAGGAATTAGGGTCTCCTCACATGAACCCATGGAGCTTCTCCCTCTCCTCTGCATCGTAGAATCATAGAATCATAGAATCACAGAACCATAGAACCATAGAACCATAGAACCATAGAACCATAGAAGCATAGAATAGTTGGCGTTGGAAGGGACTTTAAGGATCACCTAGTTCCAACCCCCCTGACATAGGCAGAGATATCCCACTGGATCAGGCTGCTCACTAGATCATAGAATCATTAGGTTGGAAAAGACCTTAGAGATCATCAACTCCAACTGAACCTGTCTACCACTAAACCATATCCCCAAGAACTTCATCTCCCCACTTTTTAAAGACCTCCAGGGATGGGGACTCAACCACCTTCCTGAGCAGCCTGTTTCAGTGGTTGAGAACCCTTTCAGTGAAGAAATTTTTCCTAATGTCCAATCAATGTAATAACCTGAGCTTCCCAGGGCAAACATCAAAGCTATGGGGAGCCAGGGCTGCTCTGAAGCCTGGTGCTGGTGGCAAGGGTTTCAAGAGGCAAAATGCCCCCAGTGAATCTCCATTTTGAACTGGAGATGTTAATATAACCATTTATAGATAGAAACAGAGATCAGACATGTTGAAACGGGAGAGGAGGAGGAACCCAACACTGCTTTTGATCCCTCTCCATCATTCCCCCAAAAGCCTCCATGTGCCCAGCACCTGATAAAGCCTATTTATAAACCTGGAGGAGGAGTAAGGAGGCCATAAATCTTCTTGCTTCCCTTTTCTCTACGGACCGAGAAGAAAATTAAAACCATGCGTTTGGCTTCCCAGGGATGCCCCATCCTCTTGCCCAAGGACAGAGGTGGCCCTGGGGACCTTCCAGTCCTGACCTGGTGATATCTGAATAAGTCAGGAGGCAATGTCTGTACACTGGTGAGAGTGATGATTTGCCCAGGTGAGACACTGCCGTATAAAACTAGAAGGGAAGAAACGCGACTGGCATTTTGGTGGGGTTTCATGTAAAGAAACAAAGCTCTCGGGCAATAAACTTTACTGCTGAACCTCCATCTCTGAAGTTCCTTTGAGGACCGTGTTCCCCTGTGTCACTTCTAAAGCCATTTTATTGGAGAGCAGGGAACTGATCCCTTCTGGTGGGAAGCCAAACCCTTCATTTCACTAGTCGGGAACCTCAGAGTTTCCAGCAGTCTCATGGAAGCTGCAGTGGAGATTCTCTGCTGGCTAATAAGGGATTGAGCTTGTGCTGCAGCTCAGCACTTCTATGCTTAAGATAAATTTGATTGCTAGACATAAAATCCTGGGTTGAAGGATGGTTTCCGAGCAGGCAGCATGTTCATACAACATCAGGCTCTGCACTGCGCTTGAGAAATGGTGCCCCACTGACGTGGACAGTTATCTGATGGGGAAAGCGGCTTTCACTGGGACCAACAGGTCAAAGGCCAGTGCCACCAAATGTGACCCACGTGGATGACCTCGCACAGGGGTGAGGAACACATCCAGATTCCAAAACTCATTGCAGGGGTGTTGGAGGCAGTGACTGCGGGACATGGGGAGGGAATGATGCCTCTGCTCCCCATCCCTGCCAAACGAGCCGGGGTGAAAGGGGACATGTGCTGGGCAGTGCCACTGACCCAAAAGGCCACAGGAGAAGTCGGACCAGATGTTTAACAGAAGCTCACAGTGTTGCTGAGGCCAGCAGGAGCCTGCCCTGGAGGAAATGACCCTGCGTAAGATGCATTGTCACCGAAATTTCTAAACAGGAGCTGGCAGCAAACTGATTGGGATGAGCTTCCCAGGGGCGGCAGCTGCTAAAAATACCAGGAAGCAGAAAAACTGGCTCCTCCTGTCCCGGCAAAAATGGTGCCATTGGGAATTCAATGTGGTCTTTGCATGGCAGTGGAAAGAAGACTTTCCCTTAGGTTTGTATTTTTTTCCCATTCCTCCATCCTTTCCACTGGTGCCGTTTAGCTCCACGTCCTGGACCTAAAATGCCGAGCATGGGGATCCGTTCTGCCAAAAAAACCCCCACAGATAAGTACTTTTCTTTATCATTTTTAAGATGAGTAAACTGAGGCACAGAGCAGGGATGGGGTTTGCCCTCCCCTTCACATCCTACGGATGAGATAGGGTATTTCATGAAAGCTTTCATGCAATCCTGGCCAAAATCCTTGCAGAAAGCGATCTGCTGCCAACACTAAGAAGACTTTGGTGGAAATCATCCGGGTTTCTTTCATCTTTTAAGCTGAAAGAGGGGAGATTGAGAAGTGATCTTAGGGAGAAATGTTTTGCTGTGAGGGTGGGGAGGCCCTGGCCCAGGTTGCCCAGAGCAGTGGTGGCTGCCCCATCCCTGGAGGGGTTCCAGGCCAAGTTGGATGGGGCTTGGAGCCCCTGATCCAGAGGGAGGTGTCCCTGCCCATGGCACATGGTGGGTCTGGATGGGCTTTGAGGTCCCTTCCAACCCAAAACATTCCATGATTCCATGATTCCATGAAAATCAAAGCCGCTCCCTGGCTCCCTACGGACGGTGGGATGCCCTCCACCCGGAGCAATGCCACCGGCTGCTGCACTGCCCAGATCCCTTTACAGCCCCTTTCTCTCTGCTGGAGGAAAAATAAATAAATCAAACAAACCGAGTCACCAAAATCCCTCCTAAAAGCCCAAGTTCTCACGGTCGGCTGTGACCGGCCAGCAGCGAGGAGCCTCCCCACGGTGCTTTCATTGGAAAAACTTGGGGGTTTTCATCCATGTGGGATAATTGGAGCAAAAAAAAGGGTTTATTTCAAAGCCACAATTCCCACTGCAGAGTAACCTGTGCCAAGAGCCAGCCCTTCCAATGTCGTTGCAGATAGCGGCGAGACTGCGAGAATCACAGTTTTGCGATGGAGTTGGGCATAAAACTGGGAAAAGCAGCAAAAGGAAAAGAGGTGAAATATCCCCCAGCACCATCCAAGTGTTTCCTAAGCCTCCCAGAGCGGGCTGTGCACGCAGGAAAACAGCAATAATTCAGTAAATAGGAGAGGGATTTCAAGCTTTGGGAAAAGCAGTGTCTGAAGTTTCCAGAAACGTCCCACAGCACCTGCATAATATTTTTTCTTGCTGCCTTCCCCCTAATTGCATCCATCTGGGACGGCGTAGCTCTTTCAACGCCTCAGTGCGTGGGCAGGAGCCATCGGGTTTTGCCCCATTTTTTCTCACAGAGCGCAGACAAACATGACCTCTTCCCTTGGAGAGGCTCTCAGATGCTCCTCTACTGCAAACACGCGGCGTTATTCTTACGGTGCTTTCAACAGAGCCTTGAAGAAAGCAGATTTTTTTACAAAATAGCTCGTTTTCATTCTCTTTTCTTCACGTTTTTAGAAACAGCATTGTGAAGATTAAAGGGAGAAAGCCATCTCGGTTTCATTTTGCCTTAGGGATAAAAGTGCTTGCTGGCAACTCCTGTTCCTGGGTGTGCCTCAGTTTCCCTACTTATTTTAAAGAGATGCTAAAACTTCACACCTAGGTGAGCTTAGACAAAAGAGAGACCCAGCCTGGAGTTTTGTGTCCAGTTGTGCAATCCTCAGCGTAAGAAAGACATGAAACTGTTGGAATGGGTCCAGAGGAGGCTACAAAGATGATCTGAGGGCTGGAGCACCTCCCACCCAAGGACAGGCTGAGAGAGTTAGTGTTCAACCTGGAGAAGAGAAGACTCTGAGGAGACCTTATAGTGACCTTCCAGTACCTGAAGGGGCTACAAGAAACCTGGGGAGGGACTTTTTACAAATGCTTGGCGTGATAGGACTTGGGGGAATGGTTTTAAATTGGAAAGGTGAAGATTTACTCTAGGCATTAGGAGGAAATTCTTCACTCTGAGGGTGGGGAGGCCCTGGCCCAGGTTGCCCAGAGCAGTGGTGGCTGCCCCATCCCTGGAGGGGTTCCAGGCCAGGTTGGATGGGGCTTGGAGCCCCTGATCCAGTGGGAGGTGTCCCTGCCCATGGCAGGGGTGGGACTGGATGGGCTTTGAGGTCCCTTCAAACTCAAACCATTCCACGATTCAATGTTTCTCTGAAAACCCCAATGTTTACAGTAACATCTCTATGTGCCCTCCTCAGGCATGACGATCCCTCCCCTGGGCAGGCATCAAACCAGCTAAGATTTAAAAAAAAAATTCTCCCACTCTGCACCAAAACCTCTGCTGGAGCAATAACTCCTACGAGACAAGGGACCAGAGGTGTTTGAAGATGTTTTGAGTTCAGCATCCCTCCAGGGAACAGCAAGAGGCTACAGCAGGGGCTGGGATTGTCATCACATTTTTAACATTTCTATAGAACATCCAATTTTTCTTCTGGTGGGAAAATCTACAGCGAGGGAGGGTGGCTGTTCAGGAAGCCTGGGGTGGGTTTTGTGCTGATTGCAATTTTCTTTGCATGGGCATCAAGTCCTGATGCTCCAAAACACCCCGGTGCCTCCAGAGGCTGACAGACAGCTGCTCAAAACCAAGGCTTTCAATTTTTGACACCATGCGATGAAATTATGGAGAGATTTATCGCCCCATCAGGAGCCTCTATCGATCGCTTCCTAAATAGTAGGGAGAGGAAATCATTTAACTGCCATTTCAGTGAAACCTCATTAAGTGTTTCCAGAGTTCATCTCTGCTAAGTGCTGGTACAGTCCCTGTGACTGCAATTAGTTCCACAGCAATCTTTGGCTGAGCTCATCCTTATAACACAGTTGGAGAAAGGAGAAAGATCCAAACATGAGATTCCCGGAGAGGGAGTAAGGTTGGGAGCAAAGTTTTAGACCCGATCTCCTGGTTGACACCTCTACAGAATCACAGAATCACAGAATCACCAGGTTGGAAAGGACCCATTGGATCATCGAGTCCAACCATTCCTAACACTCCCTAAACCATGTCCCTAAGCACTTCATCCACCCGTTCCTTAAACACCTCCAGGGAAGGTGACTCGACCCCCTCCCTGGGCAGCCTGTTCCAGTACCCAATGACTCTTACTGTGAAGAATTTTTTTCTGATATCCAACCTGAACCTCCCCTGACGGAGCTTCAGGCCATTCCCTCTTGTCCTGTCCTCTGTCCCTTGGGAGAAGAGCCCAGCTCCCTCCTCTCCACAACCTCCTTTCAGGTAGTTGTAGAGAGCAATAAGGTCTCCCCTCAGCCTCCTCTTCTCCAGGCTAAACAACCCCAGCTCTACAGAATATGTACAAAACAACCCCAGCTCTACCTCTGTTCCTCATGGCAAAAAAGGTTGGGATGAGATGCTTTAATGTCAGGCAGTAGCACCTGAAATCACAGTGGGATTCAGGAGGTCATGGTGTGGCTCTGACGCCACCTTGACACCCTTCGCTCCAGGGTTCCAGGAAACCACTCTCCAGCTGGATCATAGGAGGCTTTCCTCTGCCTTAAGGCTCTACGGGGCCCCTCCCAGCCCAGCTAAACCTTGTTTCAGGAATGGGAAGAGGTGGTCAGGGAGGTAGAAAAGGGTGGAAGAGAAGGGAGGTTCAGGACCAGCAGATCGCTGAGGTTTTGCCTGTTGTTTCTATTTTTACCCCCTTTATGTTTTTCCAATTTCAAAATTCCACTTAAAAAAAAAAAAAAAAAAAAGAAAACAAGCCCTGCCTGGAATTTCTTTCATGCCCGGTTCTCAGCTTGCGTGCGTATTTCCCAACGCGTTGTCAAGGGTTACATTGACTCAGCAGGGACAAGAGCCAGCTCTGGTTTCTATTACCAGTGATTAATGCCAGGGAACATGTTTAGACTCCCAGGGCTTACGCGCTGCTCGGGGACTCGGGAATTTTTGGTACCCGCTCTGGCAGAACCCTTCATTCCTACAGCGCAGCCGGGTTCATGTTACCGGCTCTTGGTTTGAAGTCGGCTCCCCAGGAGGGTGGGAGCAGGGTGCCCCGAGTGCTGGCAGCTGCTGGGGTACCCCCTCTTTCCCTGCTCTCCACAGAGGTTTTCTCCGTGATCTTGTCCCGGTTTCTTCCATGAGAAATGCAGTGAAGAAATTTGGGGGAAATGGGAGTGAGCAGAGGTAAGAGGTTTGCCATGACGATCGCAAACCAAAGCCGATCAGGGCAGTTTTCCTCCTTCCTCGTCCCACTGGCTGCCAATAAAGTCCTAGGGACATACAGAAATCAACCTCCAGGATCAGCATCTTCTTCGGTCTCAGCAATTCACATCTAACTTCCACCTCTTCCCTATCAAAAGGATCATTAAATTCAATTTTACTTTATTCCTTACAGTTTTATTTGCTTTACTCAGTGCAAAGACCTGGCTACTCCTAATTCCTAGATGATAGAGGAATGTTAAGAGGAATCTGGACAGCTGAGAATATCTTTAGGGTCATGGGATGAAAGCAACACTGTCCAGTCCATGGTAACCAAGCTCAGGGTTAGGAACCTCCATACTCCTGCTGTTGAGCTTCAGAGGTGAAGCCACATCTCCCCTGGGAGGGTTACACCCCACATTCCCCTCTCCCAGCAGGACCATGGCAATCCCAGGGGTGCTCATAAAGCTCTCCTCGCATTGGTTTAATAGGATTAACCCCAGGAGGGAATGCCCAGGCTCCATAAATTCATTTCTCCAACAGATGTTCAAACAATGCCTCATTAAAAAATAAAGTTTCCTCTTCCAGGTAGCTTTACCTGTCAGAGATGCCGTGTGAAGTTTATCCTTTTGCTCTTGATGGTATAAATCCTTTCTTGGGCTTCGGGCCAAGGCAGCCGATGTTGAGAGGCTGATAGATACTCGGCTAGTTAGTTCCTGCTGCCCTCACACCAGCCAGCCTGGACCTGCAGGGAGAAACCCCTTAAATGCCTCGAAACCCCAT
This sequence comes from Cuculus canorus, assembly GCF_017976375.1. NCBI lineage: Eukaryota > Metazoa > Chordata > Aves > Cuculiformes > Cuculidae > Cuculus > Cuculus canorus. The sequence continues at coordinate 1,240,898 of NC_071423.1, forward strand.
GGAGTTGCCCCATTTCCTGCTCTTGGAAACAAGACTTCTCCCTGCCCAGAAAAACAAGGTGGCATTGGAAGCGAATGAATGTTTTGGGGTACATTGGTGGCGTCATCATGCACCAGTAAGACTGCAGCGAGTTGGTTAGGTCACCTCTCTCCACCAAAGCAGATGGAGGTACCCATCCTTCTTGATTGCCTCCAAAGCCTTGGATGGCCATCAAAACCTCCAGCCCTCAGTGCCGATTCCAACAGCCATAGCATTGGGTGCGTAACCCTTTAGAAACTTTACTGACTGTGATTTTTTTTCTGAACATTTCCCTTCATAACTTCATCCCCTGCTCTTCCCAAAGGATCCTTAATGCTGGGCTGTCTTTGGACACAGAGATTTCTGCTACGCAAAATATCAGCCCAACACTGCTTACAGATCTGAGGGAGAAGCCAGCAACCATATCCAAGCTAACTTACTTCCCCTGTCAGCATTTACTGCTCTATCCACTTACCTCTCTGCCTACCACTGGTGGGCAACTTCTCTCTCGCTTCAGTCTTAGAATCAGAATGGTTTGGGTTGGAAGGGACCCCAAAGCCTATCCAGTTCCACCTCCTGCAATGGGCAGGAACACCTCCCACTGGATCAGGCTGCTCAAAGACTCATCCAATCTGACCTTAAACACCTCCAAGATGGGGCAGCCAGGACTGCTCTGGGCAACTCGCCACCGTCACAGGAGAACATTTCTCCCTAAGATCTCATCTCAATCTTCCCTCTTGCAGCTGAAAAATTCTCCCCCTCATCCTCTCCCTGCTCTCTGATCAAGAGCCCCTCCCCAGCTTTCCTGGAGCCCTTTCAGCACTGGAAGCTGCTCTAAGGTTTGCCCAGAACTTTCCGTTCTCCAGGCTGAAAAACACCAACTCTCTCAGCGTGTCCTCATATGGGAGGTGCTCCACCACTGGGATCATCTCTGTGGCCTCCTCTGAACTCACTGTAACAGATCCATGTCCTCCTTGTGCTGAGGACTGCAGAACTGGACACAGGATTCCAGGTGACGTCTCATGAGAGTCGAGTAGAGTGGTAGAATTATCTCCTTTGGCCACACATTTCTTTTGATGCAACCCAGGACATCTTACAGATGTTGCATTATCAGCTTCATCTCAGAAGAAGCAACTCTTTATACATGCCCGCGTTCAGCTTTTGAAATCATCTTACTGTGGGGCTACAGTCCTTAAAGCAACATCAGGTCTTGCTTTTGCAGGCAGAGAGGGCTACAAGATATGGAAAGGATGGAAGGAAGAGCCCCACTGCTGTGCTGAGAAGCTGCTTAGATTACAGACTCCAGTACTTGCAACCCTTCAGGAGATAAAGGTGCTGAGACTCTTTTGAGAGCTGGTCAAAACTTGCTTTGATTTAATTTGGTTCCTTTCCACCCCCAGAAAATTGTTGGTTTTCAGCTAAAAGTCAGACTCTACCCAGTTTTCTCCCCCACAGGGAGCATTCCCCTGTAAGGCTGTGTTGATTCCTTCCCCTCTTGCATAACGTCAACCCCAGAATTTCTATGCAACAGACATCTTTCTAAAAAAACCCACCAATCTATCAGAAATCCTACTCTTCACCTAGAACATTGTCTAGAAGAATCATTGTATTTTCCAGGAAGGCAAATTATTCCCTTTTCAGGCTTCCCTTTCAGTCAGTAATTCAAGCAACCAAGAAGCTGGCAGAGCCATGGAGCCGCAGGGTAGACATGTCCTGCGTGTCTGAGCATCCGGCACGGAAGAGGAGAGCAAGCTGGGGATGTGTTGGTCTGTCCAACTCTACTTGAGGTCACAGTCCCCTGTGTTCATCCTCCATTCCTGGAAAGTAGATGGATATTTTCTTCTTCATCCTGGCTTTCAAGCCAGTCTCCTTTGACCCATCCCACAGTCTCCTGAGTGGAGCCTGAGCAACCAACTCAACCCCAGCTTTGCTCTGCTGGTGATGAGGATGAAGAGCCAGCATTGCCTCCTCCCAACCATGCTCCTAAGTAATAACACACATGCACAACTGCATACTTCCCGCTGACTTCGGCGAGACCTCTTGTCTGCTTCCTCCCATGTCCTTCATGGGGAGAGAGAAAGTGGTGGGAAAGTTATTTTCCAGGGCACCCTGCCAGCTGCGGCAGTGTCTTCAGGCTTGGAACAATGCTTGGAAGCAAAGATGGGGAAAAAATAGGCTGGGATGACGGTGTATGGACTTATCCAAGCAGCAGCAGTGCATAGTTTGTGGTGGAAATGTCCTAGAGTTATTTCCTACAAGAATCTGGTTTATGTTATGCAGCCCCACTGGTAGGCTGAGATCTTCACAGCTCCCAGTTCCTTTGCTGGACTTTCATTCATTTACCACCAGTTTTTCTGCTACAGGCTTTGCTTTTCCCAAAGGAGATCTGATGGCCCCTTCCCCGGCTGATTTACCAAAGGATATTTCAAAAACCACATCTTCCAATGGATGGGATTTCATCTGCAGGAGGACACCATGGGACTTCTCAGCTGGGCAGGCAAGGCTGGAGTCCCCCAGTCACCATCCATCACACCCGTGTCTTGGGGCTTCAAGACTGAGTCAAGAACTATAACAGTGATTTTGGTGCCTGCAGTGGAGTGAGATGAAACTCACGGGGAGCTTGTCCAACAGAAATGGGGACATGCGTGCCTTGGACCTCTCCATGCCACCAGAGCATGACAAGAAAAGCAAATAGGCAACAGAGTCTGGGTACTTCTGCAATGACTCTTGGTGTTTCAGGGGGAAAACGGGGAAGACAAGACCTGAGTTCTCATTTGTCAGCATTTCTAACATCTGCCAGCAGTCCACACACACATGTCAACCCTTACAGACCACCATCATCATTTGTAAGACGTGCACATGGGAAGGCACCAGCATTTTTCCTGTTGCACCTTCACGCACGTCTCTAAGCTTAGACCCTCTCTGCGTAGCTCCATCAGCTCCTGCTCATAACACCAGGCTCTAAATTTTGAGACGCCACTTCGAATGGCTTTCAAGAGCTTTGCTTTTCCCCGATAGCATCACCAGCACTCTTCAAAATGCCACCCTCTTCACAGCATCTGGAAGCTGGGCACACAGAAGTCAGCCACTGAAAAACCACGAGTCATTTTTATCAACCACCAGAAACTTCTCTGTTTATTTCTGTAGTGACAGCAACCCAAAATGAAGATCTCTATGGCCTCAAAAGAATGTCTGTGAAAACTGATGAGGCCAAAAGACCATCTGGGGATGGGAGGGATGGGCTCAGCAAAGAGGAAAGGACCCAACACAGGGCAGGGGGGCAATCATCAACACTGTTCTAGCATTCTTCCTGTGCCACCTCATTTTGGTCAAGGTTAAGGCAGGATTTGGGCTAAAATTCTTCAAATCCTTCATCTATTCGCCTTCTTGAACTGATCCAGCCCTGATCTGTGATGGGTCACCTCCGCATCCACACACAGACAGTGAGGACCAGCTTGCAGCTTCAAGAGTGAGCACCAGCTTGCATCTTCGTGCAAACCCACCAGCAAGCGCATACCAGCCTACGACTGATTTGTATCAGTTTTGCTTGTGTGGTTAAGCAAGTTTGCATCACAGAGCAAATTGTTTATTAAACTAATTTAGCTACAATGTGCAACTTCTGGAAGCCTCTGCTCTGTTTTTTTTCCCTCTACCCTACAAGCTCACGGTGGGGGAATCGAATGCTCCAGCTGCTGAGATTTCTAAATCCACACATAAAACTTTATTTATTCTGTTTCTGTTGATCATTTCCATAAGCCATCCCGGTAGGAATTGCACATTCCTTGCTGCTAATTTTAACAGAGAAGGATTGCACAGATCCCCAGGCTGCCATCACTAATGCTCCTATGGAAACTGCATTGTGTTTTCCTGCCAGTGCGTCATGTGTCCACCAGCGGCTTTTCCTGAGAAGCCTTGTGAATGGCTTTATGGTGAGTTTTGGGGCTCGTTTTGGGTTTTTTTTCCCCTTTGCTGAAGGGTGAGCAAGCAGTTGGCACGGCCTCGCCGGTCTTGAGGTTGCTGGTGACTCATCCTGACCAGGCAAAGGCAGCCGCACGGCTTTGGCTTTCTCGCTGCGTGTCTCATTGCAGCCCCTGTTCGGGGTACGGGCTGTGAGGTTTTGGGGCTGGCACCGGCTTTGCGCTGGGTTGGCGCACCCCTACGGATTGGGAAGGAAAAGATGCAAAATCACATTTTGCTGCTTCTACAACACTGCAACATTGGTATTAGTGAGGTGCTCATAGGTACAAGCAAGTCCTCAGCATGGGAAGGGTATGGATCTATTGGAGTGACTCCAGAGGAACCCACGGAGATGATTTGAGGGCTGGAGCAACTCTGCTGTGGGGACAGGCTGACAGAGTTTGGGTTGTTCCACCTGGAGAAGAGAAGGCTGTGGGGAGACCTTAGAGCAGCTTCCAGTCCTGAGAGGGGCTCCAGGAAAGCTGAGGAGGGGCTCTCAATCAGGGAGTGCAGGGATAGGATGAGAGGGAATGGGTTTGAGCTGAAAGAGGGGAGATTGAGATGAGATCCTAGGGAGAAATGTTCTTCTGTGAGGTGGGGAGGCCCTGGCCCAGGTTGCCCAGAGCAGCGGTGGCTGCCCCATCCCTGGAGGGGTTCCAGGCCAGGTTGGATGGGGCTTGGAGCCCCTGATCCAGTGGGAGGTGTCCCTGTCCATGGCAGGGGGTGGAACTGAATGAAGTCCCCTTGAAGTCCCTTTCAATACAAACTGTTCCATAATTCTATTTTATGATTCTAAGTTTCAGGTCAAAAAGGAGGTTTAGTTGCAAAAAACTCTCCCAAAACTCATGTGAAAATCGCAGGCTTCTTATCAGCAACTCCACCTTGGCAGCTTGATGGCATCTCCATGAGGAGTTTCTCTTTCCTCTGCTGCAAGGCTTGGATGCATTTTTTGAGCTGCAGCAAATATACAAAGCAAAAAAAAAAGCAAAGCAAGAGCCCCCCCAGCTCCATTGAAGCCATGATTGTCATTTGCAAGCCCTTCCACTGGTGACTGAAACTCACCACTAAATGCATCTTCTTCATTTCCACTTTCAATGTGTTCACTGCCCAGTTTTTGCCTCTGGATCTCTGAGCCTTCCACTGCCAACTTTCTCTTCCCCCTGGAGGAAGGGAGCCCATGAGTTGGATAAACCCTTTCCTATCTATAGGGAGAGAAATGAAGCTCCTGGAGCCTCCTTCCAATCATTTTCCTTGCTCTCCCCTGAATCACGGCCAGTTTTGAGGCTCCCCCACTCGGGCTGTAAATATCGGTGCTGCTGAAACCCAAAACTTTCACATCGTAGGGATGTTACTTCCAGCTCCAAGTTCATCTAAGCCAATTATTCACCCCTGAATCAATTCATATATTGGCAGAACCATTGGATTGGGCGCTTGTCTTTGGTTGCTGTCCTCATCTTACTGGAAGATAAGGATGCACAGATGTTAAAATTGAGGACATATGTTAGGAAAACCCATCAAACCCCACAGCAGCACCAAGCAAAATCTTGTACAGAAAAGCCATGAACAATATCTCACAAAAAGTCATCCTTTCTATAACGCCTGAGCCTGGCAGCTGGGTTGCTCTTTCTTAGATGCTGAAGCCACTTTGAATTATCCAGCCAGCACACAACACCCACAGACACCTTTGGCAAAGGCACCCATGGGTGCTGCGAGTCATAAAGGTGGTTCAGGGCATGCTGGGTGGCTACAATCACTGCTGAAGCTGCTGGCATCCCAGAGAAACCAGAACAGATTGGACCCCATGGGATCTAAACCCCTTGGCACATCCCAGCCAAGAGCTTGGCACTGCCTTTAAATAGGTCAGCAGTGCCAGAGACTTCCAAATTCAACTGGAAATGGGCTGTGGATTTTGATTTACACTCAAGGGAAAATATCCATTGTCCGAAAGCAACGATCCATTGCTTTCCACCAGTAAAGGGGTTTTGTTTCTTGCTTCACCCAAGGATGGTGGCAAACACATCACTTGAGACCTTCCCCTGTGTTAATACCCACAGCAGCCAGCAGCTCCTTGCAGCCACAAGCCCTCCTGCAGCCCAGCGAGTGCCTTTATTGATTTATTTTGCATTCCATCTCCTCTTTCTCCTCATTCCCTTGCTGGCATGAAGCCCTTGGCTCCTATTTTTATCTGCAGGGATTGGATCTGCCATGAAAGCCACCGTGTGGGACCTCACAGGAGCAGCACCACGACCCCAAAAAGGGGAAAGGGAAAAATAAATACACGTCTCCTCCTGTACCAACCAGCCAAGCCAGGGCTGATTCTCACAGGGGATGGAAAAGCCAAGCTGGGGCTGTGCCACTTTCATACCAAGAGCAATATTTCCCCCACTTGCTATTTTTCGGTGCCCTTGTGATGAAAAATGAACCCTCAGTGATACAGAGCCCAGAATTAGTGGGAATTCTGCTCCAAGGAGGGCTTTCTGCTTGCTCAGACCAAGGGTCGTGCAGAGGAGAGAGGGTTTTGGTGGAGGTTCTAGGGGAGAGGAGTAAAACCTGGCAGGAGCATTGGAAACAGGTGCTCGTGGCACTGACATGAAGGGTTGCAAAAGACCTCCAGCCCAGGGCAAAAAGATGCCACCTTCACCCAGAGTTTGGGGCAGTCATGGGGGGACACGGTGCCTCTTTCTGCTTTCACCCTAACCAAGGTGCGACCACCACCACTTTGACCATCCTTGAGCCTGCCAGACCCCAAAGTAGCAGGATGGGTTCGAGGTGGACGAAGCGATGCTCTGCAGAGGTTTGGCTTTTGCACATCATTAAGGTCCCAAACAGCCCAGGTTCATTGCTGATCCTCCATTGTGAAGTTTCTGCTCTCCCAGCAGGGCTTCCCTCTTTCCAGAAAAGAATTCCAGGGAACTAGAATGGTTCTATTAAGAAAAAACATCATTTGCAAAAGCTGTTCATGGGAAGGAGGCACCTCGAGCTGTTCAGAGCAACCTACCCACCTTCTCTGATCCCCGCAGCCCCACGTAGAGGGTCCCAACCCTGGGTTTCATGCGCAGTGTCCCCGGGGAAACCCCATCCAGAATCCCCCAGTGACCCCCATCCCACCCACTGGGAGATATTTGGGGTAGAGCCAGGGAAAGGAGCTCAGAGATGCAGGCGTGGGTTTTATTCTGCAGCACTGGGTTTATTCTCACTGGGTAAATATGGGAGATCAGAAGAAGACTTTGGTGAAAAAAAGCAGTGGTGGTGGGGCTGGCAGGAGCAGCCATCCCATCCCACTCCCAAACAGGGACCCCTGGCACCCGTGTGGGCTTTTAAACCTAGGCAGGGAATGCTTGGGAAACAGGGTTGCACTTGGGGAAACTGAGGCAGGGAGGGCAAAAAAAGGCCAGATGCCAACAGCTCCACAAGTCACAGCTTGTGCCTCCTAAACCACCCCTGTGGGATCCCTGTCAGCCCCTCCTGCCCTTTCAGACTGGCAGCAAACCCCTTCCCCACTGCCAAATCCCCCTGCCTGATTCCTTGAGCTCTTTTAGCAACAGCCCAGAGAGCCCCTGGTGCGAGGGCAGTGATGCCATCGCTGGCACAAAGCCACAGCTGGGATTTTTGCAGGAGCAGCTGGGATGTGGAAAGGGAGAAGCATAAAAAAACCCAAAGAAAAAAAATTGCTATTCATTGCAGGGATTTTTAGGTTAAGTTTTCCTTGGCGTGTCTAGTCCCGGAAAGGATGCTTTCCATCCTCCAAAAGAAACCCCTTCCTCTGCTGGGGTTTGAGCTCAGCAACGTTTTTCTCTCCTCTCCATCCTTTCCAGCCCAAACAGTCACCTGCATCCAGCTCTCCAGGAGCCCCAGAGCTGCCTGGGTTTGGTCTCGGCGCCCAGGGCTCGCCGGTGGTCTGTGGTGGATACGCTGGTGGTCGGCACCGAGCCAGCGGGTTGCCTGGCTCTGGCTTCAGCTCGTCATTTCTAGCTGGTAAATGTCATTAATTGAAGCTGAAAATACATGGCACCATCTCAGCGATGCCTTTTCCGAGGTGCTGGGGCTGGAGCAGGAGCAGATGGGAGGGATGAGAGCTGGGATGATCCCAGGCAGGCAGGGTGGTGGGAGATGCTGGATTTGGGATGCTGGGGAAGGAGAAGGGGATGGGATGGAGAAGGAGGTGTCGGAAGGCAGCTACGGAACAGTGCAGAGGTAGGCTGGCATTGCAGGGTGGGAGGCTGCAGGTCCCCTTCCTCGGGGTCCATCAAGGGCAATTCAAGCTCAGGAGCATTAGGACATCCCAATTGTACTCCTTGCAAAGGCAGTGCTGTCTTAAGGAAGAAATAAGCTCTGCTTAGCTTGGCCAGGGCTGCGAGGGTCCTGCTTCCACCCTAAACCCCAAAAGGATGCTGCAGACAAGAGGCAGGTGCAGCATTTTGGGGAGGAAACCCAGGGATGCTGTGTTTTGGAGGACATCCCTACCCTAAGGATGAGCATCCCCACTCAAAGGATGCAGCATTTTGTACAGCATCCCCATCCCAAGGATCTTGCGGAGCATCCCATCAGCTCCCTCAAGGCATCTGGGTGCTGGCAGGCACTCAGCCTCCCCAGCTGCTGGGTTTTGGCCCCGGTCGCTGCGTCCCCTCCAGAGCTCCCTGGCACAAGAGCTCATTGTGGCACCGGCTTTCAAGCAAGGCCAGGGAACGGCAGCGCTCGCCGGCGCGGGGGAAAGGCCGCTGGAGGAGCCGGAAAGTTGCTGTTGGATGGCGTTCAGAGGCCTCAGCACAGCGGGAGGGAGCCGGCCGTGGAAAGCAAACAGTGTGTGGAGCGGAAAGTGCTGACTCCGAAGGGCAGCCCTGGCACCCACGGCACCACCTGTGGCATCACCACCCCACGCATGGTGAGCCCCGGGATGCTCAAAGTGTCCAAATATCTTCCAGCAGCCCTAAATCTCCAGCTATTCCGGTGAAAGGCCCTTGCTGTCCGCAGAAAACATTCAGCCACGAGCAGCATGAGTGCAAGGGTGTGCGTGTGCGAATCTGCATGGGTGTGCGCGCGTCTCCATGCCCCACATCACCGAGGGAAGGAGAAAGCTCACACCCTGCTGCTGCAGCACCCCAGTCCACCTCCTCACACCTCTCCCTCTCCATCCTTCTGCTGCCTTCTCCTAAATTCACCTTCCTCCTCTTTCACTGCCTCCTCCCGCCTCTCTTGCTCTGTATCAGAGATTTCTAGAGAGCTCTTCCCTTAGATCACTGATTTCAGTTCTCCTTTCAAGCTCGCTTTATACCCCTCAAGCACCAGTTTAGATGTCTCATTTCAAGACACTGACCTGAAAAAGACCTGTTTGCTCACTAGCCTCTATTTAGAGCAGCAGCTCGCTGTGCGTGTGGCTGCTTTCGAGCGTGAAAAGCCTCCTCCAGCCCACAGGCACCAGGGGATACGCTGCTCCGCTCGTTGCTGGATGGAGACATCCCTGGACACAGCGTCTGGAAACACCCTGCTTGCTGCTCTGGCTTTGTTTATCACACACTTGAGCAGCCACACAGCAGCACCTGGGGTCAATAAGATGTGCAAAATCCTCCGAAAGGTGCAAAATCCTCCTAAAGGTGTAAAATCCTCCTTAAAGGCACAATTCCGCACGCAGGGACGTTTTTTCCAGCTGGGGAGCTCATCCCTCCCAGCAACCCCCTTCCTTTTGAGATAGATTTCGATGCTCTTTAACAAACACCTCGCTTGCAGGATGCACTGCCAGCGGCTGGTTTTAGGGGTGCAGGGTGCAGCCTTGATGCTTTCCTGGCTCCCTCCTCAAACTCCACTCCCCTGTCCCATCCCGAGCACTCTACGATACGTGGTGTGGGCACAGAGGGCCTCAGCGCGGGGAGAGGAGGTGGGAGAGAGGACAGGGGCAGCCAGGAGGGAGCATTCACTTTATCCACCACCCCTGGTGCTCCCCTTTAGGGGAGTGGGGCGTTGGGGTGCTCGGCCGATGGGGCCGTTAACTGCTGCCCATCATTTCCCTAGTGGGTTCCCCAGGTGTGCGGGGGCTTTCCCAGCCGGTATTTTTAGTGCAAGCGTTGAAGAACTCATCTGCAATCGCTGGGGCAGGAGGGCTGCCGGCTGCCCACGGCTCAGCTGCAGTTTGTAATTCCTCTCCTTCCCTCTCGCTTGCAAGGACCAGCAGCATCCTCTGGTTTTGCGAAGGCTGCAGCTCCCCTGCTCGCACAGAGCTTTTGCAAGAGGGGCCAAACGCCGTCAAAGAGCCACGGCATGGTCACCTCTTTGGTTTTTATTCCAGAGACCCCCGGCGTGGGGCGGCTGCAACAGAGACTTGAAAGCAGCGGATGAGAAAAGAGCTGTGATCACTGTTTATTTACGCAGAGTGGCCGGGCTCTGCCGAGCATGAGGCCACAGCGCCTGGTCCTGCAGCTCCAGCTGCGATGAAAGGAGCTACGGCAAGATCCCATGGTGGCCAGCAGCGAAGACAGGTTCCGCTCCTGCTTGGAGCTTCACGTCTCCACGCTGAGGATGGAGCAGGGTCGGGGCTGATGTCCCCAGGGCTCTCCCCGACTGGGAGCTCACCCAGCCTCTGTGCCAGACCCTGGTGTTACTAATCTTGAGGATTAACTGAGTTTTTGAAACACAGGGATGCCCTGTAGGTGTCCATGGCTGCAGTGAGGACCATCGTGGTTCTCCACACCTCTTCCTTCAGTCCTGCCCCAGGACTTCTTGCTTCCTGCCCAGCTGCAAGTGAAGTTACTATAAATGGACTCAAGTGAAATTACTATAAATGGACTTCTTATAAATACTCTGGATTCATCTGTCGCATCCTCTTCACGCTGATGACTAGTCTGCTCTTCTTGGCATTCAATAAACCTGGACGGCACATTTCTCAACACTTTGTCTCGTCCACTTCATGCTGATTCAAGAAAACAAGCGTCAATGACATTGCCCTCTGGGAATTTCCCATCATACAAACTCACCAGGTCTATGAATAAGCGACGGCTCCTGGACCATGAACCTCTCCAAGATGCTGGCCTCATTAATCAGCACTTCCAGACCTATGTGTTAACGGGCTCCAACCAAACCTCTGTCCAATTAGGAACAACATAGTTTTCCTCCAGGCTTGATGAGGGAATACCTGAGCCAGTATAAAACTCAAGTAATATATAAAAATATATTGTTCAAAGATCTGAAGCGCAATGGATGGGTTGGACCATCCCTGCAGGTTCTCAAGGGCAGGTTGGATGGGGCTTTGAGCAGCCAGTGGAGGTGTTCCTGGCCATGGCAAGGTGTTGGAACTGGATGGGCTTTAAGGTCTGCTCCAACCCATTCTGATTCTACAACGGTCTCATTTGATCTATTAGAAGTCCGGCAATGGATTTCTCCTCTTGATGGACCATAGCCTGATGTCTCCAGCAGGAAACCGGGTGCTCAGCAGCACCTTCACACTGCAGTGAAGATGAGCTGGTGGCTACGGTACTCTGCGAGTTGCCTATGGTATTCTGCGAGTTGCCTACACCTATTTCGCAAGAGCCTCCTGAAGAAAATACTACTTTAAAAGTCATTCGGGGTGGTAAACCACAGATATCCCAAACTCCCAGTGTTGATTCAAGATGAAAGACCATTTCGAAACCCTGGAATTGCCCCTGGGACAGTAATGTGCAGTGGTTACAGTCTCCAAAAGCTGGAGAGGACAACCCGTGCCCCCAAAATGGAAAGGAGGAGGTGGGATGCAGTATCTCCCTTCTCTGGCCCTCTGAGACCAGAGGCTGTGACGCCAGCCAGACCCTTCTTTCCTACAACCACAAAAATTTGTTTAATAATGTAAAAAAAATACAGAAATTGCTGGGTTTTCTAAGTTTTCAATAAAATCATAGAAACATGGAATGGTTTGGGTTGGAAGGAACCTCAAAGCCCATTCCGTTCCACCCCCTGCCATGGGCAGGGACAACTCCCACTGGATCAGGGGCTCCAAGCCCCATCCAACCTGGCCTGGAACCCCTCCAGGGATGGGGCAGCCACCACTGCTCTGAGCAACCTGGGCCAGGGCCTCCCCACCCGCACAGCAAAACATTTCTTCTAAGATCTCATCTCAATCTCCCCTCTTTCAGCTCAAAACCATTCCACCTCATCCTGCCCCGCATTCCCTCATCAAGATATCCTTCCTCTCAGTACTGGAATATTTGTTTTTCCATTTTGCTCCCCAAATTTAAAGAGTAAAGGCAAGGAACAAGCACACCGACACCGAGGGTTATGAATTATTCTTCTTTTAATTTCACATGGTTTAAAATATGATATGAAATAAGGCTACAGTATATAAAAAACTCTCCAGCAAAATGATGTGCCAGCATCAGCAATTAAAACAAAACCAATCCCCTCCTTCTTTAAGAATTCAATGCAGGAGGGACTTTTGTTTTTTTGTATCCTTTAAAAAACAAAACAAAACGAAACAAAACAAAACAAAACACCACACACGGACACACACACACACACATCGCTACATCTCTAAGCTACCTCAGCTCAGTTTTTGTAAAAAGCACCTGCTTTTTCCTTTTTTTTTTTTAAATCTCGCTTTTAAAATTTTTTTCCACTTTTAAAAAATATAAATTATATGAAAATACAAGTTGGAAAATAGTCGAACAGCACAATATAACAATCTCTTTTTTTCTTCTTCTTCTATGTTTATCAGCTTAAAAAAAAAATCCCATGTGTAAAAACAAAACAAAACCAAAAAATACTTTTTTTTTTTTCTTTTTTTTTACTGAGGCAGTTAATTCCTGGAGATATTCCGTTATAACATATATGTATACATAGATTTATCATTTCTTTAAACCTCTTTGGAATGTAGACAACAGCTCACGGATGTTATATAGACCCTACCAGAGAGCAGAGCAAGCCAAGGCATCCAGAGTTTGTGACGTTAATGAGGAACAAGAACTTAAGCCCTAAAGCCTCGCAGAAACCCCTCCAGAAGATCAAGAGGCAGAAGATGGAGATGTTTCCTGCAGCATCGGAATTAATCGGTGATTCCAGGGACCGTTTTTATGGAGAAGATGTCAGTTTGGAAAGACGCGAGAAGGTTAAACCTTACAGTATCTATTTCTCTCCCTTCTTGGCTGTTTCTCCACGTGAAAGACCCTGCTTGGAGCGGGATGGTGGTAGTGTGGAAAGACAATGGATCTACACTTGCCCACACACCGGTGTCCATGGGTTGCGGTCACAGAGAGAGACAGGCAGCAGGAAAAGTGCTTGTATTTCTCATCGGGTTTTTTTCCATTTACTGAGGTCCCAAATCCCGGCTGCCAAGCCCCTGGAAAGCTGTTTGGAAGCACTACACTCCCAACGGAGGGCTGAAGCTCTACCAGTGAGGTCAAGGAGACACATCCCCACATGGAGATAACAGCAGATAAGAAGGAGAACACACAAAATACCCCCAAAAAACCATCAAACACACCTGACACGTTCCAAAAATTACCCAATTCCCAGAAGCCACCTTCACCTGCCGAGGCTGAAGCTCAGCTCCAGGCAAAGAAACCAGCACCGGAGCGAGCCCCATCCCTGGCAGACCTCCATCAACCCTCTCCAACCTAGCCTTCTGGTCCAGCCATGTGTGCCAGGGGGTTAACCAAGCTGTCATGGCCTTGAAACATAAGAGGTCAGAGGGTTTGGATCCCAGCACATCCCTCACCGTAAGTCAACAGGCAATTAAAAAGCAGAAAGAAAAAGAACAAAAAAAAAAAAATCCAAATTTGCAAATTTCCAGTGTATAAACAGCACACAGCCCTGTCCGGGATGGGCTCTAGATTGGGAATAAACAATAAAGAGGAGCACAGAAAATGATGAACCTGCTGTCCCTTGGACCAAAGTGCCCTTCTGCTGCTGAACTTGCACACAGGCTGCAAGCTGGCAGGGCAAACAGCCGGGAGAAATGACAGAGAAGCTCCAACCAGGGGCTACTTCCAAAAACCAGAGCTGCTTTCCATGACTCGCCCTTTCTAACCTTTAAACCATCCTCCCAAAATCACTGGGCATGCACAGGTTTGGCTTGGAAACTTGGAAAAACAAGCACGGCAGAGCGGATGAGGGATTTTGCCTGGCAGAAGGATGGGGCTGGTACCCGAACCTGCGGTTCCTTCTGTCAGCAGGAAATTTTATCCCTGTTTTCTGCTTGAAAAAGGCACTTCAGCTGCAGTGGAGCATCCAATAAAAGCAGGAGACACATCCTGGGGCACGGAGTGGTGCTGACAACAGGAGATGGACTCCCGTCCTCCTGGCAGCATCCCTTACAAGGCATATTTTTCAAAGCACTGCTAGAAGCAGCCCATGAAGGGTAACTGCATGCAGAACAGCAGTCCTGAACACCTTAAAAAAACCATCCAATCACTGAAAATCCTACCCAGGCGAAGCGTCGTATTGGGATGCTCTTTAACTACTCCTCCCTGGCACATTTCTGTGCTGTCACACCTTGCTCCACGCCCTTTCCAGCCTTGCAGCGAGCCTGGCTCTGCAGCAGAGCTCTGTACTGGTGTCTCATTGGTGGGGGGACCTCATCCACATTATCCATTTTTTCCTTTCCTCTCTCCAGCTCAGCCAAGCTGTTTTCTGCCCTTGCCCAGTCTGCCCAAGGAGCCAAGCTGAAGTTTAACTTCCCAGTGGGCTGCGTCCCTTTCGCCCTTTGGTGTGTGCTCCTTTCACCTTCCTTCCATCCTTTTTCCGTCTTTTCCACCCATCTCACTCTTTTCTTTCCGTGTGCTCAGTGGGATGATGCGCAGCCCCAGCCCCATGAGCTAACAGCAAATCTAAGACCCTCCCTTACCTAAACCACCATCTGCTTCAACCCCGTCAGCTGGAGCTCCCTCTCGTCCTGCTCATTCCTCCTCCATCATCGTTTTTTTTTTTTAAGCAAAAAGCAGTTTGGGGGCCAAATCACCCCAAAACGACCAATCAGGATGGAGGTGTTGGGTGCCCCCAGCTCAGGACGAAGCAGAGGAGAGTCCAGCACCTCTGAGCATCACCTTGCCCCAGCGTTGAGCTCCCCATCCTTGCACAAGGCAGGTTTCTTGCCTGAATATTTCAGCTCTTAGCATGTGGAGCCGGATCCTGCTGCCCTGACCTATCAACCCAGACTAGGCATCACCTGGCGAGCATCTCCGACAGCCCCTGCCCACCTTGACCCCGCTGCTGTCCCACAGCGCCTCTGTAACGAACACAGCTACCTACAACACACAGACGGACAGACAAACATCACAAAAAGAAGGTACTTTTGGTTCAAACGCATTAATACTGCCTTTAAAAAGAAAACACCCAGTGGCTTTCAGGGGTCAAAAGTCCCGTTTTGGCAACCGGATCCGCACGGATCCAGCTGCAGGGTTGTATCAGAAACACTCAGCACCCGATCCTCTAACTCACGCTGAACCCATCAGCTTCAGCCTGCTCAGAGCATCCCGGGCAGCGCTGGGAGCAGCAGGATTTACCCCTCTGAGCACAAACCACGCTGCCCAAGGTTGGGAGGACAGACGGAGCAGCTCCTCTCAGGACTGATCCCGCACCCGCCTCGGGCAAGCTCACCAGACCTCCGTTTCCCCCAGTCATATGCTTCATGCTAATCACACCCCGACAGGGTTTGCGGGATCAGGCTTCCAACGAGCAGGAAAGAACCCATTTGCAAGGACAATTTCCTTTCTGAGTGTGCCCAAGTTGGTCAAGACATACAGCAACACAGACAGATCTGGTCGAAAGAGGAAGGAGAAAACACTTCCCTTTGGGTTTTCAACTTCAACCTGATTTTTCCCCCACCAATCAACTTGGGCATTTTCCATTTATCACATTCAAACACAGGAATTTCTCCTTTTTCCCCTCAAAAATTAAACCAACCCCATTTTCTCGAAGCACCAAAGCGTCCCTTGAGCAATACAGAAGTGATTTGGAAAATGCAAAAACCCTTTTTTTTTTCCCTGCAAATCTCGACAGGTTTCGTGCACAAAACACAGCCATCCAGAAAGGCCCCTTTTTTAACAACATGAAAAGCAGTAATTTCAACCAGCTTTATCAGTAAACGGTGAAGCGAAGCATGTGGGACTGGAAGCATGACCGGCACCCCTGGCCAGCATCACTAGGAGCCAGCTTGGAGTTGATTTTCCTTCACATACGAGTCGGAGATGCCGAGTCGTAGCGCTTCGCTTCTCCAGCAGGGTCTACATAAACTCCTCTGTTGGGGTTTATTTTCCTTTTTTCCTCACTGTATAAAACTCTCTGCTGGCGTAACAGAAACAAACACACACAATATTGCAATACTGAGACCACCTTAGAGCTTAAGACTATTTAAAAAATTAAAAAAAAAAATACTGGCACAAAATTTAATAAAATAAAACTTTAACAAATTTAAAAAAACAAAAGACGTGATCCCTCCCTCTTGATCCCAAAAATTCTGCCTTTCGTAGAACAGGAGACAACTGACAGAAAGGCGATGTAACAAGAACGACAAACAGTTCTTGGTTTTTTCCTTATATTGCCCCTCCCCGAAGCAGGAATATTCACCCCCTTTGGCTTTCCCTCCCCAAAAAAAAGGTTTAAATCCTCAAATCCTCGGGAATTTTGTTATTTCCTGAACATGTTTGTGTGCGAACAACACAAAAACCGAAGGGATCCATTTAATAAGAGTTTTTCTAAACAGCAAGGGGTGGGGAGGGGTTTGGTTTTTAAGTGAGCTACATTTTTCTGGCTTTCTTAAAACTCAGAATTTCACCCCCAAAAAAGCCTGTCTTGGGGCTTTCAAAAAAAAAAAAGGCCCATCCTTCTCTGAACCAAACTTTTTAGGCTTTGGCCAAAAGATTGCCTCTTCCACCACCCTCTCTCCCAACATCCTCAAAGCATCAAATCTGAGTTGCTCTTGAAAACAAAAAAATAACGAACAATAAAAATAACAACAAAAATTAAAAAAGAACCAACAGAAAAAGTCCCATTGACTCTCCAAAACGTTACGGGGTGATCCTCCACCCCGGCTGGCCGTCTTCACTCATCAGCATCTGGCTTGACGTCTAGCATGGCGTGGAGCTCCTCGGGCGTGTAGCCCAGCAGGCTCTGCAGGTCGCAGACGAAACGGTAGACGTAGCGTTTCCCAGCCGTCTTGTGGATGATGTTCTTGTCGTAGTAGTAGCGCAAGCCACGGCTCAGCTTCTCGTAGTTCATCTTGGGTTTGTTTTTCCTCTTGCCCCATCGCCTGGCCACCTAGGAGAGGGGTGAGGAGAGTCAAGGAGGGGATGCACGTCGCAGAGAAACGAAGGAAAAATCAGTCTGGCTTGGCCAGACAGCCATCAGCAAGCAGTAGTGCCAGATAGGAGGGATGGGAGAGGACTTTCTGCAGCTTTCAGGTGGACATGGTGAGTCACAAGCATTAAAGTTTGGGAAAAACAACCTCCATACAAGAGCAGAACATTGTGGAGGGCTCTACAGAATCCCAGAATGGTCTGGGCTGGAAGGAACCTCAAAGCCCATTCTGTTCCACCCCCTGCTATGGGCAGGGACACCTCCCACTGGATCAGGGGCTCCACGCCCCATCCAACCTGGCCTGGAACCCCTCCAGGGATGGGGCAGCCACCACTGCTCTGGGCACCCTGGGCCAGGGCCTCCCCACCCTCATCATGAAGAATTTCTTCCTAAGATCTCAACTCAATCTCCCCTCTTGCAGCTGAAAACCATTCCTCTCATCCTCTCCCTGCCCTCCCTGATCCAGAGCTCCTCCCCAGCTTTCCTGGAGCCCCTTTCAGCACTGGAAGATGCTCAAAGTTCTCCTCAGAGCCTTCTCTTCTCTAGGCAGAAAAACTCCAACTCTCTCAGCCTGTCCTCATACAGGAGGTTCTCCAGCCCTCGGATCATCTCCGTGGCCTCCTCTGGACTCGCTCCAACAGCTCCATGTCCTTCCTGTGCTGAGGACTCCAGAACTGGACACAGGGCTCCAGGTTGGGTCTCACCAGAGCAGAGCAGAGGGGCAGAATCCCCTCCCTCGCCTGCTGGTCCCACTGCTTTGGATGCAGACCAGGACACGGTTGGTTTCTGGGATGCAAGCACATGTTGCAGCTCATGTCAAGCTTCTCTCCTTTACCAGCATCCCAAGTCTTTTTCCTCTGGGCTGCTCTCAATCCATTCTCCATCCAATCTGTACTTGTGCTTGCGATTGCCCCGAACCAGGTGCAGGACCTTACACTTGGCCTTGTTGAAGTATGAGGATATATAACCCAGAAAAGGGAACGGAAGTCCCACCTGTTCCCCATGACCAGTGGGAATTCCCTCCCTCTCACCTGTACACATCCTATCTGAAGTGGTTAGGCACTATGGCTCTCCATGGTGTTTCAGCAACTTCCCACCAACTTTGGGCAAAAATTACTACTTCCTGAGGCTGAGGGGAACCCTCATCACTCTCTACAATCGCCTGAAAGGAAGTTGTGGTGAGGTGGGTGCTGGGCTCTTCTCCCAAGTGACAGGACCACAGGAAATGGCCTCAAGCTGCTCCAGAGGAGGTTTAGACTGGATATCAGGAAAAATTTCTTCACTGACAGAGTGGTGAAGCCCTGGCAGAGGCAGCCCAGGGCAGGGGTGGAGTCTGCATCCCTGGAGGGGTTCAAAACATGTGTAGATGTGGTGCTTCAGGAAATGGTTTAGTAGGCACGGTGGGGCTGGGCTGATGGTTGGTGGGGATGAGCTTAATGATTCTATAGGTTTTCAGCTGGGTTGTAAATCATTGTTTTTCCCGACACATACCCAAAATCAAAATGTGACTGCCTGAATCCCAGCCCTGAAGGGAGGTGGGGAGGGGTATCCATAGCAATATTGCAGCGCACAGCTTGTTTTCAGGGCTGCCTACCTCGTCTGGGTCAGAAAGCTTGAATTCCCAGCCATCCCCCGTCCAGCTGATGAAGGACTGACAGGACTTGTCAGTGAGCAGTTCCAGCAGGAATTGCCACAGTTGGATGGGTCCACTGCCTAGAAAGACAAAGGGAACAGGAGACATTAATGCCAGGAAAAGCACGGTCCCTTCTATCCTGTGGGGATAGGAGCGGGAAACACAGGTAAGCGGAGCTCAAAACCTTCTGCTATCAAAGACCCCATCAGCAGCCACAGGGCAAGATGTGGGCTGAGATGACAGCTTGAGTTAAATCCTGCAGGTAAAAGAACTTCCTATTTGCAGTAAGAGCTGAATATTCATGCACTGGAATGCTTCACTTTGAGTTACATAAATAGGATTATTTTTCTGGCATCCGAACAGCGAGGAGTCATTGTCTTGGCACAAGAGCACCACCGAGTCCTCCGTGCCAAAAAGCTCCTGGCCATCGCATGAACTCCAGCAGACTCTCGCTTCCCGACCTTGACTCTTTGCTCCGTCGCTGTTTACCAAGATAAGGGGGGACCCAGGTATGAAAATTATTTGGCTTCTCTCCAGAGCGTGTTGCTGCAGGAACAGGCTTTGCCGGCTGACAGAGCTCAGCGCGGAAAAGGCACAGGATGGCTGGCTCGGCAGGCAGAGCTCTCCAGCTCGGGACCAGTGGATCTTTCCAGTTAGGAACGGGTGGGTCTCTCCAGCTCAGGATCAATGGATCTCACTGGCTCAGGACTGGTGGATCTCTCCAGTTCGGGACCAGTGGATCTCTCCAGTTTGGAACTGGTGGATCTCACCAGCTCAGGACCGGTGGGTCCCTCCAGATTTGGGACTGGTGGATCTCTCCAGCTCAAGACTGGTGGATCTCTCCAGTTTGGGACTGGTGGATCTCTCCGGCTTGGGACCAGTGGATCTCACTAGCCCAGGACTGGTGGATCT
This sequence comes from Cuculus canorus, assembly GCF_017976375.1. NCBI lineage: Eukaryota > Metazoa > Chordata > Aves > Cuculiformes > Cuculidae > Cuculus > Cuculus canorus. Next base: position 1,260,669 of record NC_071423.1, read on the forward strand.
CACCAGCTTAGGATTGGTGGATCTCTCCAGCTCAGGACCAGTGTATCTCCCCATCATACTCTCAGCAAACCTCCCTGCAGCTGCTGGTGCTGCTAATCCAGCTGGAGAGGCACAAGGCAACACACGGCATCCCATGCCACATACTCTAAGCCTCTCCTTCCAACACCGCGGTCTCTGTCTTTCCCTTGGGTGCTAACTTTGGGCCAACAGCAATTCGCCACAGGATCCTGAGCCCAACCCACCCAACCTGCAGTGCCCATTGCACTCCACTGAGAGCCTGCAGCTTTGCAGCCTGGTTTTGGCCGGGTCAATGGTGTACGTGGAGGGATTTCAAAATACTCCTCTCTTCTTTGCGCTTGTGTCCCAATCAAAGGTAGAGGAGAAGCCCTCAAGCCAAACCCGCTTTGATGAGCAACTTCCAAATGCGGCCGCACCCAAAATATTGCACTTAGCTCGGGGCAAAATGTTTCGGGAGAGATTTTGCCATGTTTTAAACACAGCTTAGAATAGATCAGTAATACTAAGAATGACAAATAAATACTAAACACAGCCAGAGGTTAGAGGAAATGATTTATCACCAAAAGAATTGCACGGGCTGGATGAGGACGTCAGGCTGGGGTGAACCCGCCTGCTGACAGCAATGAGCACAAGCTTCAAGCAGGGAAAAAAAGAGAAGCAGGGATGGAGAACAGCCGATTTCCACGAATGACAATGAAGGCTGTCAGAGCTGTGGCTGCGGGACAACCCGCCGCGGGAAGGGAGAGCTGCTCCCCCTTTTCCACAAGGTTTAAAATGACTCAAAAGCAGACGAGCTGCTGAGGAGGAGGAAATGAGAGAGCTGGCTCCGGGACAGGGGAATCGCTGTGTGAGTCCAGCCCTCCCCAAATTGTTTCCCTCCTGTTATCCCGAAGGAATCGCTCCAGGGTTTTGCAGGCACCAGGTCCTCCACCAAGCCCCAGGGGTTATCACACAGCCAGAGGCGAAGCAGAGGGCTTACAGCATCCTTCTGCTTGGACACGGGAAGGCACTCAGTGGCAAAAGGCTCCAGTCCATCATCCTCAGCAGGAGCTTGCCAAGACATTGACTCCGCAACTGCGCTCTCCGGTAGGGATGGAGTTGGGTTATCTGTGCCAGAATGAGGGAGGAAAAGCAGATGACGCCTTTGCCCCTCATCCGAAAGGAAGAGCCAAAACCCTGGCCTGAAATGCCACCACATCCCAAAGCTTAGACCTATTTATAGCAAAGAGCTTTAAATACAGAGACGATACCAAGAAAAAAGGTGATTTCAGGTGCCTGAGGTCTTCCACAGGAAGAATGGGGACAGTTTCTCTTGGTCCACCCAACTTTCCACCAATTCTCTTTAGGCATAAGGAGAACAGCCCCAACCAGGTTAACAGAGAAACAGCCCTAGCAGAGAAGATCAAAGGAAGACCAGGTTCATCACTTTGCTCTGAGTCTTCTCCTGCCCAACGAAAGAACAAGGATATTTTTTCATTCCATCACTAAAATAAGACGGATGAAACCCATCACCTAGGCATCAGGTTTTTGGGGAAGCAACTGCCCTCAAAATAGCCCTGGGCCACCCTGGCTCTGCAGGAGCCTTTCAACAAGCATCATTAACCCCGAGCCAAGCGGCCAGCACAGTTCACACTTGGTGCTTGTGGCGTGGCTGCCAGCTGGCACGGAGAGGTGTTGGGAAACCCAGCAATCTCTTGCCCTCTCTCTAGCGAGCGAGGCTGGGCTCCTGTCGCTGCCCTGGGTGCCGCTTTGCTGAGTATTTTGGGATTTCGAAGGAAGCGCTGTCATCCTTGGAATAGGGATTCCCAAGGTCTATTCCGAGCTGTCTGCGGGACGTGTGTAAAACCCCTAATTCCGCTGTGTTGGACAAGCAATTATGTCAAGAATGTGTTTACTGCAGGGCTCGCAGGCATGTCTCAGCTCCTACAAACACATGCCCTGCCAGAGCCCTGCAGATGTGCTGCTGCTGCTGCCGGGGCACAGCTCCGAGATGTCAGCGAGGCGGGCGATGCGCGAGGTGGCAGGAACCAAAGCCCGGCACATGCCTGAGCCTGCGTGCCCAAAACCACCTCTGGGGAGAGCACAGGGTAGAAAATGCTCAGGGTGCCTCCACGCCCTTTTGATGTAGCCCAGGACATGGTTGGCTTTCTGGGAGATCCATGCATCGTCTGGTGGACCAGGACAGTTGTGATTGGTGTTGGGGGTCTATCTTCAGAAATGAGCTTCTTTTACCTGCTCTTTTACCTGAGCAGAAAGTTATTATTCCCAACACCTAAAAGGATTTCAAGGCAACCCTTGGCTCACACAGAGATGCCCATCCCCACACATATGGCATCTCCAAAGCTATCAAGGCAAGCATGAAGCTGCTGGGCTTGTCTCCGCACCCCAAACTTCCACCCCCGCAGGAACTGGGAGCTGCGCCCATTTTCCATCCCTTTTGCATCAACCCTTCCGCTCATCCCCAGACAGGGCTGGAATTCCCCACTGCAGCGCCTGGTCCAGATCCCTCCATGGCACAAGCACACACAGCCGCACCGACCACCCCATCCCACCACACAAGATCCCCAAAACCAACCACCACTGCGATGCTTTTGAAACCTGTTTTGAGACACAGCCCCAAGTGTGGGGTGGAGGGACACAAGCCACCCTTTATGGCACCAGTCCTATCACACACATCCAGGGGCTTCCCAGAGCATGCCCGGCCCTGGTGGGGGAACGGAGGCAGACCCTGCTCCCCAAAAGACAAGGCAAGGACTCAGAGGGTGGTGGGATGTCCTCCTGCCCCGCCACGACCTCTGGCACCCGTGGAGGCTGCTAAGAATAGCGCCCGCCGGAGGGGCTCGCCTGCCCGACAGGGCCACAATGGGCGCCCTGTCTGGCCTCGGTGGCTCTGAACGGGGTCCTTCAGCGGGGAGAGTCACATCGCAAGAATTCTCCCACGTCAGTGGGAAAATATGCTTCTTATGCCGGATGATGGCCAGCTGCTCCAGCAGGAACTGCTAGCTGAGCGGTGCCTCCTCAGCACCGGTCCTCCATCAGCACCCGCGGGTGTCCCCAGAGCAGTTTGGTGTCATCCCCATGCCACCCTCCCTTGGCCAGGACTGGAGGTGCCCTACCACCTGCCCTGGAGGGGTTTGAAACCAAACTATGCACGACAGCCGCTTTCACTGGTGTGGTGATGGTGGTACCACCCAGCTGGGGCAGACGGGTACAGCCCAAAACACGTCATCTCCACTCTCTCTCGAGATGGTTTCACACCCCCACCCCTCTCAACGGCCTCCGTTTTGTTTTCCTTCTTTCAAACAACAAGAAGAAAAAAAAAACCCTACTAAAGAAAAAAAAAAATGGGCGCACCTATGCTTTTTGTTCTGTGGTTTGTGGTTCCAACCCAACAAAACAATTGGGCATAGCAACATCTCCAAAACAGCTTTTGCCTTGCTCACGTGTCTGCCCTCCTTGGGTCCGCTTGCATGACATTGGGTGCTGAAGGTCCCCAAAGCTCCCCACTTTGGAGTTGGTCACGGCAAAGCCTGTCCCCACCTCTCCCTTGTAAGACCAAGGCAACAATCTTCTCCCCAGCTCTTGCCCAGACTGCTTCAGGTAGTCATGCCACCACAAACTGTATGGGTGGGAGGACAGCAGTGAAGCTCAGAGGGAAGCATCTCCAGAGAGCAGTCATGAAGAATGCAGGGAAAGACCCAGAAGGACCTTCCTTGGGGAGCTTTTGGCCACGTTTACAGGCAGGAGAGCAGCCAGATGAGCCACTCAACCAGCTCTGCTTTGCATCTCCTCTGCTGAAGAATGTGCAGGGAGGACTGGTCTGACTCTCGAGGCACCTGGCAAAAGCACAAGGGCCTTGGTGAGCTTCACATTCCCCCCCTGAAGATGGCCCTGCAGGTCAAGAGCTGTCACGCAATGCTGCAGAGTGTTGCTTGAAGGAGGGACTAAGCCACCATTGCTGCTTTGCCATTGTCTCCAAGCTGCTGAGAAGTGGCTGCAGCAGCTCTGGTGAGAGCTGAGCTGCCTTCATGGTTGGGCAGCGTTGCATGGGGCTGATTTCACTGTCATTTGCACGTGTCTGGCAGGTGGGGCAGGAGCCACTGAACCAGCCCTGAGCCCCACCCTCGACCTCCCCACCTCAGGGGTGCAAAAAGAGCTGCTGACCTCATGCAGGGTCTGCACCAAAGGCAGAAAGTGAACAGGACCCAGTGGCTGGTCCCACCTGAAGGCATCCTGCAAGGGCAAGTAGAAGGTACGACCCAGAATGAGCAAGGTAACAGCATCCCCTGCGTCGCCCAGAGGACAGAGGTGCTGTTGTGCTGCTTCTGATCTCCAGATTCCCTTAACCTCAGACACAAGTGGATGTCCACACACACTTCCCCAGAAGTGCAGGCAAGCAGGCAGGAAGGATACTGATGCTTCTAGGAAAGCAACGACACAGACTCTGGATGTCAAGGGCAGCCGGATCACTGGACCGTGGCAGGTGAGGGACTGGGAAGGCAGCTACCGGTGGATTTTTTGGATGCTGATGACCACAGCACATCTGCGAAGCTCACTGGTGGAAGCTTCAGGCCAGCAGCACAGGCAGCAAGAAGAGGGGAAGCAGCACACAAGGTCTCTTGAAAGAGATCCACTTTCTTTGGCACTAACTTGACTTTCTTGCAAAACAGCAGCTGCCTGCTTTCACTTCTGTGTCACAGATAAGCATCGCACAGAGACAGAGGTTTGTCGAAGGCTTCAGGCTCTGCACTGCAGATGATTTAGATGGGGCAGACGGGTTTAGCAGGCAAATTTGAGTCCTATTGACAGGGTACTGCGAATGCTGATAGCAAGGGTCAGGGCTGGATCTGGCCTGGGCAAAATGGTTTGGTAGAGAGAAGAGGTCCTGGGTGCTCAGGCAAGATAGAATCTGCAGAGGTGGCTACTCCCTGCACTGCTTTCTTCTGTCTTCTTGAAGGGCAACATGACAATGAAGATAGCATCAATCTGTTGCTAAGAGAGACACACAGGTCATGTGTGATATTAGCTGGGAAGGGGACATTAACTCTTTAGGTGCTGAGATGGTCTACAAAGACATCAGCAACTTCCTAACCAGGTCCATAAGAAAGGACGGTAGCACAAATGCAAACTCAGCCTTGAGATAAGGCATGAACGTCAAATGTGCACTCGCTTCACCCTTCTTGTCCCTCTTTCCTCCTCTTGCCTCTCAAACACGAGGGGAACCGCTCTGCTCTGTCTGCTCAGCTATGAGGAGCAGCAGCTCGGCATATCACAGCTCTGGTGGTGTGGCAACACCAAGAGACGGAAAGCCCCATCCTGCAGAGAGCAAACAAACAACACAACTTGGCTATAAACCCACACAGGTGCTTTGGGACACTCAAGAGTAGCCCAAAACTATTCAACCCTGAGCGGCTACTGCCAAGCACAGGGGCAGAGGGAGGGTGTGAGCCTCTGCTGGACCTGCAGCACCGAGAGAGCAGCAGCACAAGTAGGACAGAATAGTGGAAAAAACGAATATAGGGCAAAAAGGCGAAAGAGCAGTGTGGTCAGACCCACACCCCCTGCCCTCTCCACAGGCTGCATGCTTCTCTGCTGCAGATTGGCCGTGTTTATTCATACGATGTTGGGTCTCACGAAGGATGTGGGTGGCCATGGCACCCGTCGCAGGCAGTGGCTTGCAGGATTCAGCTACGGCACAGCCACAGGCAGGGCTGCAGGTGGCACGGAGGCAAAACGGAGGTCAATTTAACTCAGCTGGGCTCAGGCACAGAGGGATCTGTGCCCATGTGCCAGCACGAGCCACCTGGCCACACCAAACACTGCGCTGCTACATGGAGGAGGGAGCTTAAACTGAGCTCAGAGATGCCAACGTGAGGTTTAGCACGTCTGCCTGCAGAGAAGACACATCTCAACACACTGCTTGCCTAAGTTTAATAGATGCACTGCGCCTCCGTTTCCTAGGTCACGTCAAATAAAATAAAATCTGGCTTAACGTAAGACTGGAGCTGGCCAAGCTTGAGAGAGTTGGCCCAAAACCCAAGGGTGTCCAGAGATGGCCCTCCCTGCAGCTATGGAAACTGAAGTTCAACTCCTGAGCAGTTACACTTCTCCTTCAAAAAAAGATAAGAAAATTGCATCAACCTCTATCTGAGCAACCATGACCTAAATTAGGTCAAGATGTGGGGGCAGATAACGCAGCTTTGAAAAGCTGCTTGCGAGCTGGGTGAAGAACACATCAAACGCAAATGGAGCTTCCGCCAAAATGCACCTTCTCACCAAAGCCTGCGCCTCCCAGGGCCGATATCATCAGAGATCTGCCGCGGCTGTGATAAAGCGTTGTGCCACCTCCCTGGGCAACGGGCTAAACAGGCCCTTGGTAACAAAACCTGAACAATATCGTCAAGTTCTTAAATTGGCGATGGAAGGACATGATGTACCAGGCTTCGCTCTTCCAGCTCTAGAAGGTCTGTCGCATGTCTACTGGGGGCTGATGACCGGTGTTGGCCATGGGCTAAAGGCATCTGAGGGAGAAGGGGACAGCAGGGGTCCCAGTGCTTTGGGACGTGGGCTGGTCATTCCCTGCTCTGCTCTTGTGGAGGCTCCACCTTCTCATCAGAGCTGCAAACAAGAGCCCAGACTTCAAGTTCCTCTGCTCTAGCTGCCAGACAGCACTTCCTCCCCCAGTGAAGTAAAAGTAATGTAAAGCAAAGCAAGGAAACAACCTGCGAGTTCTGCCTGAGTCCTCCTCGCTCATCTCGTCCAAGAGCGAGGTCCAGCATTTCTCCGTGGCCAGCCTGCACTGCTTTGTTTATTTGCAGAAATACACAAATACAAAGCAACTTTTCAGGGCACAGTTCTACAGTTTGTAAAGCAACGTGTTCTCACTTGCTCTCGCTGTGACCTGCTTTCACAGCAACCTAGCTTCGCTTTGCACCCATGCTGGGCTCCCTTTGCAGAGAAAACTTATGGTGCCAACAGGTCAGTAGGCTTTCAAAAGGGACACAGGACAGCTCTGCAGCCACAAAGTTCATCTGGCCAAAGATCCTTCCCAACAGCAAACGTGGGCCATGGCAGTTCAAGTACTAAATAATTGCTCAGCAGCCTCCAGAGCAAGCAAGCAGCCCTCCAACTCAAGGATTTCCAAGGATTGCTGATTTTGGAAACCTCTGATTTTCCTCTCTCCGTTTAAAGTTTCTCAAGTGAAGCAATGCGAAAGAAAAGCAAGCACTGCCACTTATTGATCCCACCAAAATGCCTCGGCCAAGGGATTATCTTCCCAGCTCAAAACGGGGTTTGAAATGAGGCAAAGGAAAATGTTGCGCAGCGCAAAGCGTTTGGAAGTGGGCTCTGGCATTGAATTACTCTGAGTCTCCCCTTCCTGGCGGCAAGAGCTTGGACACTCTTTGGGGTGCGAATACTCCTTGGCAAAACACTGGGTCCAGCCACCGACTTTAGCTCCTCACTTGTGGAGGGAACTGGGAATGCTGCCTCTCTTTTCCATGAGCTACAGCAAACGTGCAGGGAAACATCCAGCTTGGAAAATAAAGCTCCTAGCGTTGCCAGTGCCTCTGTGCCTCACTTTCCCCAGCTGATAAAATACAACCAGTGCTCCTGCCCGTGCACTGGGGACCCAAAACACTTCCACGGGCCATAGTGAAAGGCATTATCAAGAGGAAACAAGGATAAAAATTGCAAGTTGTGCTCCTGAGCGTCTTTTCTTAGAAACACAGTCTCCGTGGCATGGCAGAGGATTGGGTCCTGGGGGCACAGTCCCTCCTACCGCTGGTGCTTCTCCCCACCGCATCCCCGACTTGAAAACCATTCAGGAATAGAAAAGCTCACTTTTCTTTTGCATAGACTTGGTCGAAACAGGCTCATTCAGCAGGCAGGGCTGAGCTTTCTTTCTAACTAAAGCTATGGCAACAAACCACTTCCTTTTTTACACATAGCTCCTAAAATTATCTCTCCACCTCTCCTCCCCTCTGCCTCTCTCCCACCCTTACAAAAAACTAGATATCAGCCCTAAGATGAGCTATGCGTAGGAGGCGATTTCAGGGACTGTCGCACCTCGGGATCAGCTCTGAACCTTTTCATGATCTTTATCTGCAGAAACAATTTCCACCGCTTTGCTCCTTGGGGCCACAGCTGCTCTGGGCTGGGACAGGAGAGATCGACATGGACGAGGGAAAGGGGAACTGGCAGGAGGCTCTTCTGCCAATTTGACTTGTAGCACGAGGAACAGATATGGCACAGAAGGACTGGAAAGGATTATCTCAGTTTTAGCTGTAAGCCCCAACCCACCAGGTTTCTCTCCATGGAGATGCCAGATTGCTGGAGGGCTGTCATATGAAAAGGCAGAGTTTCCATGTCCTATCACCTTCTCATCTCTCCCAGTGCAGGGAATGGAAAATGCCTGGGTCTGCTTTGGCATCATCCCATCCCTGCCTCTCACCAAAGTAAAGAGCAAAACTAAGCGCTTCCTCCATGCCAAAAGAGGAGAAGATCATCTCACATCACACACAACAAGGCTGGAAATGCAGCCACTCCTGCCCAAGGTGGGAGACCACAACCAAGTGGCCAGCACGTTGTATAAAAGTGCTGGAGGGAGCAGCAGGAGCTCTCTACTTCCTTGTGTTCTCAGCAATCCACACCAGACACCAGTTCCTACCAGACCTGAGCAGGAGGCACCCAAGTGTAAATGAAAACACAAGGCATCAAATCACAGAATCATAGAATGGTTGGGGTTAGAATGGACCTTAAGAGATCATTCAGTTCCAAGCCCTCTGCCATGGGCAGAGACACCTCCCACAGGATCTGCAAATGCCCTCCACTCAGCAGGTCCTACGTCCTCCTTGAAGTGTGGAGTGCCCACACCTGAAGGATGTGCAGCCATGGAGGGGTATATGCTCTCAGGTACACCTGCATGTGTGGGGCTGACCCCAGGAGACCCCAAAACCCTTCACTCACAGACCGTGGAACCAGCCACACCAACAGCCAGAGAACCTGGAGGCTCTGCCCTCCACCGATAGAGAGGCTGTCCCCAGGACATTCAGGAGAGGCAGCTTCCTGAGAGCATGACCCTACCTGTGTAGCCAGCAAGGGCAGCAGCAGGAATGACAGGCTTGTCCTTGTTCATATCGGCCCGATCTCGAACATAGTCCTTGAAGGTGCCTTTGGGCTTGTGGTTGGGCAGGGCAGCGGGGTAGTCCTCCGAGTCGAAGCTGTCGTAGGAGGGGACGCGCTGGAGGCTCTGGAAGGAGGACTGGCTGCTCCAGGACTGCGTCAGCCGGTCGCAGCTATCGTAGCTCTCTATGCTCTCGAAGGAGTCCTGGCCACCCAGTTTACCTGGCGAGAAGGAAGGGCACGTGAGAGAGGATGCTCTAGCTTGCCCTGAAGGATGCTTTGCTGGCCCACTGTGGAGGCGGGAGGCAACCAGGCAAATGGTGCTGTCCCGCTACACCTCATCCCCAAAGAAACTCAAAATCACAGCCTGAAACTAGGAACCTTTTGTTATAGTCATAATTCAGAGCCGGGATATCTGAGCCCTGGAGGTGGTCAGGCAGCACAGCAAGGCAGAGAGAACCAAGGGAAGAACCCAAAGTCCAAACTCCCTTCCCACGACTGACGCTTGGGGCTAACTGGGAATTGTCCTTGCTTTCAAAAAGGCAATGGCAGAGAAATAATCCACTTTAAACAGACAGACAAGGCTCAGTTCAGGTGCCAGGACTTCCTGCTCTCGCTGCTGAAAGATATGAGTGTCCAGTAAGTGCAATAATACAAATTCTGCTCAAGGCATGGGACACCCAGCTTCTCTACTTTTGATGTTTCCTGCAAAACTATACAGCAGCCTTTTATTGCCATATGTTACAATCAGCTTCCACCCCCAAATCCCCAAACAGCAGCAGATTCAATGGAAAGCACAAGGCTGAGAGCTTTTTTTCAGCTATTTTTCCAGTCCTGGTAAGGTGAACACAGCTGGGTTGTATCAAGGCTACTCTCTGGGGTATTTTTAGTAAAGACCAGAACATGAGAGGCTTGATCCTCAGCAGTGCAACGCCAATTTACACCCACTAGAGACAGCGTAAGTAACCCTTCTGTACTTAAAACAGAGAGCTAAAAAAGGATCCAAAGAACAAACTGAAATTGCTCTCTCTGATCTCCCCTACCCTGCTGATTGCTCAACATCTTTACTGACAAACTAAGAGCGTAATAGGATCATTCGAGTTCACTAATTTCCCAAACCAGGCTAAAAACAGCTGCTGGGATTGTGCAAGAACTCCTGGAGAAATTTCCACTGGCAGAGTCACCCGCAGCTTGGGCCCAGATCGTAAATCACAGGGGAACGGGAATGTGGAAGAACGCTGGCACGGTCCCACAAGATTTTGTTGTGTTGGAGTTTGAAGAGCACTTGCTAAGAAAGACTCGACTACAATGGGCTCTGCCTCGACTGCTGGCTCAGATCGGCTTGAAGTTTGGATCCATTGGATCGATTCTGCCAGGGATATTCTGGTAATATCCCTGCTTCAAATTCATTTTAGTATTTTCTTTCAGTTTTTGGAGAATTTCACAGCATCCACTTCCTGAAGCCTGCAAAGGGAACATCAACACCGCTTTGTGCACAATCATTAACTGGCAGAACCACTTCCCTGCAAAGTCCTGCAGCACAAGCTTGTTTAAAACAGGAATTAAAAACCTGCCAGATGAACAGCTCAGTGTCATTGGCTTGGGTCATTGCATTGAAAATCCACCTCAATTTGACCTAAATGTGAGTCTTTTGAAAAACCAACCCTTGCACCTACTCAGGATAAGCTTATTAAGCATTTGGCAACTACACTGTGCACCCAGGCGCCCTCACTGATAAAGCAAAGTGAAATAACACCCATGGGACCACAAAATTAACTCCTAAAGCCATCACAAAGGTGAGTTTTGAAGGTTAGAGTTTTGAAGGTCGGGGAAACCTTCATCCTGAATTTCCCACTGCTGAAGTGCTTGACTTTGCCGCAGACCAAACTTTTAACGCAGCGGAAGGGAAAGATCTACATAAACATAAATTAACTGGACTCTGCTTTATATTAAGGCTTCTTTATACCACTCCAGGAGGATTTATGCCACCCAAAGGCCCTTCTACATGGCTGAAATGTAGCGTTAGCGTAAGCACGGCTGCATTTCTTCAATCACAAGCAAGTGTTTGCTAACACCAGGGGCCCTTGGTCCCCAGCGCTGAGTTAAGGGCTCTTTCCTCCCTCCTCTGGAGGCTTTCTAGGTTTTACCAGTGCGAACAGGCTCAAGGTGCAATTGCAAAAGCATGTCCAAATCTTTGCATTTCAATAAGGATTATTACGAAATCACCTATCGTAAAGAAAAGGTCAAAAAAAGGGAAAGACTCTGAAAAGATGGCCAGAAAAACAATGCCAGGAAGAGAGGCTTACCTAAAACTCTACCACTGCTGCCCTTTTGCCTCTCCATATCATCCAATTCACCCCTCTTGTATTAACACTCGGCCGGCAGCAGAAGCAGAGGTGATAATATAAACAATAACTTTCCTGTCATTACCTCTCCCAGCTTGGAAAAAGAAGGAGAAATAAAACACGAGCTTCAATGAGCAACACACACGCGACACAGACCTGCACGAGGGCCGCGGCTTTCAGAGGGAACCAGTACATCTTCATCGCTGGATGAATGGGTTTAAACGTTCAACATCAAAGCCGGCTCACAGTAACACGTTACTATAATGAATTTTAGGCACAAGGACACCTGGATTCTATTCAGGGCGTGATCACAGGCAGCTCAGATCTCTTCCTTGTGCCTCAGGTTCCCTACCTGGAATCAGGAGATAATGGCACGCCTTTATAACTGACTTTGAGCTCTACGGATTAAACCTTTGTTTTGAATACACACCGTGAGCCAGATCCTCAGCCTTGCGTTAAGCAATGTAATTACAAAGTAGTCGGGCATCTGGGCCCCATGTGTTCAGAATCCAATAATATTAATTGAAAAGGCATCTGGGATCAGATCCTCAAAAGTGTTTAGGTGTTTAAATCCCATCATCTCAAGCAGGAATCATGTATCTATAACTCTGGTGATGTAGGGTTGTAGCACAAGGATTCGGGGGGTTCTTAGGCTCTGTCGCTTACTCAACGCATGACATCTGCATCTCCTAACAGAGCCCAGGGTTTGGGTTCGTCAGAACAGATTTTCAGTTCAAGCAAACAGACATCAAAATCAGCGGAGATAATGGATAAAGACTTTGGATCATCGAGTGTAAAACCCTTACAGCCTTGGACAGTAATTCCTGATGAGAACTTGTGAAGGATGTGCGGGGTTTTGGCTGGCCTCGTAGGAAAATTAGATTTATACAACCGCATAGCAATCTGTCCTCCCCAATAACCTCGAAGCTGATTTCAACTTCACTCAAGTTTGACATCAAAGTACAGAGCCAGAAATGCTACATTTTGGCAGATGTTGTAAAGACAGGCAGCAGAGTAGAGAAAAGAAAGACCTTTTTCATGTTTTGCCCAGACAGAAAGGCAAGGATGGCTCTGGGAGTTCAACCTCCTAATATATATGTCTTTGTTACTATCCTTGCACGATGCCCTTACAGCCTTGGTCCCCAACAAAGTACACCTCCCACAGAGCTGTGGGAGATGCTTATGTTCATAGGATCAGTCATGGAATGGTTTAGGTTGGAAGGGACCTCAAAGCGCACCCAGTTCCAATCCCCTGCCATGGGCAGGGACACCTCCCACTGGATCCAGTTGCTCCAAGACCCACCCAACCTGGCCTTGAACCCCTCCAGGGATGGGGCAGCCACCACTGCTCTGAGCAACCTCGGCCAGGGCCTCCCCACCCTCACAGGGAAACATTTCTTTCCAAGATGTCATCAAAATCTCCTTTTTTTCACCTTAAAACCACTACCCCTCATCCTATCACCTATGTTGATACAGGTAGAGGTGGCAAAAGCCCAAGCAAACCCTGGGAGATTCACAACTTTACCTCGACTGGCACGTCCCATGCACATGTTATCCGGCGTTACTACTTCTTGCTTGATCGTGAAGTAGTCTGTCTGCAGGGAGTCCGTCTGGACCGGGTCACGCAGGATGACCGAAGGATAGTCGTTCTCATATTTGAGGGACAGGAGCTCTTCTGAGCTGATGGGATGGAGGGTCTGGTAGGACTCTGTGATGAAGCTGGGCTCAGAGAACTCGGAGGGAGGCACACACTGTGCGTGCTCGATGCCATAACCTGCCAGGAGAACAGGAGCGTCAGAAAGCAACCCAGACACCAACAACACAAAGAAACCAGTGTGCGGCTCACTTGCCCTTCAGTCTCCCCCATCTCGGTGAGATTTGGGGCCTGAAGTGCAAGAAGAGATTGCCTTTGGATATAAAATACCTGGCGCAATTGGGAAGTAATTTTGAGTAAGGTTTCCAAACGCTACAGAGAGTCCTATAATTGCAGCAATTTAAAGAAATAAGACAACCTCAGCTGTCACCAGTGTGCATTATGCCAATCTCCTCTCAAGCAAGCTGCTAGTGGGAACATGCTGGGTATCGTGGGCTGGGTAGCATTGGATGGGCCTCGGGCAGCCTGATCCAGTGGGATGTTCCTGCCCATGGCAGGGGGGGTGGAATTAGATGATCTTTAAGGTCCCTTCCAACCCAAACTATTCTGATTCTGATCATGAAGAGTGTAGTCTCAGGAAAAGAAGTTTCATTGATGAAGCAGAAGTAATAGATAAAGTCACTTCCACGGTCACCAATCCTCACTGGCCAGAGCCTGGAATCCAAACTCAGGGGAAATGGGCTTTTTTGCTGATTCACGAAATACATCAGAGATTTCAAATGCCCATAAAGAACATCTCCAGACCAATGGCCATGGGAAACGCAGGAGTCCAGACTGATGACTGACTCCTTTCCTTGCTAGGTTCCTACCTAGTAATCCAGAATTAAGCCTTCTGCCCCCATTCCCTTCCTTGTTTAATAAGTTTTTTTTAAATTCCCAATATTCTGGAGTGTTGAGGTCACTTTTCAGGTCTGCTGAGCTACAGCTTCAAACAAACAGTGCTTGTGAAGTCAGATTATGGCATCTTAAGGCAGTCACTAAAAATATATGTGACTTCTCAATAAACCCAAAACACTAGGAAAGACAAAAAAAATCACACCCTTTAGATGCTCTGCCATGACGGAGCAACAACTACATGATGCTGTCCTCGCGTGAAGCAGACAAATCTCTAATGAGTGGCACTTTCATGCCTGGAAGCACCGTGATGATTCTGCTAATTGAGACTTACTAATGAAGTAGTCTGAAGTATAGCGGGACTCTGGATATGGTGTGTTCACTCCATTTGCTGGGTACGGTTTTACCTCTTCTGCAAAGAGAAAGGGAAGGAAATGTCACATGTTCATTGGCACATCGGGCTTCGCAAGACTTGCTGTAACGGTGAGAGGTCTGAACTTCCCAAAATGCTCCTCTCCAGGTTAAACAGAGACAATCAAAGGAAGAGAAATGCAATAGGAGAAGAAACCCCACTGAAAGGAGCGCTTGATGCTCTTGAGGCCCTTTGGGAATTCTTACTACAAGCATGCTTAACTTGAAACCAACAGAAGAGAAGAACAAGAACTTTCTCAATCAGAGGCTTCAGGTGGTTCTGAAATACCAGTTGCACAATTTCCTTGCTTGCCTTAATTTTTGTCATCTTTCATTCTTTTCAGGCGTGCTTACCATGCTTACACATATGAGCTCTTCAAAAAAACCCCACCACACCAGGACAGCTGTTTTCCTGAAAACGCCCCTATTTTTAGCTCAGCAGTAGGTGTGTGCAAGTGAGTGGGTGGCACATACCAAACCCAGCTCCTACAACCTCAAATTAATGCTCATTCCCAGACTACACGGCAACTTTTACTTTACACCTGATGCAGGCAGAAGATCCCGTGCTCAGAAAAGCTTTGTCACACTGTCCATCACCCAACACCCAGTATGGACTCCATGGTGTACATATGGGCAGCCAGCAAGATCTTAGCCTTTCTGTAGGCATAATTCATAGAATCATAGAACGGGGATGGTTGGAAAAGATCTTTAAGATCATCGAGTCCAATCATCAATCCAGCCCCGCTGAGTCTGTTCTACACCATGTCCCCAAGTACGACATCTACTCATCTTTTGAACACCTCCAGGATGGCGACTCTACCACTTCCCTGGCAGCCTCTGCTAGTGCCTGAGAACCCTTTCAGTAAAGGTATTTCTCCTAATATCCACCCTAAATCTCCCCTGGCGCATCTTCAGGCCATTTATCCTTGACCTGTGACTCGCTACCAGGGAGAACAGACCAACAACATCCACTTCACTAAAACCTCCTTTCAGGGAGCTGCAGAGAACAATGAGGTCTCCCCTCAGTCTCCTTTTCTCCAGATTAAACAAGCGTAGCCCTCTCAGCCGCTCCTCATAAGGCTTGCGCCCTAAACCCTTCACCAGCTTCGTTGCCCTTCTCTGGACTAATCCACTGAGCAGGTATCATCTCAAAGCATAAATTCTCTGCTTTCCATTGCTTTTTCTGTTCACTTTGGCACCCGGAGCTTGGCGCTGAATTTGCTTTCCCATGTAAAAGCCACACTACTCGTACCCTGCCCAGTTTTTCCATTAACACCTTACCCATTCCAGCACGGCATGTGGGCAGAGATACCGGCATGGGAGATTTTATTTTCTTTGCAGAGGGTAACCAAAACAAACAAAAAAAAACCCACCCAGACAACTCCAGGTTATGTTTATTACTGCTGAGGCTAAAGAGAAGTGAATTGAAGATAACGCGTGTTCGCTTGCACAGAGCCTAATTTTGGCCCTCTCTCCTGGGGATTGCAGGGTGGAAAATATTCTCTAACAAAAGGAGGGTTTGTACAAACAGAGAGAGCTAATGAGAAAGGCGCTTTTCCTCTCCCCACGGTGTCTGCCAAGGGGCAGGGTAGGTGACCACAGAGAAAGAAGGCAACCTCCAGCTCTGCTTGCAGCCACGCGGAGGGCACTGTTGGCTGCTGGTAAGCGAAGAGGTTATTTTAGGAAGAAATTTAGGAAAATATGCCTGAAAATACCCAAATCCATGCAGGGAAAAGTCACCCATCTGCTGCCTTTTTTAAACCCTCAACAGCCTGTGGTACATGAGTCACTCTCAGAAAGCGCTCACAAGGGAGGCATCTTAGCAGAAGGGACAGCAAGGTCAGAGCCTGTCCCAGCACGACCCAATGCCGGCAGTCGCGCAGCTATAGGTAAAGCCAAACATTTTAGGGTTAACTACCACTCCCAGCATCAACACCCCAAAGCGATGAGGATGGGTGGCTGGGGAAGATGGAAGAGATGGGGACTGCCAAGTTGGACCCCGCGTCCATGGGTGAGTCTGGGGAAATCTTCATCTCTTCACATCTCCAGCGGCAAAGTAGAGACGATCATCTCCTCTTGCATGGGGAGAGATGTGGCAGGGACACTTTTGCACGTTACGTTTCCACAGCACCAGCACAATAGAACCCAGATCTTCTCAGGGGTTTGGAGATGTACTACCAGTAAGATAAGTCCCATGACTTACAGGGAACAGAAATTAGTCCTGGGGGTGAAGCTGGTTATTTCTTGGAGGCTCTTCTTGGTTGCTCTCCAAATATTTCACAGATATTGCCCTTCTGGGAAACACGTTGAGAACTCACCATAAAAGCTACGGCTCAGGGAGCTTATGCAAGACGTGACAAAGTCACCAGTAAAACTGGACACAGAATGGAGATTTCTTTGCTCCCAGAGCTGTGCCGGCAGCATTGAGACAAAGAAATTCAGCTTTTCTTCTTTTGGAATAAAAGCTGCAATAGGCACAAAGTTTGTCCAGACTTGAGAGGAGAAGGCTTAGGGGAGATCTTATTACCTGTCCATAAAGGGTTTCTGCCAAGAGGATGGAGACTCCCATTTTACAAGGAGCCACATGGAAAAGACAAGGGGCAATGGGGACAAGACGCTCCTGGGGAGATTCCGATTGGATCCCAGAAGAAAATTTTGCCCTGTTAGAATAGTGAAACATTGGAATAATATCCCCAGGGGAGCGGTGGTTTCCTTGACACTGGACACTTTAAAGGCTGAGCCTGACAGGGTGCTGGGCCATCTCATTTAAACCACAGATCACCTAGAGGGCTGGACCAGATGATCCTTGAGGTCCCTTCCAAGCCAGCATTCTCTGATTCTATAATTCAAAGATTTCTAGTTTCTTTCTCAAAGCCCCTCTCTATCTCAGACCTTTTGCAGCCTCACGACTGCAGCACCTGAACACCTTCACGTGCCAATGCAATAAGGAAACATGATCCCTACTTTATTGTGGAGCCACAGCACCGAGTTCATCTCCAAATCTTGGGGAACCTGCAGGAATGAGCTGCAAACCCAGCTCTGATGCCTCCTCCTACCCCTCTCCAGAGCGTTACAGCACCAATAAACAGAGAAGGGTTGCGGGAAGGCAGAGCTGTGTTACAAGTGAAGAAATTGGGCTGACCGTAATGTTTAGCTTTGTTTGGTTAAACTGCTCGCTGCTGATATAAGCACTCCATAAAAATTATGTCAAATGAGGGGAACAGAACAGATACAGAGTCACTGAGCAGAAAAACAGCCTGTCGAATGCAGCCCCTGGGAAGAGCTGTGTTTACCTTTTGCAAACCACAGGTAGCAGTAAAATTAGTAATCAGCAATTAACATCCATTTGTCAATGGTTTCCTGGAAGGCATAAGTTTGCTCCCCCTCCCCTTCCCACTCCCGGCACAGACCCGCTGACAAGCACACAGGGTTGGTATGACAGCGCAAGGGATATTCCAGGAAAGCAAATAGCTCTGTTTAAAAACGAGACAGAGACAGAGCACAGATTCGTTGTTGCTTCGGCTCCTGACTCAGTTAAAGGTGTTCAGCTCTTCGCCCTCTCTTTAGGAACCATCGGAGGCTAAAACTGGCTTAGGCATTGACAGACTACGAAAACCAACACTCAAACTCAATGTGTGCCTCCAGGCAATGAAAATTGAAGCCCTTATCTATTGTGACAGTATCAGAGAATCATTTGGGTTACAAGAGACCTCAAATATCATCCCTGATAAGGGCAGGGACACCTCCCACTGGATCAGGTCGCTCAAACCCTTGTCCAACCTGGCCTGGAACCCCTCAAGGGATGGGGAAGCCACCACTGCTCTGGGCAACCTGGGCCAGGGCCTCCCCACCCTCACAGAAGAACATTTCTGCCTAAGAGCTCATCTCAATCTCCCCTCTTGCAGCTGAAAATCGTTCCCCCTCATCCTCTCCCTGCACTCCCTGATTGAGAACCCCTCCCCAGCTTTCCTGGAGCCCCTTTCAGGACTGGAAAATGCTCTAAGGTCTCCCTGGAGCCTTCTCTTCTCCAGGCTGAACAACCCCACCTCTCTTAGCCTGTCCTCATACAGAAGGTGCTCCAGCCCTCGGATCACCTCCTTGGCTTCCTGCAAACTTGTTCCAATAGCTCCATGTCCTTCCTGTGCCGAGGACTCCAGAACTGGACACAAGACTCCAGCTGGGGTCTCACGAGAGCAGAGCAGAGAGGAAAAATCCCCTCCCAGAGGTGGAGAATCCCCTCCCAGACATGCAGGAACTGGCAGAGATGACCTCTCCTGTGGGGGACACAGCCACTCTCAAGAAAATCGCATTACATCTTTCGGGACATACAATAAAGCAAAGCAGATTCCAGTAGCAATTGGGAAATTAGGGTGGGATTTTTGTGATATTGTTGCACCCCATTTCACCAGAGGAAGCAGTAAAATCCACAATGGAAGCTGAACGAGCTGTGGAAGAATGCTTTGGAAAATCCCACCATCGTTTCCATCCAGGCAGAGCGTTCCTGCCCGCTGCGAATTCCTGCCAAGCAGCCAGTGCAAACACCCTTCCTCTTTCAAGCAGGGCCAGGATTTGCATTGCCCACTACCGAATGAACCATTTCAAATCCTGCTGGAAAGTTGTGTTTTGAAAGCTGCTTTAATTGGGATTAAAGCCCAAGGTGAACACCTCACTGGATCCAAGCCAAGCTGTTTGGAAAAGCCCATAATCAGGCTGGCCGGGATGGCGTGAGCCATTCACCCTGGAGACTTTAGGACTCACCTTTCTGCAAGATCTCCAGATGTTCCCAAAGGATGTCTCCCACAAAGTCAGGCGCAAGCTCCAGGAAACACTCCTTGCCCAGAGCACAGAGGGCAGCTCCGTTCATGCAGAACTTCTGGAAATCCACTCCCTTCAGGCTGAACTCATTCACCGCCCACATCACCCAGTCCCGCACGTGCGTCTCCGTCCACTGCTGGGGATCTACACCAAGGGGGTGTAGAAGAGATCCATTAGGGGGCAACCAGAAGCTGTTGTCCCAGAAAAACAGTGCTACAGCTGTGCTGCCCCTGCACAGCTTCATCCCATAGAGACTGGCATAGGGGTCAAACATGATGGGGGAACACCATGCCTACAGTTTGGATTGGCTTCATACGCAGACAAATTGCACACAAGGAATGAGCTTTGGATTTGTTTGGGACATTTAAAACCCCCACCAGTTTTCTGATGCCTTCTCCCACCGATTTCTCCATCTGGCTTGGTTTCTCCCAGTCATCAGACTCTTGCAAACGGTCTCTGCTCCACACAGTGGAGATGACTTGCAAATAGAAGTCCTGGAGCTGCTTCCAAAGCAGCAGGTCCCCAAAGGAGCAAGAGCAGTGGCCCAGCAGAGGTTAGTATGACAGAGGAACAACCTGCCAGACAGGTACAGTTTGCAAGTGATACTGAAAGGTTTTGCCTGAATGGCCAGATTTGGAAACGTCAGAAACAAGGCAATTCCACCCAAACCAACAATCTGGAAGATGCAGAGAAGGGCAGCCTGGTGGGAGGACACAGCCTCTGTGGCTACTAACTGGGCAACCAAGTCCTACCTTTGGGGATTCCCAGCCGTTGTTGCTCTTTGGCGAAGCCGCTGAAGGTGGCTTTCAATGCCTGAGACATCATTTCTTTGCTGCTGGGAGTTAATAAAGGCACATCCGCACACTCCATATCTGAAAGAAGCAGGAGAACAACAGCCATAAGCACATGGGACTGGGAAAGACAACAGAAGTCCTTGTAATGCAGCCGATGTTGAATTGTCAGAAGAACAGAGCAATCCATTTCTTCTGAAATTTTTATATCTAGACCTATAAATCCATACCCTGTGAGTCCCTATGCAGAAAAGGAAAATCAGTGTTTTTATAGTAAGCTCTGCTTGAAGGCCATGGACACATCAGGTCTGGTAAGGTTGGTTAGAAGGTGCACATGGTTTCCCCACAAGCCAACATGAATGTGCTACTGGAAATTTGATGGTGCTATCAAAGACCTCTCCAGACATCAGCCTGCCGGGCTTCAGCACCCAGTGTGGCTGGCATCTGGAGTGACCTACACCAGGGTGAACAAGAAAGCAGGGAGAAAAGATCTCTGAATTACCACTCCTCCTCCAGGCAGCCAAGTCATAGAATCACAGAATGGTTTTGGTTGGAAAAGATCTTTAGGATCAAGTCCAATCATTAACCCAGCCCTGCTAAGTCCACCACTAGACCACGTTGCCAGGTATGACATCTACTCTTTTGAACACCTCCAGGGATGAAGACTCTACCACCTCCCTGGGCAACCCCTTCCAATGCTTGACAATCCTTTCAGTAAAGAAATTCCTCCTAATATCCAACCTAAATCTCCCTTGGAGCATCTTGAGGCCATTTGCCCTTGGCCTGTGACTCGCTACCAGGGAAAAGAGACCAAGACCTACCTCACCACAACCTCCTTTTAGGCAGTTGTAGAGAGTGTAAGAAGAGTAAGGGGAAAAATAATTTTAAAGAATCACGGGCAATCCTGGAAAAAGTAAACTGACATCAGGCTGAGGCAGGATGAAGAACCAGTAGAAAACCCACTTGAGGAGGGAGGGAAAACAAAGAGCTGGAAAATCCCACATTAGCCCAGAGTTACGTCATGTGCAGCCCATAGCATGGAGCGACGCGACTCAGGGTGAGTCACTGAACAATGCGCAGCCGACCCCTCGGGAGAGCGCGGGGCCAAGCCAAGAGCCTGGTCTTGGAGCAAATCCTGATGAGAAGCCAAGCTCTTCCTTTCCTTTTTTTTTTTCCCCCCTTTTTCTAATTTATTTGGAAGGAGGCGGGTATTTGTAGCCAAAGAGTTCCATAAACAAAGCAACCGTTTAAAAAACAAAACCAAACTCCTCAATCTGAATAAAGGTTTGGCTCTTTTTCATATATTTGAAGGATTCCTGAAAAACATCTTTCGTGGAGAAGGAAAGTGTCATGCAACCGCCACCTCAAACGGCTGAACTTCATCGGTCTCATATGTAGAGCTTCCACCCACAGCTCGTTTAGCACTATTGGAAATTGTTCAATGAAAACTGTTCTCAGTGGAAAAATGACAACATTAGCAGCTTTTTTGGTGTTTTCATGAATGTCTGGATGTAGACTTCAAAAGTCAAAGAATTCTCTGTTTGGTAGAAATCTCAGCCACCTCAGCCTACCGTTACTCTAAGTTAATTAAAGCTCTGATTTAATAAGCCCTTCTACCTACAAAATGCGAGTCCTCATTTCAAAGAGGGTTGAGCGCGTCCCTAACACAACAGCGAGTCAGGGTGGGAGACAGTGCTGCAGCTACCAAGCACAGGCATGCGATGCAACACCGCTGCTTCCAGTCTGACCCAGTCCAGGGTTCCTGCTCTGCTCAAGTTCTCCACGACCGAACTCGCAGACATCATCCGAGGGCTGGAGCATCTACCATCCAAGGACAGGCTGAGAGAGTTGGGGTTGTTCAGCCTGGAGAAGACTCCAGAGAGATCTTAGAGCAGGTTCTAGTACTGAAAGGGGCTCCAAGGAGAGACTCTTTACAAGGACATGGAACAATAGGATGAGGAGGAATGGCTTTAAATTGGAGACGGAAAGATTTAGATTAGACATTAGGAAGAAATTCTTCACCATGAGGGTGGGGAGGCCCTGGCCCAGGTTGCCCAGAGAAGTTGTGGCTGCTCCATCCCTTCAGGTGTTCAAGAACAGGTTGGATGGGGCTTGGAGCCCCTGATCCAGTGGGAGGTGTCCCTGCCCATAGCAACAGGTGGAACTGGATGGGCTTTAAGGTGATTCCATGACTCTATGACTCTATGACAAAGTCCAAAGAACACAATGTTGAGGGTTTTTTTGCATGTAGGAATCTGGGAGTTAAATCAATAAGCATCCACGTGCAACTCTGCAGCACAGGGTGAGGTTGACCATGCTGCAAAGCATCCTTAAGTCACCAGCTGGATGCACCAGATGCATTTCCACCACCAAACCAAACAGAACCATTTCTCTGTCACTACCTTTGCACCTTCCCCCTATTGCCTCCAAATAAAAGACACCACGCAAAGTCACCCCCTCTGTTTGCAGCTCCCTCTAATGTCAGTCACCAAGGCGCTCAAGTCGGGATTTGGTAGGACCAGTAAAATTCCTGACATCGAGCCTCTCGGGATTCAATTCTTCCTCCTAACCTTACCGCGTAAGTCAAGGGTTGACGGCCACAGTGGAAGCATCAGGACCTTCGAAAGCAAATAATACACTCAGAGGCTATTTGGCAAATTACACTTCATTATTTACTGGATTTGGCTGGAGAGGGCACAGAAAAGGAGCAGCCACTCTCATTATCTCAGTTCCCCATCTGCTGCTTTGAGATAACACTGGGAGAAAGTGGTTCAGTGCCCCTTTCCCTTCATCCTCATGTTACATTTTAATGCTTTGCTTTCTGTGCTCTGTGGTTACAGGGACCACCCAGGAATCCGCTCCCCTCCGCCGGCTGGTTAAACGGCAGCTCGTTGCTCCCGAGCGCTATGGGAAGATGAGTCAGAGTTAGGCTAAGAAAACGGTTCTAACCCCAATTTTTACACTGAATCACTCGCAAAAGCCTGTGTGAAGATGACCTCCTTAGGCGAGCCACCAAGAGCAGCAAGGTGAGGTGCATGCAGAGTTGTTAATCTCTGCATACAAGCATCTGCCAATCGTTCCCCCCGTGCTCTCCTGCGGGATTCGTCAGGTTGGGTTTGCACACACCCAGAGAATCAATTTTTCAGTAGCGGGGGATAAGGTTTCGGTTTAGTAAGGTGAACGCTGAGCTCTGCACAAACAACGTGTCAAAACAGGGAAGACTTAAAAGTGATTCCCAGGGAGAGGTCATCGAAGAAGCAAACAGTCTATTTTCAACTTTAAAAAACCTTTAAAAGAGCAAAGTGTCAGAGAAGGGCTTTTATTTAAACACTAAAATAAACCAAAATGTGCATTTCAAGGCTTCTCCTTCAAAATACCTTGCACTCAGCACATTCAGCATTGAAACATCATCTCCTTTTTTTCCTGTTAGACTGTAGCTACCAGCTACAATTTCTTCAGAAGAGAAAACAACCCAAAAGCCCTGAGCCTGCTAACGCTTGCAGAAGCCTTATTTTAGTCAGCAGCGTCCCACATCTATAGAAAAGCTCACACCTGTAAAACTGAACGTGTTTGTAAAGCTCCGCATACGTGTTTGTGGACAAGGCTGAGCCATGTGATCCGAAAAAGATGGGGGGGACAGGGACGGATGGACAGTTTTTAATCTAAATTCTGCCTCTGCTGGGTCTGAGATACTGAATTTATTTGAACAGCATTTTCTTTGTTAATATTTGAGTGGCCGGGCAGCGCAACGAGCTTCACCTGGCTCTGCCTGACGCAGCTTTCTTAGGTGCAGGGAGGCAAAGCCAGAGAGGAGAATCAAGCCCTGGTGATGTCCTACAGACAAGTCCTTCGCCTTCCACTGGGATGCCCAAAGGCTGGAGCCAAGCAGAATGTCGGTAACAAAAGCAACCCGGGTTTAGCTCCTCCGGTTTCAGCTTTCACTGCCATCTGAAACCTCTTCCCAAGATTTTAATCAAATCTTGCACAAATAAAATGTCCCCTTTTGTGTACCTCCCGCTGTCCACAAAGCACACACGCATGCATTCGCGCACACACAGAGGCTCGAAAGAAATGTGTGGGAAGGAGCATTGGCCAGCGCCAACCCCAGCTGCTCAACCTAAGCTCAGTTTAGAAGCTTCAGGGGTTTAATCCAAAGCAAGCGCAGCAGCGGGGGCCAAGCGACCGTGGCGCTGCACCCCAGACTTGGTTTGCTGCATGGTTTTTATGACGCCCATTAAAGACTCATCGACACGGCTGCCACGTGCAGTTAGATGCCTAGATGCCATGTCGTCCTCTTGCTGCAGCCGCACTGACAAGGAACTGTGTTTGATTTTCCTCCTGGGAGACCAGGCAGGGTGTTATGGTTTGATATTTTAAGTACTAACAGGAGTTGCAGTCACTCTGGAAAATTATGTCACCAGCATCTCCAGCATCTGTAGAGCAGAGATAAGTAACGTGCCTTGCATGGTGGGAAGGCAGAGGGGGACCATCTACTCATCTGCTTGGAGCTTTTCAAAGCAAGAAGGGACCTGGAGGCTCAGCTTGAGAGCCCAGAGGCTTCTCAGAACCACAGTAGCTCCTTGACATCCCTAAGGATGGGGCTTTGAAAGACAAAAGAACTTCACACAAGCAAAGGGACTTCAGAAAGACAACAACCTTGCCACCGTCAAGGGTTTTATACTACGGAGGAACTGCCCGAACCTCCCCACAACCCTCCTGGTAGGTATTGCACCAAGAGATGTGGAGTCTGGCAGAAAAGCAGCCAGCAAACAGACAGAGGCCAAGATCACAGAGTTCATCCCCCAGCCAAATTCCCACTCTGCTCTCCCCAGGCTCCGCATGTATAAACTATTTCTACGCATCTGATCTTTTTGAAGGACTATGATTTACTAACTTTAGGGATTTTGACCTTAAAATGCAAGCGACAGTGCTGCACGCCAAAGCATTAGCATCTGATTGCATAAGCAAAATAAATGGCAGTAAAGGCAAAAAGAGATGCCCTGAGCGGGAGGATGGGAGCAAAGTCATTTTTCACCCGAGTTTCCACTTGGGGTCAGTGCCTCTTTAAAGCTCCCCTCGGCCACTCACTTTTTTTCCCATCAAAAGCCCCAGTGTG
This sequence comes from Cuculus canorus, assembly GCF_017976375.1. NCBI lineage: Eukaryota > Metazoa > Chordata > Aves > Cuculiformes > Cuculidae > Cuculus > Cuculus canorus. Next base: position 1,285,776 of record NC_071423.1, read on the forward strand.
TCCTTGTCTGGTCTCTGCTCTTTTACCCGGTAGCCTGCGTGTAAATGGATGTACGGCGGGTCAGAGTGGAGCCAGCTGACCCGGCAGCCTCCTCCTGCCCTCACTCTGATGGATGGACACTGAGGTCAGGAACCCAACGCGCTGTTGTCTCAGGTAAAAGCCCCCTCCCTGCTCAGCCCCCTCGCCCTCCCCTTCCCAGGCCTGAGGGTAACCCCACCACATGCTGATGCCATGAGGATTCTGGGCCCTTCAGTGGCTTGAAAGAGGCGTAGGGACAAATGTGGCGTTGCTTTCAAACAAGATTATTTGCAGAGAGTCAAGAAAAATCATCTCTCTTGGACTGTGCGTCCAAGTGTTGCATGAATTTGTGCCTGTCTCCCTCAAAAGACCTCAGCCCTTGAGGTCTGAGTCAGCTGAGCTCCTTCTCTGAGACCCCAGCACTGCCCCACCTCAGGGTGTCCATGGTCCAGGTCATCCCCACCCTGGATGTCTGCCAAGGAACAGCAGTTTCTCAGAGGTTCTGCAAACACGGGTTTGCTCTCCTACCCTCTTCTTGTGTCCCCACGGTTAAGCCCGTCCCCATCAAGCTCCAAGATCCCCCATCTCCAAGCCCAACGCTGCCCGAGCTTGTCCCTTCACTGCTCCAACCCTTCTCTATCCCAGTCTTCCCAAGGTCCAAGACCAGGGCAGAGTTAGTGACGGGAGAAGCTGAAACACAGAAGATTTCCCAGCGTCCCCCAGCAGGCAGGGTTCAGCAGAGAGAAACCTTTCTCAGGATAAGAGGAGGCTGGAGAGAGGGGGGCCGGGAGCTGAGACCCTTCCCACGCTCCCCAACGCGAGGAAGCAGCGCGGGCACCATGGAGGCATCATCTCCCCAGCTCAGGTTTCCACCACCACCAGGCACCTCCACTCCCCCTGGGGCAGCTTCACCTTTCCCAGGTGCCCCCGGCTCTGGAGCAAGGACACCCGGGCAAATAACCCTGGCTGAGCCCCCTGTTATTTAGGCAGGATTAGGCAAAAATTTGTCTGCACTTTTGAACTGTTTTCACAAGCGTTGCCTCTCACTCCCACGCAGGAAGCAGGAGAAGAGCCGGCCTGTTCCAATTAGGGCTCCTCGGACCAAAAGGGCAGTGAAATTCAGGAGGGGGAAAAGGAAAGCAAGGACTGGGAAAAGCAAGCTGGGAAAAAAGGAGCAGAGGGAAAACTGGGAAGCAAGGATAGATGGGGAGAATGGGGGAGCACAGGGCGAGGCGTTTGCTGGGGATGTAGGGATGAGATGGGCTGGGATAAGATGGGATGGGATGGGATAGGAACTGCAAGGGGATGGGGATGGCGATGAGATGGGGGCAGATGGGATAGGATGGGACGGGATGGGGGAAGATGGGATAGATGAGATAGGATGGGATGAGATGGGAGAGGCAGAGGACTGGGCAGTACAGAGGGGAGATTTGATTCCCCTTCTTGCAGCAACTCAGAGACTGTCCCTGCTTCCCTCTGCAAGGAACAGCACAAAAGGCACAGACATTTGCTATTTTAATTTAAAATAAATATATTTCTTTTTTTTAAAACCAGCAAAAAGAAAAATAAGTTTTTTTTTGTCCTGCAAGCAGTGAAAAATAAATACTCAGAGATGAAAGCTAGGCTTCAAGAGAAAGACAAGAGAGGAAACCGAAAGCCCACACTGCTTAGCGCTGCAGAAAGCACAACAAAGCCCGCTTTCTTCCGGCATTCAGCAGCTTTCTTATGGAGATGCAGTGTGTCATGGGGGTGAGCTCTTCCCCTAAATAAAGGGCCTGAAAACTGTCTTCCCTAAACGCAGATAAAGGCATTTCTTCCAAGTTTGGGCTCTCAGTACTTACAGCATCACAGGGAGCGAGGAAAGGGAAAGGTTAAAGATGAGGGTGAGACGTCAGGATGCTCTGGCGTTGGGGTAAATGGTAAAAGGGAGACAACGTCACATGGGTGCAAGCTGGCTAGAAGAGGATGCTCGGGGCAGCACTAAAGAAAAACTAGAATCAGAGCAACCAAAAGGTGAGGGAGGGTTTGTTTTGGCTCTGGGTATCTTGCAGCTGGCAAGGAACCAGGCAGCAGCACCAGCAGGTGATGGGATGCTTCACCCACTATCCCGAAGTCACAGGCTCACGCTCTGAGCCTGCCTGCTGCCCTCCTCCAGGCTCCTTTCCGCTCCCCCTCTCTCTCCTGGCTTTATAATGTGGGTGTTGGACAAGATCCTGGGAACGCGGCATCCCCTGCAGTCCCAGGAGCTCGCAGGGGAACAGCAGCTTGCTTGGTCCTCCCTGGCTTTTGTGGGGGAGAGGAGGGAAAGAAGTGTTGGAGAAACCCCCGGATCGAAGCTAAGCAAAACCACAGGGCTTGAGTCAACACTGGCTGCCACCTCGGGAAAGTTTCCCCGGCCTCAGCAAGCAGGGACAGGACCTACAGCTCATCTTCCCGCCGCCCCTGCTACGCTCCATCCTCCCCATCTCGGCCTCTGGAAGGAGCGCGGATAGATAAAAGCTAGCAATGGGGAGATGTGGCCACCTCTGAGTTTGGGGAACGTGGCCACAGTTTAAGAACCCTGGTGAAAAGCATGCAAAGCAGGCAGCAAAAAGGTTTTTTCCATCAAGACGAAGCAAGGGCAGAGGCTGTGCTATGAGGCCGGTGGGGTTCAGCTCCAGCACCGACGTTCACCCGACACAAGTGCCCCCCGCAAAGGCAAACACTCTTGAATCAGCTTTGAAACAGCTTCCATCACTTTAGATTTAACAGCATCTCAACTAAAAAACTTGCACAAGCCTTTGCTGAGCCCTCCGGCCTGACGACGAAGTCTGGGGTTAATTAAACCCATGCAAAATGCCTGCAGAGGCTGAGCTCACAGGTCAGTGCTCGGAGAAAGCCAGACTGGGGGCTGCAGCCAGGAACAACCTCCACGTGCCCAAACCACTCCTGCTCGGGCGTCGAAGCCTCTTCTTGCAGCAGTCAGGCCCAGGGTGCCCAGAGCAGTGGTGGCTGCTCCATCCCTGGAGGGGTTCCAGGCCAGGTTGGATGGGGCTTGGAGCCCCTGATCCAGTGGGAGGTGTCCCTGCCCATGGCAGGGGGTGGAATTAGATGATCATTAATGTTTCTTCCAATCCAAACCATTCATTTTACCATTCTATGATTCCTATAGCCCTTCACCCTCTCACTTTCCTGACAGAACATCACACGAGCCCGGGCATCCCCTCTGAAGACAGGATTAGCATCTCGCTATCAGGCTTGTTTGCCTTCAATCCTTCCTCAGTAGGACAGGGAAGACCCTCCCTGCCTCTTGTAAACCTATGAGACGTGTTTTCCCTGTGATAATTCGCTCTAATCCCTGCTAACCGCGCTGCTAAAGAGCTCTAATCCCCATGCAGAGGCACACACGCACTAATGGGAGCGCAGGGTGGGCTCAGCAAAGCCTGTAACGGACACCCAGCCCCAACAGAAAGCAGGTCAAGTGTAAAGAGCGAGTCCAGGTCATGCCCGTGTCAGCCGCCCCGCACCACTGCTCCAGCTCTGGGAGATGCTTCTCTGCAAACAAGTGGCTAAAACCCAGCTCCTCACACCCCAAGACCCAGCAGCAAAGCTCAAATTGCTCAACAGCAATGAGAATTAAAAAAAAAAAAAAAAAAAAAAGAAATAAAACCTACAAAACCCCACCAAACAAACAACTAGACATTCATTTGCTTCTTGGCAGGGTGCCTGAGGTATTCAAATGGCTCACGCCTGGGATCAGAAGCCTCTTGAAATTCCTCGCTCTCTTTGGGCTGGGCTGGGAGCCCTGTAAGGCCATCCGTGCCAGCTTCACTGCTCTGGAGGTTCCACAGCCACAAAGCATAGCCTGAGCCCTCCCAAAGCAAACCCGCAGGCTGCAGTGCTCCAAGGAGGAGACAGCGGTCCAGGTTGTCCACACTCAGTGCTTCCAACCATCCGTGAGAGCACCCATGGCATTGTCAGCCTGAGATCTGAGATGCCATTTCTGGCATCTTCAATGAAGTGATGTGACCAGAGGATTTGTCCCTAGAAAAAGATACATCCCAGCACCCTGACCCTGGCGTGCAAAAGCTCACACGGGATGCTACCAAGGTGCTACACACCCAAGCAGTTCAGATTGAGCATTTCTCTATCCAAACAACCCCTCACTCTCTCCTCCAGATAGGAAATCTCCTTCTTCTTCATCACGGAGGGATGCGGACAGGAACTTAATGGGGATTCAGCTCCAACACCCACAGCTGCTTGTTCCGGAGGAGGACACGGCTGCCAAACCACGCGTGATAGTCTCCCAGAAAAGGGAGAGCAGAGATTTTGCAAGGCCGGGTTGAGGTTAATCAGCAGTACATTGTGTGAGGAAGATGCTGTCAGGATCGGAAGTGTGAAAAGGGAAGGCTGAGAGCTCTTGGCAGGGCTGTCCCCTTGCAGCAGGGATCAGGGCCAAGGAACCTTCAGGCATGTTGAGCTCTTTCATCACCCCACAAAGAGATCTCAGCCCCTCTGAGTCGGCTCAAATGCACCTGAGTAACACTTTGTGCCAGTGCACTTGGTAAGCAGCTACGCATGACCTCACAGCTTGGGATGGTGTCATTGCATACCCACAGCCACATGAAATGACTCCATGCCCAGAAGGAAAAAACAACTATCAGCACAATACGACACAGTCCCAATGTAGATGGACTCTGCAGATGCCACTGGGAGCCTACTGCTTCGAAAAAGGAACCTCATTTCTCCTTGCCTGAGTGAAGAAGAGATTTAGACGCAGACACTCAGCCAAAAGCCTCCAATCTGTCTCAAGGAATTCCCCAACGTTCACTTGATTTTCAGCCCAAATCCTTCATAAACTGATCTCTCTGTGTCCCGGCCTTGCCCGAGGCTGAGCCAACGCCACGTCATGCCATTCACGAGGGTACCACATGGCAGGACACAGTCTCAAAGGCCCTCAAGCTCAGCCCCAGAATCTCTCTCTCCACTCACCAGCTCTCTCATTCATAAACCAAGAATGTTTGTTAGAGCTGGAAGGGCCAGACCTGCTGTGGAGAACACACTGGTGGAGTCCAAACAATAAAAGTGTCTATTAATCATGAGTGGAAGGTCCCCATGGATGTTCCCACATCATTCCTCAAGCCCAGGACATCTTTGCATGATACAGAGACCATGAAGCCAGTGATGCAGAAGAGCCTGACCCGATGACGAGAAAGGGAGGCTCGGCAGCTCCGGGTCAACTCCCGAGCACGCACGCTGCCCCGAGGCAGCAGGGTAGGGGGACGAAGCTTGCCACATCGCTCTGCAGCTGCAGATTCCTGCCGCCCATCCCACCCCCACCTCCGCAGCCTCCCCGGCCAACCCTTCCCTCCAGGGCAACGCCAACCAGATGTACAGCCAAGCCGTCGATAAACCGCGGCCGATTGCTCAACGCGAAGGTGCAAGTTGCAGCGGATCACATCCCACGTGGATTGCAGAGGGGTTGCCGCTGCTAGAGAAAGCCCTGCTTCTAATACTGGCCTTTCGATAACATCTTCTGCTTTTCCGTGCAGCACGGAGTGTTTCAGCTCTGCCCACAAGCACAGGCAGCGATTGATGAGCAAGGCAAGGACAAGAAGGAGCCCAAGAGCTTGTCCTCACCCAATGACCATCAAGCCCCCATCTCATTACCCCATCCTTTTCTACCACCACACACGAGGACTCTGGATCTGTCCTCCCTTATCAGGCCGAGCTGTCCGGGTATCTTTGCAGTTGCCAAAGGAGAAGAGAAACGATTAGGGTATTTAGCTTTGAAATCAAACAAATAAGTGCACAGGCTTTTACAAACAGATCAGGGTTGGGAGGTCAGAGCGCAGCTGGTAAATTGCAGTGTTTGCTCTGACTAAATAATATTAGACCAAGGATAATCAATCATTTTAATCAACAAAATTATTTATAAGTCTTTAGAGCAAATAGTCAACTCAGCTAGCAGCTGCCAAGAGATGGCAGGTAGCGTAACGATCCACATACCTCTAATTCCCCTGCGCTAGATACGGATTTAGTTCTATGCATCACTGGATTTACTGCCACTGAAGACTTAAACATGCAACTACCTTGACCCCTTCTCTCTGAAGGCATCCTTCCTCCTTCTCTGTGGCTCACAAAACACACGCAACAGCTCGCTGCAGCTCAAATCAAAAGCAGAGTAGATGGCAATATTCACTGCACACACCAAGCATCTTCCTCACGCTGGCTGCATCTCCCAGCACAGCACCACTTAACAGGAGAGGAGAAAGAACCAACTGAACAGAAGAGTCAAAAGGTGCTCAAAGCAAAGGACGTTGCTTCGCTTCGCTGCCTGAGTGAGCCCCATCTCTTCAGTTTCCCATCACCCCACAGGCAACCAAATCTGGCAACCAAAACCATGCAGCCTCAGGAACACTCCAAACCAACTTCATTTCACAACATCCCAGGAACGGTTCTCCAGGTATAATTTATTTTTAAGCAGACAAGGAAACAATGGTAGAGGACACGAGGATTTTCCAAGCACAAAAAGAGCTCCAAGATTTAAGCCTCCTCCACCTCTCCCCGAGTTGTGTTTCAGACACTGGGTTGGGGAGCAGCACCGCTCTCCCAAAAACCTGGGTGAGATGGAGCTCCTGGGCTTTGTCCTTTTGAGGTTACACCATGCAACCTCCAGGTTACCAGGTGCCCCCATGCATGAGAGCAAGGGCTTTCCCAATCAACCCCTGGCAGGTCTTTTCCAGCTCCTACTTCTAGGAAACTTCCCACCAGGAAAACGTTGGGCCAAACAGAGCCCTGGGAAGATGAAGAAGGTAGGAGTGAGCTGAGAAAGACAGCCAAAGACAAGCTGGGCTGCCCCATTAGCTTCAGTCATCCCCATCCCAGAGCCAAGGGCTGTCCAGGATGGGGATTATGTCACCTATTGGCCTGAGCCCGGAGAGATGGGAGAGCTAAGGGCGAGCGGGGATAAATCAGAGCGGCTGGAGGTGCTCAGATTTGCTCAGAGGAAGCCCGAGCTTGGAAACCTGAGCAAAGGCTTGGGGAGAGAGGCTGAGACACTCGCAGCCCTCGCATCCACCCCGAGTGCAGCATCCGGAAGCTATTAAGGAATTACAGCCTCTCTGGCCCCGAGCCTTCCCCAGCAGAAGTGCCTGGGAGCAGATGGTGAAAGGGCTGATTGAATTCGGCTGCTCAGGCCAAGAGTCTATTAGGAGGAGACGTAAATGGAGGAGGGGGTGTCATTTGGCCACTCAGGAGCTGGAAGCCCTTGCTAAGAACTCTGGGAATCCTCCACCGACTGTAACAAGCCCGGAGGAGCTTTGGCAAGGTCCTAGATGGGTGGCTCAGGGGTGCTGGCTCCTCTCCCCAGGCATCTTCAACTCAAAAGGCAGCACGGCCCCTCTGCGGTGGAAGGGCACCCTCCCAGGATACAGGACCTACAGGTCCCAGTGGTCCCAGTCCCAGGAGCTGTGCACTCCCAAGCCTTGATCCTGGTGGAGAAGGAGGTGTCAGCTCAGCAGCGTTGCCTGCCCACGGGGCCAGCCTTCCTCCCAGAAACACGCAGGTTTGCAAAGCCACTTGATTCCCAACCTGATCCAATCCCACCCCATCCCATGTGCCCGTGGGCAGGCACTGGGCATGGGACCAGACCTCCCAAAGAGGAGGGGAATGGAACTCAGTTGGAGAATGGGACCCAAGAAGGGGAGTGGGACTCAAGAAGGGGAGCAGGACTCAAGGAGGGGAGTGGGACTAAAGACGGGGAATGGGACTAAAGACGGGGAAATGGGACTAAAGACAGGGAAATGGGACTCAAGAGGGGAATGGGACTAAAGACGGGGAATGGGACTCAGGAGGGATGGAGAGGAGGTGGGGGAGACATGTAGGATGGATAAAAGCCAACAGGGGAAAAAGGCATAAATAGGATTCGTAAACCTTGTCATCCACAGTGACAGCCCTACTGAAGGTAATGCTGATTGAGCAAAACACTGACGGAAGAACTGACATTGCCTGAGGGTGAAGGAAGGGTTTAAACCCCTCCCTGGGAAGTTGAGGAAGAAGTAGGAATGACCCAAGCACGGACACAACCCCAAGTTCTGGGCTCTCTACCCTGGCAAGTCAGTTCCCCACACCCCTGCGCCCCAGGGTGGGGACAGGCACCAGGCAACCCCGTGTCACCCCTGTCGCCAAATCTATCCCTCTTTTTCCAAGGCAGAAAGATCCAATGACTCCCTACGGGTCGCTTTGGCTCCTTGCCCCGGCTCCTTGAGGTTGGGAAATCGGGAGCCTCGTCAGGCTCTGCTGGAGGGGCGGGCACAGAGTGCTCCGTGACCTTAAGGGGATCTTTTCCAGAGCAATCTTTTCCGAGACAAGTCATGAGATTATTTCTTGCCTGGAATTTGCTCCTGCGGCTCCCATCGGCCCCGGACTGCTGAGTCAAGAGACCGCTGGGGCTGTGCCCTCCAGATGAGTAAATAAATTGCCATGGGGAGTGGTGGGGTGGCTTGGGGAAAGGGGGGGGATAGAGCCCAGGCAGGGTGTGGGATGAAAGGAGGGAGGGGACCTGATGACTCCTCCAGCCTTAGGTTGGAGATGCAGCCTGCCTTGGCAGCCGGCATCGCTGCCGCTTTGTACGCATCGAGTTAGTCACCAGATTAGCGAGCACAGTTACACACAGCTGTTTAAAGGCACATTCTCCCTCCCCTTCACTTTGATTCCTTTTATCTGTTTTTTTCCTCCCTTCTTTCTTCCTTTTTTATTTTTTTTTAATTTATATTAATTTTTTTAGGCCTAATTCCAGCTTTCAATAAATGCTTGGGACTGGCAGCCAGCAAACTCCTGGGGAAGCCAAGGAAGATGCAGCCCTCGGTCACAGCCTGAATCACAGAATGGTTTGGGTTGGAAGGAACCTCAAAGCCCATCCAGTCCCACCCCCTGCCACGGGCAGGGACACCTCCCACTGGATCAGGGGCTCCAAGCCCCATCCAACCTGGCCTGGAACCCCTCCAGGGATGGGGCAGCCACCACTGCTCTGGGCAACCTGGGCCAGGGCCTCCCCACCCTCAGCGTGAAGAATTTCTTCTTAATGTCTAGTCTGAATCTTCCCCCCTCTAATTTAATGCCATTTCCCCTTGTCCTGTCACTCCATGCCCGTGTAAAAAGTCCTTCCTCGGCTTTCCTGCAGCCCCTTTCAGCACTGGAAGCTGCTCTAAGGATTCCCAGAGCCGCCTCCTCTCCAGGCTGAGCAACCCCAACTCTCTCAGCCTGTCCTCAGAGCAGAGGTCCTCCAGCCCTTGGATCATCCCTCTGAAGATACCAAGTGGCTTGGGCTAGTGGTGAGAGGGCTGGTCCAGCCTGAGAACAGGAGCATCTCCCCGCTCCCTCGCCGTGACACCAGTCCAACAAGCAGCCAGGTTCCTCCCCAGGATCCATATGGCTCCGGCTGCTCCAGGCTCAGCCGTTTGAAAGCAGGAACGCGAGAGTCATCCAGCTCGAAGGCAAAACAGGCGCACGGCCGGGGCCTTTCAAGTTGCAAGCTTCAAATCTGGAGCTGCTTAAAGGGATGGAAAGCAGCCCCAGTGACGAACCACCCCGCTGGGCCACAGCTACCGTGACAGCTCCGAAACCCCACTGCTGACGCTGGAAAGTAAAACTTTCCCAGCGCCTCGGTGGCACCGGGCTTCCCAGAACCGGGCAGAACCCTCTGACATCAACCCCAAATTTTTCCCCATCCTTTAGGAAGGATGTGGGGGTAAAGGATGAGGAGCCACAATCATAGAATTGTTGGGTTGGAAAAGACCTTTGAGATCATCGAGTGCAACCATACCTGTCTTCTACTAAACCAGATCCCCGAGCAATGCTATAAGTAACCGGCCAGACTGATGCTGGGGACCAAGCAAATGACTTAAATGACTTTTTCCCCCCACCTATGGCTGCAAATGAAGAGGAATTGCGTTTACTGACCTCACAAAGTGGTGTGGAGCAGTTGGGTAACATGCCTTGAGCATTTTAAAAGAGAAAGCACTTGGCATTGTACTTTAAAACCGCTTCTAACAATAATGTGAAAAAAAAGACCAAAAAAAAAAAAAAAAAAAAAAAGACCAAATTTCACGTGTTCCACTACATCTTTTTTTAATTTGCCAGTGGAAAAAGCCAGGAGTACTCAGCTTTTGCAAGTTGTTTCTTCTGACGGTTCAGGTTTCAGTAAACAATTTGTGAAAACTAAAAGGTAAAAAAGAAAAAAAAAGAAACAAAACCTTTGCTGCTTCCAGAACACTGACCAAAATTAAGTGGTTTTGCACAAACACATGCAGATATCTAAAAAAAACCCAAAACTTTCGTGTGGGTCAAAAAGCCACATTATTGTGATGGATGTGCTGATGGGGCTTTGGGGGGGAAGCAACAGAAACCAAGCCCCGAAGTGCTTCCCAGTGTCCAACTCCAGTTCCTGGGGTTCAGCGGCTGCAACAGGAGCAGCAGCTCTCCCTTAGTCAGCAGTTTTCATCTGGGGACATCAAGCACATCCCAAGAGAGGCAGTATTGCAGTGGAAATCCCAACCCAGGACTCCAGCCACCACGAGGACACGCAACCCTCATCCTCCTGTGAGAGGCACTTGGTTCCTGGAGGGACACGGGACCAAGGCGTTCGCACCCCCCGTTTAGCTCCATCACAAATCAGAGTCAATCAGTACATCCAAACTGGAAATCCCAAGGAGCAGATTGGTGCTGGTGCTGCACAGGAGACAGAGAGGTGCAGTGCAGCCTAATGCAGATCATAAAAGCTAAATACCACAAGCAGAGGCTGCGGATGCCCCCATGTCTATGCTGCAGCTTAATCATGCCTCAGTTTCCCCTTAAACCAGGTCTGATCAAGCCTTTCTTCACCATCTTTTAGGATGAGAGGACCCAAAAGCATGCTGCATGTTCAAAAAAGCCAAGTCCCACTGGCTGGCTTCTCCTCACTCCCCACCAGCCATCTCAAGAATGCCTTGGAATCACGTCAAGTATTTGAAACGAGATGGGGGGAGAGGGGGCATGAGGAGGGGAGCACGGGGGGAGCCGCTCAGCTTTTGACTCAGTGTCTGGCTTCTTTCATCAAACCCACATTCCTACTCATGCCATCACCCTCCGGGAAAGTGCGACAACGTACATAATCCATGTGGAGCCAATTTAAAATCCCCCTCCGTGTAAGAAAATGCATTTCGTTCATTAACAAGCTCTGAACGCTGAGCTGGGGTTAGGAGCCAGCCTACAGCTCCACAGCCAGCCCAGCACCAGGGTCTTTCAGCAGCCAAGGTTTCCTACGCCTGCCTGGCCCACAGCGATGTCCTACTGGAGAGCAAACCCACCCAGCGGATGCTGAGGATCAGCCCACTGGACTTTTCTTGCAGTTGGAATAATGCTGAGTTTTCTGCACCAACCACTTAAAATGCAGGTCTTTGCCACTTTGGGCTTTATAGGAAAGGTTTAACAGGCACAAAAAGGCTGGAAAGCAGAGGATTGCTGGAGCGGGGGGATTGTAGCTGTGCCCAGCCATGAGATGGTGCGGATGGGAATTATAGCCCCAGAGCTCAAGCAGCTCAGACGCAGACAGAGCTCTGCAGTTTTGCACATCCCAATCCACAACTGGGGCAGCCGCCAGCACACGGCAAATAGCTGAGGGCTCACCATGACCTCTGCTCTTCAGCTCTCATTCCCAAATCAGAGGGAACCACAGAAACACGAGGATTTTCCCTGCTGGGAAAGAAAGTTGCTCTTTCTTCCTTGCATTTGTAATATTTTTGGGGTGAGTTATATTAATCCACAGCCTGTGTGGCTCCGGGAACGCGACGTGGGACTGCACTGACACACCAGCCCCCTGGCATCTCGCAAACAACAGGTCCACCTGCACGGTGCACAGAGCCGGCCGCTGGACGGAGGGAGCATCGACAGCAATTCCAGGCGTGTTGGAAAATTGAGGGTGGTCAGCAAGGTCAGGGGAGGCGATAGGGGAAAATATATTGACTGCTCGGTAGGTCCTGCGCATATGGATATTGCCTCATGGGCTCGACGATGTTCACGGGGCAGAAGAGCAAAGCAGGTCTCAGATCAAAACCTCAACCCAAAACTGTGCAGGTTCATCTCACAGTGGAGAAAGAGGTGAGTAACAGTGCAGAGGTCCGGGTTTGCCTCCCATTAAGGGCTAAATAAGCCAGAAGTTATTCTATCACATTGGAGAAGGGAACAGAACAGCTCAGAGCACTTCTGAACACCAGCATCAAAAGCTTCGCCTCCATCTAAACACGCACAGCCCTGCAGAAGCTCAGGCTCTGCATGCAAATACAGTCGTTAATGTTACACGCGCTTAGACCAGCGGGCACTACGATCGAGATACGAAGGCTGAGCTTTTTAACCAAATGACAAACCAAAACCACTCTGAACTGGGGGTTTTTCTGCCACCTCTCTGGACCATCAAACTCTGCATTCCCTCTGGATGTGAGCCCCTCCCCTGCTCAAGGAGAGACAAAGCCACTTGTGGATTTACACATTTTCACGTAATCACCCCCAAAGCCTGCAGCAGTCGCACAAATCCTCCAACCTGAAGAAGCGGAGATGGACAGAGAGAGCTGATCTACGGGTGGGACGTGCAGAGCCGTAGAGCCGGACTGGAACCCAGCGCTACGTGGGTCACCAACCCAGTATCTCCGGAGCCATCGCACAATCTAGCGATGGGCAGAACTCAAGTGGCCCCCCCTCAAATTCCACCGCACCTGGGAAAAATGTAGGAGCTTGTAGGAGAATCAATAAATATTTATTGTTTAACTAGCAGTATTTTGACCGGAGATGTAAGCATGGCCCCAGGCCAGCGAAACCAGAGCCTCTTGGCCAGCACGGCAAACAACTTTTTTTCTGTATCTAGTTGGAAGATTATAAACTACACAATGAAGGGGGAAAAGAAAACACAGGCAGTGAGCAGCTTAGTCACGGAAAATGAACAAAAGAGCAGAGATACATAACTATGTCGTGGGTTTTAAAATAAAAGAGGGATGCAAGCCCAGTTTTTGGCTGAGAGACAGCTGTGGAGTTTATATCAGCTACAGATTTGTCCCACTGGCTTCTGCAGCAATGAGGCTTTACGGTGGATCAGAGCATATATTATCCCTGGCCTTGGTGGAGCTGCGCTGATTTGGACAAGCTGCAAACTGGCCCGTAACTCACAGCTGAGGAGCAGATCTAGAGATTCGGGTCTCAGCCTCTGGAGGCACAATCCTGCACCCAAAAGGACGACCACAGTTTCCTTGAGGATCCCCAAACTCACAGCACAATGAAGAGTCAGCCCCTGGCTCCAGGGGCATTGTGATGCTCTATGAAGGGACATCATCTCCTTGGCTTCGATCAGGCCATTGGCACCATCCTACCAAGCACAGGTCTTCTCTCCATCAAGATCTGTCAGCCTGGAAGATGCCAGCAGCTTTGGATCCATTCCAGGGACAGTAGTGACACTTGCTCTCCTAAGATATAATTTGTTTGCTTCATGCCTATGCAAGGACCAGCTGACAGTGCAAAAAGGCAAACACCCTCTTACCTTGTTTGAGACAAATCCACCTGGATTTTTCCCTTTCTTGCCCCAAATCCCAGCTGATACTGGTACCACAACTGCAAACAGCCATTTGGGATGACACATCTAAACATTTACACCCCTAAACCAGACAAAAGCGTGGTCTTACCCACACCTATCTATTCAGAGTGCCTGAGATGCATCTGCTCTCACCCAAACACCAAGAACATCAAGCCACTTTCCATTTTGCCTCCAGCATCAACTGGAATCCCAGGGTCAAACCACAGGACAACCTTCATAGCCTGAACTTGATCCCTGTGGACCCCCAGCAAGGATCCTACGTTCAGAAAGATGCAGACACCGCTTTTTCACAGCTACGCACTGTAAAGCCAGCAATCCTGGTACAACTCGGTATGTCCCAGTCCCACAGGAGAGAGCACACGCTCCCAGCTCCTTGCTGCCTGCCAGCAATCTGCTATGGATTTGGGAGAGCGGGATTGCATCCGACGTGTTCGTCAGCTCCCTTTGGAGAGAATGCATAGCATTCCCGCGTGAGGTTGTGTTATCCCTTCATTTTATAAGGTCTATCAAAGCATGGCACGCTGTAATTACATGGCAAATTAGCGGCCACTTCGTGTAACAACACTGTAATTACACAGTTGTGACATGCTTTGGGGGGGTTTATGATGAAAAAGTGGAAGGAATGGGCTTTGCTCCTTTTCCCTGGAAATCTCACTCCTTGTACCCAGGTTAAAAATGTGCTTGAGTCCATGGCTCCCTGAAGGAAAGGTCCATGAAGCTGCTCTTTCCACCCCTTTTCACAGCTTTGCCCTTAAGCAGACAGAGCTGGCACTAAAGAAGCTGGAGGGGGTGGCAGCCAGGTGCAGACAGTCCCCTCCCTCCCTGTAACTATCATTCCCCCATCCTAGCTGGATACCACAGTAATGGGCATTTTGTGAGTGCATAGAAAGATAATTGCTCTTTTTCAGTTCAAATTCTCACCTCCTCCACAGGCAATCAGCATCGAAAATGCCAGAGGAGCCCAAAGCCTTACATTTATAAGACTCTCACCCTCCTTGGCTGATGATTCATGCCCACACAGAACAATCCGGGCCAAAGCAGAGCTCTCACCTTTGCTGTCAGCGTGGGATGCGACTCTCTGCATCCCTGAAATCACCTCTCGCAGCTTGTTTCCTTTTCCCAGGCTTTGCTGGGCTCCCAGGCAAACACAGAGGCATTTCGTGTGTGCACAGTCCACCAGGGAGGACAGGTACTCGCTTTTCCAGTCCAACTCACACAAAGGAAGGGACAGAGGACATCTCAAAACAGAGTAAAATGCTGGTGCTCTGCTGCTGTGTTTCATCCCACATGCGAAAACGTGGCCACACCAAGATGGATCTCTTAGCAGCAGCAGGGAAACTGAGTCACCCAGGGGCTGAGACCAAACTGGAGTCTGAGTGCTGTGCAAGGACAACGCAGGATCAAATCTTCCTTTCTGGAAAAGGTGTTCAAAGTCCCTGTGTCCTACAACTCTCGTATCCCCAACCAGCTCAGCAAACTCCCTTGCATGGGACAATCCTGCTGAGACTCCACTCCGTAGAGACCTGGGAGTGAAGGTATGGTTGGAAACTTGCCCTCTCTCGATAAGAGATGAAGGATCCCATCCTAAGACCATAAAGATCCCATCCTAAGACCATGATGAAGATGCATTCAGACTCACAAAGCGCTTTGCCATTTCCCTGCAGAAAGGCACTCTGGAGGAGGGTCTGCACTTGCCAGAAGAGTCGCTTTAGATGCCAAATCCCTTATTTGTCTGTATTGAAAGTGAAAGCAAAGGGCTAAAAGCAAAGATTGACCTGGCTATGGGAAGGGGAAGAGGCTGGTTCAGGCAGTCCTCCATCTGAACACACTGGAGAAGCTCGCTGCTTCCCTGTACCCTGCAGCAACCACAGGAGGAGAAATCTTCCTGCGGCCCTGACCTGAGTTTGTCCCAAACCCTAAAGAGAGGGAAAAGCTCTTGCCTAATAAAAACACCCCCCTGGGATGCCACCCACACACAGGCCAATGGAAACAACACGTCTGTCAGCCAGCTGTCCTTAGGGTATGCATGGGAAGCGCCGAAACGTGGGGTCCTTCCATCTCCCCGCAGTCAGGATTTCTACGCTGCATGTGCACAAGCCAATTCCTCTTTTCTGCCAAGCAGCAACAAATCCACCACCGCTTCCGTATCACATCTCCAGAGAAAGGAAGCAAAAGGGGGAGTGGAAGGAGGAGGATGGGGGTGCCTCACCCATGCTGCTCAACATCACCACTACTGTGATGGGAAGCCCTGGGCTGCGGGATCCCTCGTGGGACGCCCTGGGCTGCGGGATCCCTCATGGGACGCCCTGGACTGCGGGATCCCTCATGGGATGCCCTGGGCTGCGGGATCCCTCGTGGGACGCCCTGGGCTGTGGGATCCCTCGTGGGATGCCCTGGGCTGCGGGATCCCTCGTGGGAAGCCCTGGGCTGCGGGATCCCTCGTGGGACGCCCTGGGCTGCGGGATCCCTCGTGGGACACCCTGGGCTGCGGGATCCCTCGTGGGACACCCTGGGCTGCGGGATCCCTCGTGGGATGCCCTGGGCTGCGGGATCCCTCGTGGGACGCCCTGGGCTGCGGGATCCCTCGTGGGATGCCCTGGGCTGCAGGATCCCTCGTGGGATGCCCTGGGCTGCGGGATCCCTCGTGGGACGCCCTGGGCTGCGGGATCCCTCGTGGGACGCCCTGGGCTGCGGGATCCCTCGTGGGATGCCGCAAGGCAGTAGCTTCACCAGATAATGCCATTATCTCTCAGTATTTGGGAGTCACAATTAAACACTGCCAGCTTCCAGCAAGGGTTGCAGAGCTGCTTCTAACCCTGACCTCAGAGAGCAAACACAACTGGAGGAAACAAATCAACTTGCGGAGGGCAGCGTTTGCCAGTTGCAAGGTTAAGTTCCCATTAGGGTTGATATCTGCATGGTTTGGGTTTTTATTGTCTGAAAAAAAAAAAGACGATAAACTCAGTCCCACCAACCCACTGGTGGATCAGTCACAGATCTGCAACCAAAAGTGAATGCATCCACTCTGTCAAATCCTCATAACAAAAACTCACGCACATACAACTTGTACATGAAAAGCGAAGCCCATCACCGTGTTTTTTTGGCTCCTGACCTATACGTCTCACTCACACATTCTTGCTGCCAACAGCAGGAGGGAATTTGGCTTTGAAAGCTTTGTACAACTTCGCATCCCTTTCAGGTTATTTTTAAACCTTCTGGATACGCTACAAATCCCACCTCACCGTTACCCGAGGAGGCTGCCCGCACGCGTGGGTTGGAGCAGGGTTTAATTTCAGGGGGGGATGAGAAGGGGAGGATACTGAGAGGCCAATGCATCTCCGCACTTTTATGGGGCATCAAGCACCTGGCACATTAAACATCTTGCACAATTGAAAATCTACATCTGTAACGGCTCTCCCTGCATGAAGTTAACCCTACAGATACTTTGCTGCTTGCTGGCACGTAAAGAAAAATGGAGCTGGGCTCCTTCTGAGTGAGGCTGATGCTTATTTCGAACAGAAGGGCAATGGGCACATTTAGTGGCACATTCAGAAGACCAAGGGCTGAACCAGGGAGAAGTAAAGTCCTCAGACACAGCCCAAACCAGGCAAGAGTACAGAAAAGTGATGTCCCCTACGCAGGGCATTGCTGGATCCCAGAAATATAAACTAGCAGCATCCACGCTCCCTCTCTCAACATCAATCCAACCAAGCAAGAAAGCTTCAGCATTCTCGAAGAAGTTCAAGGGGAAATGAGGTTAAGCCAGCTAATTGACAACAGTGACCTTTTTGGCTGATAGTAACACACCAAAACAGAAGCGACTGCAGCTGAAGCCGACAAGGAGTCAGCTCTTTTTTTACCTTTTGGGGGTTTGTTTCTCAATGCTCTTCCTGACAAAGCTTAAACTTTGGGTCAACTCTAAATATTGCTGGCTGACACGCTGCAAAAGAACTTCCATGGAGAGAAGACCTGACCTCAGGCACAAGGCAATTAAATGCTCCAATGCTCAAACACCTCAACAACACAGTCTCTGTGCTCCCACCCATGCCAGCGGGTGTAAACTTGAACAGATACTTTGGTCTGAACTGAAAAACAAACCAAACATCCCACAGCCCTGCCTGAATGGTCCAGGTGCTTCCTCCATCCCTATTTTCTTCCCCGGCAAGCAAACATACAGCTGTCCCGATCTGAAGCGCAGGAATGAGTTTCCAAATGTTCTTTTAACCAAAGCTTTAGGAAATAGGCACAAACAAGTCCTCAGCTCCACTCGAGCCTCTCATTTTAACCTACATAGGTGCTTCGGAAAACCATCCTCAGCATCCCTACTGAGTACGGAAGCCTGGTCCTTTCCAAGACCCCACCTGAAAGCTGGGCTCAGCCTTGCGTCAGAGGCACAGAGCACCAAAATACAAGAGCTATAACCAGCAAGCGGGTCCTCTACGAGCAGGTAGAGCAGAAAGATGGTTCGTGCCAAAGCCACTCGCCCCGCATCGGACTGAGTGACTTACTGGAGTTCCCTGCACACAAGCTGATTCCACACAAGCACCTATTTTAAGTCCAACCCCTGTGCTGCTCCAGCCCTTCTTGCACTCTGGCATTCAGCTGTCAGTTTATTTCCCACAGGCAGCCTAAAATCATACCAGGAGGATAAATCAGCAGGAAACTTTAGCTGAAAGTTGCTAACTGGCAAAGAAATGCACAACTCCACCTTTAATATGATTTTTTCTGCAGCAAAATCCAACCGACGTCCACTTAGTGGGAACCACAGCAGGGAGAGGCGAAGCAACAGGACTCGTTTCGCTCTCTCTCGCACCCAGAGAAAGAAGTTTTTGCCCCATCCTCTGCTGAGGAAGGCAGCGGGGCAGTAGTATGTGAACAACGGCTTTTGAGATGGTAAAAACTCCTGTTACCCACAGGCAGCAGCAGCTGAGCTTAACGCTACAGCAGAAAAAACCCTCACGCCTCGTTTCATTAACATGTTTCTAGCTTCCCTGATAGCTCCTTCCTCCACCCATTTCCCAGCTCCAGCGAGGAGGGGGAAAAAAAATCCAAGCAGACGGTTTTCCTGGTTTAAAAGCGGCAAATGCAGAGGAGGCACCGCTGGAGTTTTGTTTCCTAAGCGCTCGGACCAAGCATTTCCACTGCGGGATGGGGAGAACGAGCATCCCAGAGGGGAGTTTGTGCAGAGCTGCCAGCTCATCCGCTCGGGAAAGGGTCGGGATGCTCTGGAGAGCTCGGAACCCCGAGCGCATCCCTCCTGCCTCCCCGCTGGATGTGCTGCCCGCATCCCTGAGAGGAAGAGGAGGCTGCGGTGATGGGGGTGAAAGGTGGGGGGGGGGGGGTGCGGGGTTTTGGGGGTGTGGGATGATGGGGAATGCAGGGGGATAAGGGTACCGGATGATGGGGGCGATGGGGAATGAGGGGTCATTGTGGTCCAAGGGGAGGGGGATGCAGGGGTTTGGGGTGGGGAATGACGGGGAACGCAGAGGGATGAGGGTACAGGAGGATGGGGTGTTATGAGGGTACAAGGGGAGGGAAGGCAGGGTTTTGGGGGTGTGGGATGATGGAGAATGCAGAGGGATAAGGGTACGGGAAGATGGGGGTGATGGGGAATGAGGGGTCATTGTGGTCCAAGGGGATGGGGATGCAGAGGTTTGGGGTGGGGAATGATGGGGAACGCAGAGGGATAAGGGTACAGGAGGATGGGGGGTTATTGGGGTGCGAGGGGATGGGGATGCACGGGTTTGGGGATGTGGGATAATGAGGAATGCAAAGGGATAAGGATACGGGAGAATGGGGTGTCATGTGGGGTGCAAGGGGACAGGGGTGCAGGGGGAATGAGGGGTCATAGTGGTCCAAGGGGATGGGGATGCAGGGGTTTGGGGTTGGGTGATGATGAGGAATGCAGAGACATGAGGGTACGGGAGGATGGGGGTGCAAGGGGATGGGGATGCAGGGGTTTTGGGGCTGTGGGATGATGGGGAATGCAGGGGGATAAGGGTATGGGGGGATGCGGGCGCAAGGGGTTGGGGATGCAGGGGTTTGGGGGTGTGGGATGATGGGGGGATGGAGGAGATGGGGTGCAGGGGGGTGGGTGTGTGGGGAGATGGGGGATGCGGGGTGATGGGGAAGGAGGGGTGATGGGGTGCAAGGGGATGCGGGGTGATGGGGAATACGGGAAGAGAAGGGTGGAGGGGCTGCTGCAAAGTCTTGGAAGCGCTCGGGAAGTAAGTTGTGTGCGGGCAGAGCCGGGCGGCGCCGCTCGGGGCTGCGCTTCCACCTCCCTTCGCCACCCCTTCCCGAGAAAAAAAAACACAACCCCCAACCCTCCCCAGGGCCGGAGAAAAGAAGGAGAAGAGCTCCGGAGGGGGCACACGGGCAGAGCGCTCACCGGGGGACGGGAAGAGCTCCATGTCCACCTTCTCCGTCTTGATGATGGTCAGATCCACCGCCGCCTTCATGGTGCGGCGGATGCTGAGCCCCGCGGGGCGCCCGGTGCCTTCCTCCTCCTCCTCCTCCTCCTCTCTTTCTCGCTCTCCTCTCGCCTCGCTCCCACCCCGCTCGGCTCCAGCCCCGCTCCGCCTCACCCGCCGCCGCCGCCCCGGCCCGGGCTGAGCCGCCGAGGGGAGGGCGAGAGGGCGGACCCAGAGCTGACAGCGCAGGGGAGGGATCTGTGCCCCCGCCCCGGGGCGGCACCGAGCGGGGAAAGGGGGGAGAGGGGAGAGCGGGGAGAGAGGAGAGGAGAGGGGGAGAGAGGAGAGGGGGGAGAGAGGGGAGGGAGAGGGGAAAGAGAGGAGAGGAGAGGAGAGGAGAGGAGAGGAGAGGAGAGGAGAGGAGAGGAGAGGAGAGGAGAGGAGAGGAGAGGAGAGGGGAGAGGGGGAGACGGGAGAGGAGAGGGGAGAGAGGGGAGAAGGGGGAGAGGGGAGACAAGGAGAGGGGGAGAGTGGAGAGGGGAGAGGGGGGTGTGGGAAAGAGGGGAGGCAGAAGGGGTGGGGAGAGGAGCAGAAAGGGGGCAGAGAGAGGGGGAGAAAGGGAGAGAGGGGAGGGGGTGTGTGGGAAAGAGTGGGCAGAGGGGGTGGGGAGAGGGGAGAGGAGGCGGGGGGGAGGAGAGATGGGGAGAGAGGGAGAGGGGGACATGAGGAAGAGGGGGCAGAAGAGGTGGGGAGAGGGGGAAGATGGGGAGAAAGGGGGAGAGGGGGGGCAGAGGGGGAGAAGGGAGAGAGGGGAGAGACGGGGGTGTGGGAAAGAAGGGGGCAGAAGGGGTGGGAAGGGGGGGAGGGGGGAGGGGGAGGCGGGAGAGAGACGGGGAAGAGAGGGGAGTAGGAGATGGGGAACGGGATGGGGGAGATGGGGGTGAGGAGGGAGGGGGGCATGGGGAAGGGGGGCAGGAGGGGTGGGGGAGAGGGGGGAGACGGGGAGCAGGGGTGGAGAGAGGGGGATGGGGGAGATGGGGCTGGGGAGATGCGGAGGGAGGAGAGGGAAGATGGGGAACAGTAGATGGGGAAGAGGGGGGAGAGGGGAGATTGGGAGATCGCAGAGAGGGTGGGGAGAGGGGGAAGATGGGGGCAAGGGGGGATGAGGAACAGGAGATGGGGACAGGGGGTGTGGGGCAGAGGGCCAGGGGGCAGAGGAGATGGGGAGATGGGGGATGGGGAGGGGGCAAGGAAAGGAGATGGGGAGGGGGGAGATGGGAGGGGGGAGGCAGAGGGGGAGAAGGGGCGGGAGCAGAGGAGATGGGGAGATGAGGGGGCAAGGAGTGAGAGGGTTTGGGGAGAGGGGGGAGATGGGGAGGGGGCAGGGGGTGGGGGGCAGAGGGGATGGGGAGATGGGGAGAGGGGGGAGATGGGGTGGGGTGGGGAGATGGGGATGGGGGATGAGGAATGCAGGGGGTAAGGGTGTGGGAGGATGGGGGGAATGAGGAATGTGGGTACAGGGGGATAGGGAATGTGGGGTGATGGGGGTGTGAGGGGACAGGGAATGCAAGGGAATAAGGGTACGGGAGGATAGGGGGTGATGGGGAGTGCAGGGGGATGAGGAGTGAGGGAGGATGGGGGATGCAGGGTGATGGGGGGTGGGGGTGATAAGCGGGGAGATGAGGGTGATGGGAGTGTGGGGTGATGGGGAGCACAGGGGCATGAGGTTGTGGGGTGATGAGGGATGCAGGGGGATGAAGAAAAAAGGGTGATGAGGGGTGATAGTGCGGGATGATGGGGGATACAGTGTGATGAAAGCTGGGGGGGGGATCTCAGTGCGTCTAGCACAAAGCTGGGTGCTGCTGCACCTCTGCCACAGCCTCTACTCGCAATCCCAGCCCCAAAACACAAGGACTTGCAGTTTTAGCAGAGGAAAATGCCACTGGCTGCACACAGCCCCAAGCTGGAGCTGCAGTGTGCTGCTGAAAACTGGTGTCTCTTGAAACCAGGCCAGTTGCCATCACCCTGCTTGTCTCAACACAAACCACTGCCTTTCACGCTCACATCACTGACGCTGCTGCCCACTCAGCCTGGGCTACTCCCACCCCTGAACCCATCCGAAAGTGTGGGTACAATCGGGGCTCAATCGTGTGGCGATGGGTGACGGCCAGAGGTGGTTGTTCAGGATGTGCTTCATGCAGGTGGGATACCCAGTTTGGGGACTGGCTGGATAAAAAAACACCTTAAAGATGCAAGATGAGTATCATGCCAGCATGGCATGAATTTAACAGAAGAACATGGTTTTTCACATGAAATGTGTTTTATTATATTTAAGTAGCACAAACTTCAGACCACAAACGGCAGAGCAGAAGGGAGATTATGACTCACAGATGTCAATTTACCGGTATAAGTGTGTTTTAAAAAAAAAAAGTCATTAGCAACTAGCTTTTGTGGTTCTCTCACTCCGAAAGTCTTAACAATCTCTGACACGCTGGCAGAGCCCGGGCTGCTCTGATCAAAGCTGGGCTCAAACGAGCATCCCGGCTGAAACGGGCAGGAGAAAGCAGCCACGGGAGCCAGTGTCCAGGGTCCAAGGCTGCCCGACAACCCATGGATGAACCAGAGTCCTGCTCGCAGCCACCACTGAAACCTTTAAAAGCACTGAAAGAGCAGCTGCAGTTGCAAATGTTACAGCTCAGGATCACTGCTAGCTTCTTCAGCACTGCCTTTCTCAGTCACCTAATGCGTGTTTTTATTTATGTGACTAAAAGAAGCTGTGAGGTGCCGGGGCCACAAATGCAGAGCCTGATTCTGGCTTGCACGAGCAGCCGGTTTCACCCAGGCACAGAGCTCAAGACGCAGCCAGCAGGAAGTTTGAGAGCTAACAAAGCGGGGAGGCAGTTAGCTCCAGCCCAAAGTTCATCTTTCAGGTGCCTCACTCATTGACAAGCACCCACGTTTCCAATTTTACAGGCAATTGTCTTGCCGATTGACTTGCAAGTTCAGAGATGGGCAACCTATTCCCGCAGCAGCCGCAATGTGCTCTGTGATCAATATATAACCTCCCTCCAATGATTCCCACATGCTTTGGAGAAACCGAGCTGTGCTCAGGCAGGGCACAAGGTTTGAAACCTCAGGTGGTGGCTCCTTAACTTGAAATCTACCATAGGAATGAACCTAAAAATCCAAAAGAGGGAGGCGGTAAGGATAAAATTTACCATTGCATCTCCCCATACAGAACAATGTGTTTATATCTGCCTTTGGTTCCAGGTTTCTTTCCGCTCTTCCTCATAGGAGATGGACAGCAAGGATTGAAGGAAGCAACTCTAGAGAGGAGATTTAGCGAAATGTTTCCAGTTGAAAATCTGCTCTCGTGAGACCCCACCTGGAGTTCTGTGTCCACTTCTGGAATCCCAAACATAAGAAGGATATGGAATTGTTGGAACAGGTCCAGAGGAGGCCATGGAGATGATGCAAGGGATGGAGCACCTCTGCTACGAGGACAGGCTGAGAGAGTTGGAGTTATTCAGCCTGGAGAAGAGAAGACTCTGGGGAGAACATAGAGCAGCTTCTAGTGCTGAAAGTGGCTATGAGAAAGCTGAGGAGCGACTTGTTACAAGGGCTGGAGTGATAGCACAAGAGGGAATGACTTTAAATTGGAAGGGGGAAGATGTAAACCAGACATTAGGATGAAATTCTTCATGCTGAGGGTGGGGAGGCCCTGGCCCAGGTTGCCCAGAGCAGTGGTGGCTGCCCCATCCCTGGAGGTGTTCCAGGCCAGGTTGGATGGCGCTTGGAGCCCCTGATCCAGTGGAGGTGTCCCTGCCCATGGCAGGGGGTGGGACTGGATGGGCTTTAAGGTCCCTTCCGACCCAAACTGTTCTATGATTCTATGATTCTATGATGATGAAAAGGAGATTCAGGAGAAAGAGCTGCCTTTCTGCCTGACCCCCTCCAGAGCAGGCTTGGGAAGAGAAACCTGATGCAGTTATCTCAACCTGATGCAGTTATCTCAACCTGACAATCTTTCCTTCCTACACTTGGCTCAGCGTGCTCAAGCTCCCAGGCAGGCTGCGATCCTGTGGCGGGTGAGTGTGGGGGAGTGTGTGCGTGTGTGTGTACGCCAGTGCCGGGGAAGGGACCGGTTGACGCAGCTGGCTGCGGGCTCTCGGCCGCGGCGATGAAGCCATCAGAAAGCACCTGCAGTCCCAACCGTATTGAAATGACCTGAGCGTTCCCCCCACGATTCGGCGATGCTCAATAATCCACCGTGCTCGGAGCAAGCACAGCCTCCTGCAGCAACCACAATCCCCAGGATGAAAGCAAAGAGGAGGTGCGAGGTCAGGTTGCCAGGGCTCGCCCAAACGGACGCTGATGGGGATGGGCTGTTGACACCACAGAGAAGGCTTTCGTGAGCAGGGATGGTCCTGGATGGAGCTGCCAGTGGCATTAAAAAGCAGCAGCGGCTGCCCCTGTGGTCTCTGTGCTTTAGCCTTGCTCCCACGGGCCAACGCATTTGGCTCGGCCTCTCCTGCAAGCGTTACGGTCTTAAGGACTGGCTGAGCTCCAGCGCACCTGTAATGGGGCTCCTTCTCTTCTGGGCCAGTACAAAAGCTCTAATAAAGCTCTTTCTCACAGCTTGTGTGTTTTTTTTATTAGGAAAGCTCCACATGCTCTTGGCATCCCAGCTCATCCCGGATCCCACAAAGCTGATGACATTAAACCACAGCTCGGTGCAGCGTGGCTGCAGGGAAGCTCTGAGCTCCTCTGCTCCCCTGCCTCACCCCTCTTTTAGCTCCCCCCAATTTCTGTTCCACTTTGCTCATGCAATAAACAGCAGCCCCTTAGTGCAGGGAAACCAGAAACACTTCCAAAAGCAGCACTGGGGAAAGAACTCCAAAGTGGAGGAAAAGAACACAGAGGCTGCGAACAGAGATTTCCTCCCAGGGCAGCTGAATCTCTCCTTCAAACTCGACTCCATCCTAGCAGCGGCCTTAATTTGTGTTCACTTCAGAGCCTGCAACATGAAAGCCCTGGCTCTGAACTCCAGCTGAGCCGCTCAATGGCTCAGTGTTCGCAGAAGGCATGGAAGGAATCCATTGATTAGTTTCTTCAGCTGGGATGTGACCGTTTGGAGTCCAAGACCTGCCAGACATGACTTCGCCTCAGCAACTGGTTCCTATTTGCTGCTTACAGGCTTTAGAAATATCTTTCCACTTCCAAGTCTCACCCTCCTTTTCCATTTTGTCGTTACTTAACATTAATATCCATCCAGGCTCTCTCCTGTCGAGGGAGGATGCTGAGCTGCGGAGAACAGCCCTCCTGCCATTAGCATAGCCAAAAGATTTTGTCTTACAGGAGATAACCATCTGCCCTCCATCCACACCGCAGCCTGTTTTTCAACAGTTGGAACAAAGAAAGGATGGGCAGTAATGCCACATTGTTCCCAGGGACGCTGACTAACCTTGGTTTAAAAGAATAATAATGAGTATTCATTTCACAACAAGGAAAGGTATTAGGAGACCAGAGCCTTTGCTGTGATTTCCTTGGACTGCTCTTTCACGACCTCTCCCAGCTGGGGTCGGCTCTTCGCCTTTGCTCCTGTCACAGCCCCTTTGCAGCTCCTGGGTCTCCTCCAGATGTTGTGGGGCTGGAACAGCTTCTCCTCTCTCTTGGATTTACCCACTCAGGCTCAGGATTCAGTGATCAGGAGAAGGAGCTTTTCCTAACACCGCTGCTACCAAAACGCAGCCACCTCTGGGGGGAAATACAACAGCTACGTAACGACGCAGAGCAACCACCCAGCTGTTAGGACAGGAAATGAAGAACACCATATCCAATCAAAACTACAGGGGGATATTTATGACAGAATCTAATTAGTCAAATTGGAGCCTTCCCCAAAACTGCCTTGGGATTTTTAATGACCGCAAGCGGTCCGGGCTTCGTTTTGATGTAGAGTAAACACTATCCAGAGGGCATGAGGTACAAAGCAGGAGCAAAGGGGAAGGGCGGAGGGGGGAGGGAGGGGGAAATCCATGCCATGCAATTCCAAGGAGAAAAGGAGACATGAAAGAATTTATCGCAAGGGGGACATTGTTGGAAAGAGCAGCGAGCACCGCTCTAAGAAAGGAAAGAGCAGGAAGGTGGATCTGGGTGGGGAGGTGGCCTGCTGCAATGAGAGGAAAGAGCCAGCAGCTGCCATGAGTGGTCCCCAGGGAGATACCTTTCCTGGAATTTAAAATGATATGAGAAGTTCTTTCAAGCGCCGTAAAAGCTGGGAAGTATTTGAGTGAGTTGTTGTATGCTGGTAAAAGGAGGCTGGGTTAGTCCTGGTGACTACAACCTCCCCTTTTTGGCCAAGCAGGCATGGAAAAACAGTGGGTTAGTCAGCAGCGCTGCCCGTGCCCCAAGGCTGGCTGTGGGCAAGGCTCGCTGCTCCCACAGCCGGCATTTCTGGCCAGGAGGTGACAACCATCACAAAAGTTGGCTCCTCTGTGACCCAGATGGCTGTGGCCTCTGGGGTCCCCTCGCTGCTCCATGGCTGGAGAGTCCCCATCCTCTGCATTTAAAAGCAAGTTTCTGTTCACGCTGTCAAGATCCAGCCTTCAGGCTCCAACTCAGCTCTGCCACAATACCGTCCTCTGATTGCCCTTTAGGGGAGAGCAGAGAAAGCCGTCTCCAAGCCTCCCCGACTCCTGCTCTCATTAACTTCCCAGCAGAGATGGCTCACAAAAGCATCTTTGTGGCCATCTAGGCGTCAGGACTCCGGCGCACACACATCCCCGCTCGGCTGCGCCCGTCCACACACCGTAGGTACCTCAATCAACAGTCCCGCAAGCTGCTGGAGCATCTTCAAGTACCTCCTGCTATTGGTTTCCCAGCAGGCTCACGCTGATTCATAACTTGATTAGCTAATCTGGGCTCGAGCAATGTGATTCTGCCTTGAGTTTCGTTGGCGGGGGGTGCTGTCACTCACTTGTTACCCTGCTGGAAGAACTGGCTGGATGGAAAATCCTCGTAAGCTGTTCTGCAGCGCTGTTTGCTCTTGGTACATTTTCCCTTTCCTCCTCAAGTAACAGCACTGAGTTCTTGGTAAACAGAACCAAAGGATTTTTGCTGTTTAACTCTTGATATTCACAATTACTCTGAGCACACACAGACCATGCACATCAAACCCCACCTGTAGGACCTCTTGTCTTTGCCCAGGTCTCTTGGGCATCCTCCTTAACAGCAGAAACAAATGCAGCCAGCTTAGACTTAAGGAACACATCTCCGCTTGCGACTTCACCCTTGGCGTTCATTGGTTTTAGCAGACAGAGGTTACTGCACTGATTTCTGGTGGTCCTTGAGATCCCCTTCCCTGGGACCAGGGAGAGGGATCACAAAGAAGAAGCAATGGGATCATTGCTAATGATCTGGATATATACATTATCTTCACTAACATTTATTTGCTCTTTCAATCTTCTAAAGAAATCCCATGACCAATGAAAGAAGACCCACTGCTTCAAGGAACACCAAGTAACAGCCACGTTTCACATTCGTGAAGGCACCAGCGGCCACACAAGTACCTCCCAAAGTCCAACCTCCTGTATCAATCTCCAGTGCAAATTCACAGCTTCAGAAACGGAGAAAACACACTCGTGCACAGCTGGGTTGAAGCAGTCAGTGTGGGGAGATAGAACATCGAAGTGCCATGGGCCCCAGGTCAATGGTTGTGTCCAGGGAAGAGGGGTTCGAGAGAAGGAAGTTGAATTCCTGGTCAGTATTTCCACACGGCCTCTTACAAACCTCTGTGCCGCCACCCCTTTCTTTAATGAAATGACACTTTCTCACTTTGCAAGGGGCCGGGAGCTCCTCAGCTTGTCAGTCCCAAAGGAAAAGCTCAGGGGATGGGGACTCACTGGAAAGAGGTTTTGGAGGACAGCTCAGGAAAAAGAACTGGGATTCCTATTCCTGGTTGCACAGTACTCCCAGAGGCACAAACACTCATCACAGAGTCATGGAATGGTTTGGGTCAGAAAGGACCTCAAAGCCCATCCAGTGCCACCCCCTGCCATGGGCAGGGACACCTCCCACTGGATCAGGGGCTCCAAGCCCCATCCAACCTGGCCTGGAACCCCTCCAGGGATGGGGCAGCCACCACTGCTCTGGGCAACCTGGGCCAGGGCCTCCCTCACCGCAAAATATTTTTTCTCAAGATCTCATTTCAATCTCTCCTCTTGCAGCTGAAAAACATTTCCCTCATCCCATTCCTGCACTCCCTGATCAAGAGCCACTCCTTCCAACCCAAACCACTGTCCCACCATGATCATGAGATGACAGATGCATAAAGCCCGTAGGGATAATTTGGTGATGGGCACGTAGACCTTGCCCACAGCACTGGGAATCACAGGATGAGACCCTCACTAGCAACTGGAGCCCTAGAGCTGCCTGCTCCATACAGGTTCTGCTGGAGGAAACACACCTTCCATCCGTGCCACCACTCCTGGGATGAAGGACTCGCTCTCTTGTGTGTTTCAAATAGGAAAAGCCCTCACCCAGCACTGGAAACCTCCTCACTTGCAATTGTCTCCGCTTGGCAACCCAGCCCAACAGTGCATAAACGACAGAGAAATATTCCGCTCTACACGTGTTTGGGTTTTTCGGGGTGGTTTTCTTGGACGGCGATGTTGGCTCTCCAACAATGCCCGTCTTGTTCCTCCTGCGCTACAGAGCAGGCTTGAATAGATCTGTCTAAAATTATAAGCGGGCAGCCCCTGGGCTCTTAGAGATCACAAGCCACATGCTGGGGCTGAACAAAGACTCTGCTCTTTTCTAACAATTAGCCCAGCTAAAAGGACATCTATCTCCTTCCATTAGAGCCACCACGTGCCTCCCAGTCGGCCCATTGTAAAGCTAATTAAATAACACGCCTCTCTCCCCATGAAGGTCTCCTGATTAGTGTGCCCAGGTCCTAAATCCTTGCTGGTGTCAATGGAGAAGAGACAGCTGGGCAGCAGGGGCTTTGGACTCCGGTGGGAGTGTGGTCACGCATCCGTAGCCATCCTCATCATCGCCAGTTATCGCGGGGTTTAATTATCTTCAGGAAGCTGTTGAACAGCGATCCTGAGTTACAAGGGGTTCAGCACGCAAACTGCTTCATTTCTCTGTCCACCTTCCCCCTCCTGCAGTAAAAGTGGGGGGAAAGCTGATTTATTCAATATTTTTTTTGTGCTTTGCTCATAGTCTGAGGGAAAAAAACAACGTAAATGTTTTTTCTAAATATATTCCAGGTTGATGCAAACCAGTTTGGGGTTTTTTACACACATTTTTCATTGGGCTAAAACAGAGAAAAGAAAATAAACAAGGAAAATGGTATGTCATCCAACCTGAGCTAAATCTGTCTACTTTTGCACTTTTAAAATGCGAAGAAATTTCAAAATGGGGGGGAGGAAGTCGATTAAAATTAAACTGTTAAAAAATCCCCTTTTCACCCAGTTAGTTCCTGACTCTGAGGAGGTTTCTGGGGAAAGGAAAGTCTCAGGTAAGGGTGCACTGAAATGAATCTGCCTTTTTATCTAAGACGGCCAATCGGTGTTTTAGAATCACAAGTGAGAAGAAACAAAATACACCTCTTGTTCTTGATGTTCCCTTCCAATCTGAGCGCTAGTTCTGGTCCATGAAGTAAAGTCATTCAGTCGATACCCCAGACATCACAGGGTGTGTTTGAAGCGTCCTGAGCAATGAGACCAGGTGCCACCACAACCCATCTCCCATCCCTGGAGGACACCAAAAAGGCTCTTCAGCAATGCCCAGCCTACGCCTACTCAAGCCAAACACTGTCAGTGGCTTTTCTCTCCATCAGCCCATCTCCAGGATCTTCAGGACGAGCTACCGTCTTCGTTAGCTCTTTGGGATGAGCTACCATCTTTGGTGGCTGTTTGGGATGAGCTACCATTGCAACACCATAAGAGTACGGCCTCACACAACAGCCCCAAACTGCTAAATTGCTCTACATGTTAAATATTTTTTCTCAACGTGGTTCCCACATACAGAAGAAATACACTTTCCTTCTGCCAAGTCTACAGTCAGCAAGAGTTGCAAATATTCCCTTCACCCCCTTTAAATCATTTTTTTCCATCCTTGGCTATTTAAATCATGATTTTCACACTGAGAAAGCATGGCTGGAAAACTGGGAAGGTGGGTCAACAGACTAATGAGCGCATTTCCTGTGGACCTTTGGTTCCAGGCTTGAAACAGCTGGACCTGCAGCAGCAGCCAGAGCTCTTTCCACCTGAGGAAAGCAGAAAGATCCCATTCCTCAGCTCTCACAGTGGGGGACAGAGGGAGGAAGGACACGGAGGAGGAGGAGGCAGAGCTTGGTTTCATTCTGATGGGAATAGGGGGATTCTGACATGAAGCTTGCTCCTGTGTTCCAAACCCACCAGCTGCCCGTGCTGCTCGCAGCCATCCTGAGAAGCAGCCACCCTTGGAGTATGGATGGGAAAATGCTGGGAAGCTTCAGAAATGCATCATGGTTTGCGAGGAAACATTAATTGGCATGTGCGTATGCATGTCCATAGGGTTTTAGTGCAAATGTGCAAGGATCAACTCCTTGTCCATTGCTATTGGAGTCACATGATCCCTACGCTCAGGCAATGAAACCTTTTACATCAAATAATGATGTTTTACAGGGACTTATCAACAGGGCCAGGTGAATCATCATTAGAAGATGCTACGTGACTCACTCAAAGGCCTACAAGGGACAGGTACAGGAGTCAAGCCCAAACCACAGTTTGAATGTAACCTAGGAGCAACCTATCCCTGACTGCTTTCAAATCCCCGCAGCCAGGTCTGACTGCTTCATTCATCACAAACCTACCAAAAAAGGGTAAGAGCCAAGAAAAAGATGTCTTGTGCTAACCGTCTGCCTCCCCTCACCCAGCCAGCGCCCTTGATCCCAAAGCTATGGGAATGGCTCCACAAGCCACTTGATTAATAAGAGCCCAGGGGGGGAAATCGTTTATATAACCTCGTCTTCTCTAAACTTCCTAAGTGCTTTAGAAAGTGGCTGCCCTGGAAACCCAAACTGGAAACGAAAAATATTATCTCTTCCATTTATAAACATCTCCGGCGCTAATGAAGTGAGGAGCTGCAGCGACGGGGATGGGAGGGCTGGGATGCACTTGGCAGGCGTGGGAGAGCCCTGATAAAACCTTTCCGTCTCAGGTGGGTGTGGAGCGGAAAGTCCTCCCACCGCGGGCCAGTGCCACTGGAGCTGCTGACTGCAGCGCTGCGAGGCCCCCAGGGAAGGATTTGGGAAGATGGATGGTTATGGAAGTATCTGCTACGCTAAACAGAGGCAGACCGACAACCTCACTAGGTGCAAATGTGGAAGGAAGGAAGACAGGGAGACACGCAGCAAGGGACAAGCAAATGGATGAAACCTTAAAAATCAGTTCCCTTAGTTGGACGCTGCACCTCAGATGGAACATCGCGTCCTGATGTTGCAAAGCAGGGAGCGAGGATCGGTATTTGCTGTGCACACATACTTTGTGGCACAAACTGCACAGACCAGGCTCCTTGCGCAGGTCAACAGGGCACATCTGTTTACACTGATGTGGTCTAAATAAACACAGCAGCGGTCCAGATTAAGCTCTTGGGTTCAACCACCCTCTGCCTTGCAGCCCCTAAGCCACATCTGAATCACAGAGCCAGGAGAAGGATTCTGCAGAACACTTCAACTTAATTCTCCGTTTTCTTGCCATGTTGGCGTTTCCCACAGAGATTTGTTTTTGCATCAACACAGCCAGCACCAGAAAATGCTGAGTTTTGGCTGGAAATGTTTGGATTTCGTTTTGACAAAATATTGATGATTTCCGCAGACCAATCCGTCACTTTTGGCAGCAACAAGGAGAAAAGTCAAAAAGCTGTATTTGATCTAGATAGGGGATGGAGCTGACACCCAGCCTGGAACTTAGCAGAAGTGGAAGGCAAAGCAAGCTACTGGGTTGCCTCGTTATCCTGTCATTTTGATTACTGTAAAGCAAGGGAAACTGCTACTACTTTCACGTAGTAGCTCTTTGCCTAGAAAGAAACACAACCAAAGCTGCCAGACAAAGGAAGCATCTGGTCTCTTGGGGTTAGGCAGTAAATAAATGCAAAGCAGAGGAAGAGAAGGTCCGATCATCTCTGGAGATGTCTCACAGATGCAGCTACCCCAAGGCTGCAGCATGGCAAAGAGCTGGTCTGGGGCAGGGCTTAGATGCCAACTTTATTTCCATCACTACCTCTCACAATTATTCATGCCTCTTGAGCCTGCAGAACTGGGTTGAAATCTCCCAAGAGCAGGCTCTTCACTAAGACGTCTGGAACTGACCATATTAGACATTTTCCACGAACAGGCTCCCTTGGGGCGTCTCCTCCTTTTTTTTCCCATTCTACCTCAATGCTGACATCAGTTTGACCAAAACAAGTGCCTGGCCCGCCTTGAACTCTAGGATGTGGAGAGTGAATCACGTAAATTAGGGGGAAAAGGCATTCCTGACTCCTGAAAAAGAGTTGCTGATGAGTTAAGGAGCAGTACTTTGGGCCAGCTCTCTTTAGAAATCAAATCTCCTCTTCTGTGGAGCAGTCTCTTTTGCGCCATCCCGTTTGTATACTGGAAGCACAAAGACCTGCAAGCGTTCTTGCCACTTTGCGTGCCCCTGCTCACGCAGCACATGCCATGTCAGCGGCCTTGTTGCCCTTTCCAGGAAGGGAAGTTCTGTCATGAACTTTATTGTATTGCTTTTTGGCGTACACACACCCACCTCCATCACGAAGATCAATGGCAGCGTTCCCACTGAGCGGGTTGAAGCCAACCCTGTTCTCCTGCAGGCTGGCCAAGGCAGCTTTGGGGGTTTAGAAGCTGGATCTGGCCTTGAATCCTGACCTGCCCTTGGAGCATTGTGAGGGGAGAACAAACACTGAAAGAGGAACCCTGCCTTAGAGGGGATAGAATCATAGAATCATAGAATAGTTCGGGTTGGAAGGGACCGTAAAGATCATCTAGTTCCAACCCTCCTGCCATGGGCAGGGACACCTCCCACTGGATCAGGCTGCCCAAGGCCCATCCAACCTGGCCTTGAACACCTCCAGGGATGGGGCAGCCACAGCTTCCCTGGGCAACCTGGGCCAGGGCCTCACCGCTCGCATGGTGAAGAAATTCTTCCTAATGTCCAGTCTAAATCTACCCCTCTCCATTTTATGCTTGTTTCCCCTCATCCTATCACCACAAGCCTTTATGAATAGTCCCTCTGTGGATTTCCCTTCAGGTACTGGAAGGTCGCTATAAGATCTCCTCAGAGCCTTCTCTTCTCCAGGCTGAACAACCCCAACTCTCTCAGCCTGTCCTCATATGGGAGGTTCTCCAGCCCTCTGATCATCTTTGTAGCCTCCTCTGGGCCCATCCCAACAGCTCCATCTCCTTCTTACATTGAGGATTCCAGAACTGGACACAGAACTCCAGATGAGGTCTCCCAAGAGAGGAATAGAGGGGCAGAATCCCCTCCCTTTCCCTGCTGGCCACACTGCTTTGGATGCAGCCCAGGACACATTTAGCCTTCTGGGCTGTGAGCGCACATTGCTGCCTCATGTCAACCTTCTTATTGACCAGCACCCCAAGTCCTTCTCCTGAGGGCTGCTCTCAATCACATCATCCCCCATCATGCACTGAAAACAGGGATTGCCCTGATCCAGGTGCAGGATTAGTCTCTGAAGGCATTTACCAAAGGTTGGACCTGAACCAGTTATGCTGGCTGAGAACCTCCTTTCATAAGCCCAACACTGAAAATAATCCAGCACACAAATTCCACCCTCCATCTCATGCTTTCCCACACCTCACTCAAGTCATTTCGAGGCCAGCAAGCCACCCGCTGCACCTCTCCCATGGCTCTTCTGCATGGAAACCATGGTCCTAACATGTACAGACAACCTCGTTAGCCCTGTCTCTGCCGGCGAGGCAGCCTCCCTTCCCAGGAACCAGCTGCAGGGAGAGAAACTGTATTTCATCTATTGTGAAACAGCCAACAATTGACCCGCTGCAACTTTTTCAAAGGCTATTGATACAAAACCCAACGGGGGAAGGTCCATCCGGTGGGCTGTGTAAACTTCAGCACGTGTTCAGCACTTCAAGGGCTCAGCCACGCTGGCAGCTCCGTGGTGCTTCACGTCTATTTTTTGTTTGCAATATCGAGCACTTGTAGGACACCGTTCTCCAGGGACTTCCAGCCACTCACCCAACGTCAATGAATTAAGCACCACAATAAAATGTACAATGAATTCATCATCTGCATCTCCAATGTGAGAAACTGCTACGTGGTGGCTCGCAGGCAGAATTCTGAATGTTTCAGGCATCTCACTCCAATGGAAGTCAGTGGGGTTTGGATGCCTGAAGACTTTCTGTTAAGTGATGTAGCCAAGATCTTCCAAACCCCAGCTGTAAGACCCCATAATGCCAGTCAGATCTCCTAAATCTGCAGTTCTTACGCCTGGGGAAGAGCCACCAGGACCATGAACTCAGGTAAAGAAAACCATCCCAGGGTCTGGGAAGAGCATGTTGCATTGTACAGACCAGGCACTGCAGGGTCCTTTCAAACAGTTGATTGCTGGAAAGCAGGAACGAAGAAGAGGGATGCTAAGAGAGCAGGGAAACAGCACAGACCCCATGGCCCCAACAGGAGCTCCAGAATAAGTGAGAAACTTTGTGTGCCCAAGGGAGGGTCCAGTAAACACGGCACAGAAAGCACACGGCATTTGAGAAAGCTCAGACCTGTGTCTGCTCTGAAAAGAAGGAATTATTTCCATCCACAATCACCAGCAGCAGAAGCAGGAGCTTATTTCTATTCAGCTTTCGAGAGAGAGCAGAGATGCAATCCTTACATGGCTTTCAAGGAATATTAGCACTAATCCTGTCCTTACTGCTTGTGTGGCTCCGAGTGTGCTATTTCTCCTTCCTACTCCTCACCTACCCAGCCTGTATTTAAGCTCCTTGTGCTGCACTGAGCACAAGACAGCCCAGCCCTTCCTGAGGTGTCCGTGAGCAAGAAATAACAATAAGAGAAAAAGACAGACCATCCTAAGACAACTTGTCCCCCTCCCCGAACGTCTGACAGCCTGGTTTCTCAGACTGAAGTGATGCAAATAGCTCAGATAAGGTTCAGATAAAGTATCTGAGCTCTCAAGGGCTTATCTGAGCTGAACACCAACTCCAAAAATTCTGAAATTTGCCCTGTGGGACTGTCTCGGTGGAGCTTGATTTCCATCTGAAGCCTGGACTTCCAGAGGCTGCAGTAACAGCTACTGTTTAAATGCATTCTTGAGATAGCGGGCTGGGACACGGCAGGTCTGCAGCTCCCCTACCGTGCGCTATCTGGGGATTTGCCTTCTGGTGGGAATGTTGCAAGAGCTGGGCTGACGGCTCAAGGAACCGGTGACGGCACCTTTCACCGCCAGCGCTTACACGGTAACAGATGAGGTAAGCCCTTCTTCGGCGGCGTCAATGCAAAGATCACTTTCCCTTGGCTACAAAGTGCTCCATGCTGGCTTTTGCTTTCAGCCCTATTTCCTCGCAGTAAGTGGTAGCAGAGCACCAGCTCGGGGTGCTGTGCCATGAACTCCATCACAGACCATGTCAGCATAGGCATCGAGCTAAGATTTGGGGTTCCAAAGCAGCCTGGATGCAACAAGGGGCTGGGTGCAAACCCCAGCTGGGCTCCTCTGAAAATCTCTCCCTGGCGGAACGTAAGGGGAGTCAACAATCGTGGTGAGGAGCTCTGATCAAACAGACCAGGGATCCTAATGATGGACAATCTCTAGTATTCATTTATGGGGGTAACCATTCCTGCTTAGAGATGCCATCTTTCTGAAACACAGAAAGCTGCAGCGGCCTCGAAATGAGTGAGAGCTGGTGGTGAGCATCACTTTACCGTGTAACTCAGACCATGAAAGGAGCCAGGGGAAGCCCAAGGCCAGGCTCAGAGAGGCTAAATTGAGATCTCTTTGTCAAGTTGGTTCAAAGGGCCCATTAGTTTGCTTACACCTGGACTAGGAGTTATTCTTTGTCCTGCGAGAGCACCAAGGGCGTCCCATCGCACAACCAAATCTTTTACGGTGAGCTCCCTATGAACACAGGAGTGAAAGACAGTGGGAAGGATTCTTCTCCAGAGGATTTACAACCAAATAATCAGTAATCAAATCATTTATACACCTCATGCAAGCCTAGCAAGGATGAACAAAAGAGCTTTCTGAAAACCATTCACAGGTCTGCAGAAATCACCCCCAAGTCTCGCTGATTCAAGCAGGGAAAGATTTCCTCTCCGTAGAGGTTTGCAACCGTCAGGCAGAGTTCTCAGGCAAGAGCAGCTATGAAATTCTATAGGATGGCTCATAAACCATAGGAAAGAAAAAAAAGGTTTCATTTCCTACTAAAAAATTCCCAGCGGCTCATTCCCAAAGGGCCGGCGTGCCTAAGGGCTGCTGCGGAGTGCTGGCTCCCCTTCTGCACCAGCACTTCGCCCTGGCTAAAAACCAGGGAGCTGGGGAAAATGCGTGGGCAGGCGAAGTGCTCCGTGCAGCTCCCAGCGCTCAGTGTGTTGGCAGCACCAGGGTTAACCGCGGCAGTGCCCTGTAATGCAATGATTTCTGGTTTATTTCAGCAGGGGAAGTGTGTCCCGGGCTGATTAGCCCAATGGTTTCCTCTTTTCCCATAACCTCCAGACCCCCATGGCCTAAGTGTTTACTTTCTGAAATAAAAAATCTGCTAGTGTTTTTCTTTTTTCAGGGCATGTGTATTTTGGGAGGATTTAGGGGGAGGAAAGTGGAGAGGGGGAGTTGAATGGGATGGGAGGCTTGCATACACCTCCCTTCTTCTCTCCCACCCCTCACCCTCAGCTCCTTTCCAGCTGCAGCCTCTGAGCTGAGACTTCTGGCTTCAATGTGAGAGAGAGCGAGAGAAAGGGAGAGAGAAACGTATTAATGAGAGAGTTCAGTCTCTTGCTTCAGCAGCTATAAACACAGTGAACATCTGGAGGGAGAGAGAGGTGCTTCATGCTGCCAGGAGCTGAAGGAAACAGGCTGTTTTCAGGGTCCCTCCTCACGTCCCCCTCTGCCTGCCCTGCACACAGGCACGCTGCTCTCCCAGCATCACCCAGCCAGCCCTGTCCATCCAGAGGGAAAGGAGTGACTGGCTTCACATTGCCCTGTCTGCCCCATAACAGCACAACAAAGGCCACCAAGTGCAAGAGAGGCTGACCACGCGCAACCCGAACCCTCTGGAGAGGGCGCTCAGCTGCTCAGTACCCCCAGAGGCAAGTGTTTGGGGTTCCAAGGACGGTTCTGTAGGCAAAGAAGGTTGGGAAGCTCAAATAAAGCAGCTGTGCTTTGTGTGGCCTGTGTGAAGCAAGTGTTTGGTGGCTCAGGATGTCTGCCTCCTTCAGGAAAGGAAACTGGTACCTCCGCCACACTCCATCCATCCCGACAGAGGGATCAATCCTACTCCAGCATTAAGCCAAAACAATACACCTTCTGCAGACATCCTTAAGGCACTACAGAGGCCCTGAACAGCCTGTTGCTTTGTCCCTTTCCTCCTTGACTCTGCATCAGGTTACTCCTTCCCCACAGCAAACCAAAGCTGCCTGAACTGCTGCTCACTTTTGGGACAATCCTGAATGCTAAAACTTGAGTTTCATCTTTTTGCTGAGCTCCCATTCCCCTGTTGCACTTGAGGAACTCAGTGAATCTGCAGGCATCACCCAAAAACCAAGCAACAACATTCCAGCTCTCATCCGAATCTGCAGGCATCACCCAAAAACCAAGCAACAACCTTCCAGCTCTCATCCAGGGAACCAACGCCCTGCTCAGAGCACGATTCCTCCTTGCGCTGCAGCTGATCCCCAGCTGACACCGGGCTGCAGCTCAAGTGGGAAAAGAGCTCAGCGCTCGTTCTCTGGTGATGACCAGGCACGCAGGGAGCTCCCTCAGGATTTGTCTTCAAGAGGCGAGACAGGGATTTTTCCAGAGTCAGGCAGGAAACAAATGGAAAAGCGAAACCTGGATTTTTGTCATTCTGTTGTTTCAGTGCAAATAACCCCCTCCGAGTGCTGCATAGCAGCAGGTTATGGTGGGGGATGCAGAGAAAACATCACTAGATATCATAGGGTCACCTGCATGTGTTTTCATCACCTGTGAGACAACAGGGATCCACACCAATCAGACCCTGAGCCCAACTCGAGCTGAAGAGCAAACCAGTAACTGCTCAGCATCCCGCACAGGACCCTTGCTGAAAGGCCAGGAGAGTCTGAAGCACCACAGGCAGCTCACAGCTCTGCAATTCATTCACGAGGGAGAGAAGGGTCTTTTCTCTCCACTGACGGATTGGAGTAAATGCTCTTAATGGAGAAAATTATGCATGTCCTTCAAGAAACCCAGTACAGTAGGTGTGACGCGCTTTTAACCGGAGCCAATGAAACACCCAAAGACTGCCAGGAAGAAAAAGGGTCAAAGAAAACCCCATTCCAAACAGGCTGCAAGCAGCGCCAGACCCCAGGGCTTGCAAGAGGCTGAGCCGCTTCCCCAGCCAGAACATGACAACAGCGCCCAGCAGAAAGGGCTCATTCATCCCCTGGGCTGGAGCAGACGCCGGGGAGGGCTGCGGGGTTGCGGGAATGAGCAGCAGGTTGGGCAGAGGCGGTATTTTGTGCACGGCTTTTGTTGAGCCTTAGCATCCATCGCCTTGGCTCTCGCTCATAATGGCTCACCCTATTTTTTCTCCCCCCGTTCTTTTTCCCTTCGCCTTCCTCTCCATCCTCCCTTACAAGCTCCTCGTTTATTAAGGAAGGAGCGGACGGGCTGGC
The DNA here is from genome assembly GCF_017976375.1 of Cuculus canorus. Lineage (NCBI taxonomy): Eukaryota > Metazoa > Chordata > Aves > Cuculiformes > Cuculidae > Cuculus > Cuculus canorus. The sequence continues at coordinate 1,324,676 of NC_071423.1, forward strand.
GGGTCCAGAACTGCCTGAGAAGTCCTGCTCGGTCCCACAGCCGCAAGCAGATGTGCGTGCCCTGTGAAAAGACGCCCATTCATCTCTGCGGAGAGCGTGCGGGGGAGGCGGCAGCGGCGCAGGGGAGGGGGGAAGTGTTGGAGGAGGCTGAGAAAAGGAAGGAGGCCGCAGTTAAAAATAGGATAAAAGGACATGAAAAAAATGCAGATTTTTTTTCTTTTTTTTTTTTTCCTTAAAAAAAAAAAAAGCTTTGCTTGGAAAATGTGCTGCAGCTGGAGAAGCCATCGGGCTGAGCCTGGTCAGCTTTCACCTCCTCCCCAAGCCCCCTTCCTCTGAGCGTAGGTCTGGAAGGGAGCCCAGAAACCGCTCACAGAAAGAGCTTTCCTCCGGGGAGCTCCACCAGGGAAGGAGCAGGTCTCGCAGCGAAGGAGGGAGCGACGTGGGGAAAAGCAGGGAGAGTTCACCACAGATGCAGGCGCTGAGAGCCGGGCTTGAAGGACGATCATAACCAGAGTGAGCAGCGTGGGGGCAAAGGAAGCGCATCTCTATTTTGTCGGGACGCTGCAATACGTTGCTCCAGCTCCAAGGGCTTTGCTTTCCAACCAAAGCCAGAACAACACTGCTATGGTGCAGGGACTCCACATCCATGAATAACCAGGGGGTTGAATGCTGATTTGGGACATGCCATCCCTAAAGCTAATAAACCCAAAATATTCTGTGCTGAGAGGAGCCACCAAGCTCATGTGGCCAAACAGGATTGGTCACGGATGGGGTAATGCTGGTCTGTTTGCACCACACTGACCTGAACCACACTGGGTGCTGGGGATGAACTTAAGGCGATGTCTTTTATTTTTGACAGTGTCGCGGTGCAAGATCAGCAGGATTGCTTTCATCAGCCTGGAAAACAGCACCAGACCTGCAGCTCTAATTTCTCCTCCAGAAAAGGCTTTCATTTCATTTCTCGCCCTGCAAATTCCCCAAGCCAATCCCATTTGCTTCAGTGAAAGCAAGATCACCCCCGAAAGTGCTCCTGTAGTGCCCAAAAGACTGGTAGCACCTTCAGTCCAAGCACAGCACTCATAGAAGCTTCTTCAGCCAGAGTTGTTTCATCCCTCGCTTGCCATTAACAACAGTTTTATCTCCCCTATCACTAAGGAAAACAAACCTGATCAGAGTGGAAGAGGTTGTCAGAGTGGCCTTGGCTCGAAAAGGCAGCGTAGCCAGGGCTGTGTCCGTGCTGAATTTATAACACCGCTATCAAACCTTTTCCTCTGCTCTGGTTTTGTGCCTAGCTTTGTATCAGCCAAAAAAACATTACCAGAGGCTACTATTAGGATATTATTACCTTAGGAATTAAGCATACGGTGCTAAGTGGGGCTTGCAGCATCCTTTCAGCAGCCCTGCTGCTTCGGGCAGACACATTGCACTCTGAATTTTGGGCTACCAGATGGTTCAGCTGAGGTGCAATGGCCTCTGCGCTCCTGTTCCCGTTGTCCAAGGAGCAGAGCCGCTCTCCACAAACCAGGAGCAGCTTCCTTCTTGCTAATTATTCCCTCCCACCTCTGGGATGTGCCCTGTGCTTGCTGTGGATCCAGTTCAGTTGGGCAGTAAGAGTCCTAGCACATGCGCCGCAGACTGTGGTAGCAAGCTAACAAATCAAACTGCCTCGAGACTGTTTCCAAAGTTTTGCTTTTTAAACAAAACCCCCAAAGCTATCACCACTCCTTCTTGGGTTTATCAACAAGCTAAATCCACATCAGGCTTTCCTTTATCCGTATCACTGAATAATCTAATCAGACTTCAAGCACAATGTAAATAAACTCAGCCAAGCTACAAAGGCAAATTATCTTCTCTAAACGCAAGAGGCTCTAAAACTTTTAGAAACGTTGTGGGTTTCTATTGCAAGAGGTTACATTCACACTTGCATTTTCCTTATTGACTTGTTTCTTTCACCAACATCAAGACCATGAAAACCAAAATAGCCTCTAGCAGGCCAGAAGAATAGATGACAAATGGTTTTAATGCGCGCCTGAAACACAAAGGAGAAATGAAAGACGGTCTATACAAATGAGAGTTTCCTCTCGTTTAAAATTAGAAACTGCTCTAGACTGAAGAAACAGCAGCATATAAAAAAAAAATCAGAGAAAGAGTACCTTGCATTGCAACAGGAAGAACTGAAAAGTAATTCTTAGGTACTGCAAGAGAATCAGAGGCGTGTCCTACCCGTCCCAACGTATGGAAAGTTTGGTCAAAACCTGTTGAAGACAACGATAGGGTTTTTTTAACTCCTTCACTGAGGTTTGAACCAGGCTCTGGTCTCTACAGCAAGAAATTTCACAGAGCCAGCATGGGGTAATGAAGATCTGGGTTGCAGATATGTTGGTCCCTGGAGACAGAGCTTTCATAGAAAAGAGGAGAGGGTAGGGAAAGAAACACAAAGCAAACTTTCCAGGCACAGATTTGCAAAATGTTTGAGTAAATCCAAATGCTGCAAGGGCAGATTTCATCAGAGCTGAGCTGACATCACGCTGAGAGAGGTCACCCACAGGAGTTGAGCAAATAGCTGAAATAGAAACGGCTGGGAATAGGCAGCAGAGCTTTTCTCCAGCCACAGGCACAGCACTCTGTGTCCATCTCCTGCTCACACAGAGGCACTCACCAAAGGAGGGGGGAAAAAAATGAATCAAAATGCCTGAATAATTGCCAAGGAGACATTTCAAACTGTACATTTGACCGCAACAGGCACTGGTTCTGCTGAACTCTTTAGCTGCAAGAAGTCTCTAAACATCAGGGCTTTTCCCCTCCCGAGGGGCCAATGTGCATAACTAACGAGCCGGGAACAAGCCACAGAAGACCAGCACATGGCATGCAAAAGCTTACACGGGATTTAAGTTCTTCATGATAGGCTTATGTGGGACTTAAGTGAAACATAAACTTCATATTGGCCCTTCGCAAAGGTCACATTTGTGCAACTGGAGCTCTTTTGCTTAGTCCCTGAGGCCGGGCTGTGCCACGGCATACCTGAGCCCTCTCCTCCACCGCAGCACAACCAGGCTCTTTGCTGATGCCTCATCACCCATCCCGCAGGCAGGAGGACCAACTGCCTGCCCAACATCTGCGCTGCCAGTTAGTTACACAAGCAGCAGCCCAAACTGCAAGCTCAGCTTGAAGATTCACAGGTTGAACAACATGCGGGGCAAGAATTAGTCACCGGCGACTTGGTAACGAACGACTTTCAAATTATGAATGTGTTAGCAAAGATGATGGTCCAGGCCAAACCAGTGAGTTGCTTCAGCTGTGCAGCACATTGCAGCCACACAGCCCTGGCAGCACAGTGTGACCACAGATCTCCAGATGCAGTCACCTGACAATGGTGCCACCACCCTCCCAAAGAGCAAAGCAATGAGCTACAGGAGCAAGAGACTCAAATTTGCCACCACAGTGGAATTAAAACTCAGAAGCTTCCAGCTGCTTGCAGCCCTCCATAGAGGGCTTTTGGAAAGGTACATTGCCTTTCCAAGGCCACTTAGGACATCACTACTGCAAAGACTATGAAAGATGCTGAAGAGGCAGCCAGCAGGTTGGCAGGTCCACAGTGCCCTCCTGGAGATACCTAGACCTCTGGGAGCAAGCAACCATAATGGCAGTCCCTAAGTGCAAAGGTGGCGCACGTAGGGCATCAAAATCACTCTGCGAAAGAGGAGTGTGGATTGAGGGGAGACCTCGTGATGGTCTACAGCTTCCTCACAAAGGGAGGAGGAGGAGCAGTCACTGAGTTCTTCTCTCTGGCAACCAACAATAGGAACCAAAGGACTGTCAGGAAGATGCCAGGGGAGGGTTAAGTTGGACAACGGGGAAAGGTTCTTCCCCCAGAGTCTAGTAGAGCACTGAAACAGCTCCCAGAGAAGCAATCCTGTCACCGAGCCTGACAATATTCCAGAACTATTTAGCCAACAATCTCAGCCCCAAGTTGTGAATATTGAGGCTGTCCTATGCCGGGCCAGGAGTTGGACTCGACTGTCCTTGTGGGTCTCTTCCAACTCTGGACATTCTATGATTGTATAGAAATGACGGGGAAGAAGGAAGTTCCCACCTTTCAGCATCATCCTGAAAGGAGGAGAAAATTAACCAAAGCAAGTTTAAGGTTTTTATCTACTTCCTAGCGCATCTCCCTTGAGGGAGATTCTTGGGGTCCAGCAAGGCAGACATCAACCTGGTGACGCTGTGGTATGTGCCCTGTGGCAGCATTAAGAGCAAACTCTCCAATAATCCAAGTCAGAATTGGAGCAGAAAGCAAATATAGGAGGAAGAAGGCAAGGGGGACACACTGGACAACCAACAAGAGCACAGCATCACTTTATGCCTCATCTTTTGACCCGAGACAGACACCATCACATCTCACAAATGACTGTCCTACCCGTGCCGTAGTGCTCCAGGCCAGTGGGCACTTCTTGTGTGGCAGGCTCATCCCAGAGAGGGCAACACGTCCTTGGCTGGTAGCAGGCGGATTGGAAGCCGCAGGTCACCCAGGGTTCCTCGCAGGGGCCGGCAGGACCTTGCTTCTAGGAGCAGGAGAAAGAAAAGCATGATGGGAGTGAGAGAGGGACACAAACCAGCTGCCCCATGCAAGGTGGCACCTTCACCCCCCAAATCAGGCACAACGGCCCAGGCTGGTGGGGTTGGCTCAGGAGAATCATAGATACAATCACTAGGCTGGAAAAGACCTCTTGGATCATCGAGTCCAACCATTCCTGTCTGCCACTAAACCATGTCCTAGAGCACCTCATCTACCCATTTTTTAAACATCTCCAGGGATGGGGACTCCACCCCCTCCCTGGGCAGCCTCTGCCAGGGCCCCATGACTCTTTCTGCGAATTTTTTTTCCCCTGATATCCAGTCTGACCCTCCCCTGGCTCAGCTTGAGGCCATTCCCCCTTGTCCTGTCCCCTGTCACTTGGGAGAAGAGCCCAGCTCCCTCCTCTCCACAACCTCCTTTCAGGGAGTTGTAGAGAGCAATAAGGTCTCCCCTCAGCCTCCTCTTCTCCAGGCTAAACAACCCCAGGTTCCTCAGCTGCTCCTCGTAAGATCGAGCTCACCTGGCTGAGAGGCCAAAAAGGCTTTTTTTCCAATCAAACATGAGGGAAAATACTGAAGGCCTATGGTAAGGCTGCACTTAGGGAGATGGTGGCAGGGAGGATGCTCTCCCTGAGGGGCTCGTCCCAGCCACACCAGCAGGATCGGCTGCTCTCTGGCAACATGGGACAGGGGTCCCCCAGCTCCCCAGCGTGTGCGGTCCTGTGAGGGGGTGGAGAGGCCACGGCCATGGGTCACAGCTCTGTCCCATCACTTAGGGATATGTTCCTATTTATATTGATATTATTTGTTTAATGCATCTATATTTATATTTGCATTCTTTGTATTAATATTTACATGTCTGTAGGCATATAAGTGTGTGTATACATATAGGTTTATATACACAGAATGGTTTGGGTTGGAAGGGAACTTAAAGATCATTCAATTCCACCCCCTGCCATGGGCAGGGACACCTCCCACTGGATCAGGGGCTCCAAGCCCCATCCAACCTGGCCTTGCTCCAGGGATGGGGCAACCACAGCTTCCCTGGGCAACCTGGGCCAGGGTCTCCCCACTCTCATCATGAAGAAAATCTTCCTAATGTCCAGTCTAAATCTGCCCCTCTCCAGTTTCTACCCATTGCCCTTCATCCTTCATATATAGTATGCGCACGTGAAGCACATATACAAGCATATATTTACGTAAACTTACATATTATTGCATATATATATTACATAATAAACTGTATTTTTATATGCTTACACACATTGATTATACGTATTACAATGTACACACACACACGTGTAATCCTAGGTTATAGCTATCACACATTATGCATCTGTTTTTATTGTATATGAAGTTATAGTTCATTATAGACTTTATAAATAAAATATATGTATTATATACATAAGCACATGGATACATGGAAATAGTTGCAGGATATAATCTTCATTTTATCATACATGCACCTATTTTATACATATATACTTATAAATATGGATGTATGTATATTGTGTACGTATAGGTATATACCCTATATTTACAACAGATGCATTCTGTGTTACATGTGTAACGTATATGGTATATATATGTGTATGACTATATAAGAGGGTAACAACATATACGTACATATAGATACGATCAGCATGTTTTAATTTATATTATTATCATCATTGTTGCTGTTTTTATTACTATTATTATTGTTGTTGTTGTTATTATTATCATTATTATTATTGCTATTACTATTGCTAGTACTAGTACTATTATTGTTATTATTATTATTTCCCTGCAAGGAAATAGTTTTACTTCATTTCCAGTCAATAGTTAAAAGCCCAATGCATGCTTGAAACCATTTAAAGGAAAAAAAAATCAAGCTGTGTGAGAAATATTTCACATGTCAGATTGATCTTTTCTTCCTGATTTGGTGAAAATGTTGCTGATCCCTTAGACTAGACATAAGGAGAGATTTCTTCACGATGAGAGTGGGGAGGCACTGGCCCAGGTTGCCCAGGGAAGTTATGGATGTCCCATCCCTGGAGGGGTTCAAGGCCAGGTTGGATGGGCCTTGGGCAGCCTGATCCAGTGGGAGATGTCCCTGCCCATGGCAGGGGGGTTGGAGCTAGATGATCTTCATGGTCCCTTCCAGCCCAAACTATTATCTGATTCTACAATTCTACGATCCCATCGCACTCATCCACAGCAGGTGAAGGTCAGCTCAGGGAGTGGAGGCACCAGGACAATGGTTCCCCTAACAATCCTCCTCCAAACACAAGCACAGGAAATCCGATGCAGTGATCCCGTTTCCAGTTGAGGGCTGCAAACTTGAGAGGTTCAGATAAGCTCTGGGTAAACATTCGGCATTTGGGCACTGCTCTGAACTATGTAAAACCTTGGAAATATTTAGTGGTCGACACCAAGCCACGTCAATGAATGGGCTGGCAAAGTTGCAGCAACCAAAGAGAAAACCCACTGCTAGCGATGGAAAAACAACCCAAAGTCCTTTCTTACCATCAGTCCAGGGCGAGGCAAAGGATAAGGGGCTGCGTTCCCAATGGTTGTGTCCATATAGTAACTCATCATCTCAGAGGTGCCTGTGGAAATGGAGAAGGACGTTAGATGCCCTGCTGCAAAAGGCATAGAAATCGATAGATCAGCTGAACCTCTGCTTCCTCACAGTCTTATGAAGCTGAGGACCCGACTGTCATCTTAATGAGTTTAAGCTGGAAAAGTTAAGAGGAAAAATATCTGTATTAATAGCAGATACGGTGATTAGATGTGTTGTATCAACAACGCAAACACACAGAGCCCTTAGTGTAAACTGATGAGAGCCTGACAATGGCGAATGAATTATCACCTGGAAGCTGATGGAGCTACTCTGTGGGCCGATGAGATCACATTTCCTTTGCTGTAGAATCGGTGGGAAAGTGTTGCCAATTTTTTTCTTTTGTCAAAAAAAAAAACCTGCCAGTTTGTTGAGATCAACACCTTTCCTGTAAAAGTTTTGTCAAAAACAATCTGCTTGACAAAGAACTCTTCTGTTTCCAAGAGATATCTTCTGGGTTCCCATATTGCGTTCCTATTGTTAAAGGTCTCCCTTTCTTTGCTGAGACTTACATTCCTGAGTAATTTACAGTACCCCAAACAACCATCTCAGCCTGCAGGAGCACAGCACAGCTTCGCGTATCATTCCTAGCACAGGATGCACTCCTTTGATAAAGCCTTTCCACCAGCGCTGTTCATTAGATGTGATTTTTAGTCACTGATCAGCTCATTTGTGTGGCTGAAGTGACGGAGCTGCAACCTGGATCTGTTTTCAAATACACAGATGTTTCTCCCCCTCTCCTCTGAATGCACAGTGGAAAATGCGGGGCCAACGCACTTCTGGCGTTTTGCGGAATGCCAATGGGAGGGAAGAGCACAGGGGAGTAGCGTGGGCTCAGAAGGGCTCACTCGGGCAGGATGTGATTGAGAGCCAAGGGGAACAGCTATTTTCATCCCGCTGATGAGATGGAAGCACTGCCACTTCTGTAACCTCTCTGAGGACACAGCAGCTCTGTCCCCTCTGGAATACCTCCCTTTGGTTTCCGCAGACGCCCTGTGCTAACGGCTGTAATGCAACAGAGGTAAAACTTTGTCAGAGCCATCATCTAGGCAGAGCCAGCGCAACCACGTCACCTGCAGCCTCCACTTCTGCCTTGCACTCTCAAATAGAATCATAGAATCACTAAGCTGGAAAAGATCTTTGAGATCAAATTCAACCATACCCGTCCACTACTAAACCATATCCCTAAGCACTTCACCTGCCCATCTATTAAAAACCTCCAGGGATGGGGACTCCACCACCTCCCTGGGCAGCCTCTGCCAGGGCCTGAGAACCCTTTCAGTGAAGAAACTTTTCCTAATGTCCAATCTGAACCTGCCCTGGTGCAACTTGAGGCTATTCCCTCTCCTCTTATCACTTGTCACTAGCGAGTAGAGCCCAGCACCCGCCTCACTACACCCTCCTTTCAGGCAGTTGTAGACAGTGATGAGGTCTCCCCTCAGCCTCCTTCTCTCCAGGCAAAACAACCCCTGTTCCATCAGCTGCTCTCATAACCCTTGTTCTCCAGCCCCTTCCCCAGCTCCGTTCCCTTCTCTGGACACGCTCCAGCCCCTCAATGTCTTTCTCATAATGAGGAGCCCACAACCGTACACAAGATTCAAGGTGTGGCCTCACTGATGCTGAATGCAGGGGCACAATCACTTCTCCGCTCCTGTTGGGCCACTGTTTCTGATACAGGCTGAGATGCTGTTGGCCTTCTTGGACCTGCTCCTGGCCTCCCCTCCGCATCTTCCCTGCTCTCCGGGCCAAGGGCCAGCCCGCAGTCAGCAAACATCCAGGCGAAGGGCAGCTCCTGCCTCAGCTGTGCCTCACTCACCACCTCAGCACACAGGGACTCGGGATAGTGTCTCCCACTGGCTCTGTGACTAATGGCCAAATGCGAAACACCTGCATCTGTATGCATATTATTATCATCATTTCCTGTTTGCTCTTATTAATTTTGCTCTAACAGCAGTGGTGGTTTTTTTTCTTTTTCAAACAAAACTTCTCTTTTTAATGCACAAAACTGAAAACTCCCTATGTGGTGAAAGAACAACGAGCCTGTTTCTCTTAGAGCAACCCAAAAGCACACACATTGCAGGTTGTTGTGGCTGAGAAGCCTTAACCGATCTCAGCATCTGTGCACACCTACCAGCTTGCTCTAGCGAGGTGTTAAAACACGTTGGCTTCACGCTCCTCTCATCTGGCTCAGCTGGCAGCTGGGTGAAACAAAGAAGGAACACAGAGCTCATTTCTGCCATCCAGCAGGATGCTCAGTCCTGGGCAGTCACACACCTGAACCCTGATCCGGACCTTAAACAAGTGTAAACCCTCACACATACACACAATCCTATGTCTCTCTTGGTCTGGAGTAAAGACTGCAAAGCTGTACCAAAGCAAGACAAACACTGCAGAACGGGGACAGAGAAATCTCCAGGCTGATTCACCTATTTCAATGACACACACGCGTCCAGGAACAAGAAGTTCCCATGTTAACACAGCAGTTAAACCAGCACTCCCCACGAGCAGCTCTTTTCCTGCTTTGCAGCTTGTGAAGTAGGCAGTTGGGGTTGGGTTTTTTCCCCTTTGATCAGACACCTCAGCCGCACCGGTTCTCGAGAACTGCTTTCATGCCTTGTTGAATGTTGTTTGCATCTTTCTCAGGATGCTGTTGTCAGCTGAACCTTCCAGCAAAGTACCACACGCTGCTGCTCCAAGTAGCATGTGCTTCGGTCACAGGAGAAGCACTAAACCCATCCTGACATCCAGGACAAGGCTTCATGCGATAAAGAATATCAATAAGATTGCCAGCAGCAACATCCTCTCGTGCCGTGGGCTGGAAAAGGGGAATTACCATCTCTAGACAGCGGCTCTGAGAGGTTCATAGCAAATTTGCTTTTTAGTTTCTCTTCCCCTGCAAGCTGTGCTGTTAAAAAGCACAACTGGGGATCAGAAATACAGAGAATTATAGAATGGTTTGGGTTGGAAGGGACCTCAAAGAACACACAGTCTCACCCCCTGCCATGGGCAGGGACACCTCCCACTGGATCAGGGGCTCCAAGCCCCATCCAACCTGGCCGTGAACCCCTCCAGGGATGGGGCAGCCACCACTGCTCTGGGCACCCTGGGCCAGGGCCTCCCCACCCTCACAGCAAAACATTTCTCCCTAAGATCTCATCTCAATCTCCCCTCTTGCAGCTGAAAACCACTCCTCTCCTCCTCTCCCTGCACCCCTCCCCCAGCTTTCCTGGAGCCGCTTTCAGCACTGTGCAAATCCAGTGCAAACCTCTGCAACCATTTGCACCCCCATCTCCTCGAGGCAAACTCAACTTAAATGCAAGTTAAATCAGTCCCCTAACCTGATGCGGATTTTGTAGGTAGCAACAGTTAACAGCAGAGACAGAGGCTTTAGGCTGCCAAAGGCACCTGAAAGGCGAGCTCTGCTAGGAAAAGGCAGCAGAGCAGATTCTGTGCACAAAATAAGGGCGCTCTGGAAAAAACACACATGCAAGACCAGCAACAGGAGACAAGATGACAGCAGAAAGGCAGCTCTGGAGTGCTTTGTCCAGGCTAATTTTAACAGAACTTCCACCACTTCCCATAGGAAACTACTTCACAGCCCAATACATCTCTCACTGTCAGCAAGTTTCCCTGATGTTTGAGCGATATTTTTCTTCTCTTGAACTTCCTCTAATAAGGGCCTAAATAGTTCCTCCCCTCCTCCTGGATGCCGTTAGAGAGCTTTAATGACCGCTCGGGAGCTTGCAGCTGAACGGAATTCAATGACAGCCCTCTTCGGAGCAGGTAACTTGGCCAATATTAAGGAAATCACTGCAGATTTACTCTAAGATAATCAAGATCCACAGCTTGCTAAGGGCTGTTAATAAATAGAGGGGAATCACAGCCATTTGGTAAAAACCTTAACGACTTAACAGCTTGACTTCAGTCTTATTGTTTGCTCTTATTATTCCTCTTTTATTGTGAAAACATGTGTGGGAGAAACAGCATTTATTTTAGGACTTAATCAAGTACCAGCCAAAGCTATTAGAGTCTTGGGTCATTTCTAAACTAAATTAAAACTTTAATTTCATTTCAGCATCCATCCATCCTCTTTTACAAAAGATTATTGTCTTAAAACGAATTACCAAGCTTAGTTTTAGAGGAGAAAAAGCTGTTTGTCCTCACGATTAACACACGCAGCCATGCAGAAGTTAGGAAGGAGTTAGAAATATGTATTAAAACAAAGCAAACTTTGTCTGTTGGATGTCTGAAGACCCTTTGCAGTATTCCCATATCATCCAAGTATCGCATTGTTCGAAGGATGGGGAAAGGGAAGTGGAGTGAGACCACAGTGGCTTTCCCGCGGCAGAGCCAAAACCAGCAACTCCCATCTCTGTTTCCCAGTTTAGACAGGACTCCTCTGCCTGTTGTAAAATCCTGTGGCCCAGATTGCTTTCCAGTTTCCGAGTTGTAGGATCATGCTTGGCTTCTGCCCATCCCATATAGAACCATAGACTCATTAGGTTGGAAAAGACCTTTAAGATCATCAAGCCCAACTGTACCTGTCCACGACTAAACAGATCCCTCAACCCCAGACTACCAACCCGGTCAAGGTGTCCCTGCAGGGTGGCACAGGCGCCAAACAGGATTTGGGTGCTCTTCTTCATCCCAATAAGCCCCTAAAATTCCCTATCCACGGGGTTAAGTGGGAAGCCAGAAGAATGGGGCAGCATCAACAACCCCCTCAAAACATTTCTGGCTTCAAGAACATGAACGAAGACTTTGGAGAAGAGAAGCAGCCCCTTCGACAGGACCATCCAGCACGGGCTGCAGTGCCGGCAGCTCGCCGACCCAAAGCTGCTCGGTGATAGCCATTTTATTTTTGCATGGAGTAATAATTTATCATCTTTGAGGGGGTGGGGAAAACAGCTCGTGGAAATGACATTTTTTCCTCAAGGCTTTAACCCTTGAAATCCTGGCACTTTCCAGGCCGCCTGCCAATTCTGTTCTCAGGGGAACGAGTGTTTGTTGATCTGTTGGCATGTTAAAAACCTCATTCAATTCATCAAACTCTGGCACCAGCTTAAAATAAAAGGAGCACCCCTACTGCAGGGATACGAGCAAAGAAATGAGGACGTTTCTCTTGCAATTTATTTACAAACCATGCTTTTTAACAGATCAGTCACCTCCTGTCTCTGTTTCCTATCAGTGGATCCCACGTTTGTTATGATTTTAAAACTTAGCAGCGTTGTCAAAGCTGATTTTCAGAAGGGAAGTCAGGAAGCACAATAAATAATGATGCTGCGGTAAACAGAGCAATGTAGCAATTGCCCTTCTGCACCCTCAGTAAATACTCTAAGGGATTAAATGACTTAGCTGAGGTCACACAGAGAAAGTGAGGGTGAGAGCCGAGTATCTGCCCCCCTGAGCCACTATCTTAACTGCACGGGTGATTGCAGTCGGATTAGCGTTGCCGTAAGAAGGTTGTCCACGCTGTTTCTGGGAAGAACGGGGCTGGCAGGGGAGGGGTGGGTTGCCTATCAGCACATGACTTTCTGCTTTAACGCTATGTTATTTCTTTTCTAGTAGCTCTCAGGTCTGAAGGAGATGTGGTGGTACCTTCAGAACCCTCCCATTTGGCTGGAGAAGCTCTAGCTGGGATGGAGGAGAGCAGTCGCGAGGTAGTGTTGAGACAGTTAAAGTCTGGCCCAGTCTCTTACAGGTGCACTCATGAGCCCTTGTTCTCTGCGTTTGGAATTAAACTGCTTTCTGCTTTCCAGTTGTCCTTTACCCTCCTCGTTCTTTCATGACTCAGCTGCTATTTGATAATTAAGCTAAAATAGTGGCCCTACCAACAGCATCACCAAATCTACAGCGAGTCGACAGCGCAGCTCACGGCAAGGGGAGGGGTTGGGTGGAACGCTAAAGCATAGAGGCCGTTGGCGTCAAGTCCTGCTGCTCTCTCCTGGATCCTGCAGCTACTTGCAATGGCAGGAAGATGTGAATGGGTGGGGGGGGGGGGGTTAATTAGGTCATCTGTTGTTGCACTCATGAATTTCCCTCCCTGAAATAATAGACTTACAGCACAACGTCACGGGCCAGATCCTCAGCTGGGACAAAGCAAAGGGGAAAGGAATGGATAACTGCAGGGAACCCCTGCACCAGGGAAGGATCTGGCCCCACAAGGAGCACATGGTTCCTGTCTCAGAGAGCCCAATTGACCCTGTGGCAAAGGGGACTTTGTCAGGGACTGACAGCCCAGCTTTAGGTCTACGTTCTACTCCAGACCCCCTGTGTGATCGGCAGCAGGATGCTCTGCTGCCCAGATCTGCCCTGAAAATCCCACCAAGATTTTCTCTCTTGAGAAAGTGGTGGAGAGTACCACCAAGGTACTCTCCTCAGCAGGTACCCAAGCAGCTGCAGAAAGTCAGGTTACCTTTGATTTCTCTGTGCCTCAACTTGCCAAATGCATAAAACAGGAAAATAGCATTGGGATGATTTTTTTCTTGGAGGTGCATGTGGTACCCCAAAGCTCAGCGGTAAAGTCCTGATGCGCAAAATGCACGGGGAGCTTCCACAAAAAATCCCAGCCACTGGGTGAGTGGTGCCATCCGCTTCTGCCCAAGGTGGGAATGTCTAAGCAGCCCCAAAAACTCGCTTGCCAGAGAGTTCTTTACATGACAGGCAGAGGTGAGCTTAAAAATGCAGTGGAATTAGGGGCAGCATGAATAGCCCGTGAGCAGGAAACCACTCTGGACACAGCCCACAGCCCCCAAAGCTGTCAGTTGACAGCACGGGATGGGAAGTTGATGGTAACTGTATTACCAAAAGATTGGCCACATGCAAAGCAATGATTTAGAGATTAATGGGAAGGGGGAAGGCCTTGGCTGGCTCCTCAGGGACTTCTAACACCCACTGGCTCTTTTCGGCTGGGTGAGGGGTGCAGGATTGTACCCTCCCCAAGGACTGACAGCAGCACAGCAGCACATCCCTGCAGCTGTCGCACTCAGGGCTCCAATTCCTCTTAAAAGCAAACACTGGCACCTGTGACACTTTCTGCCCTTTGAGAGGATTGCATTGCCATTGAAAACACACAGAGGTGCAGCAGCGAACCCCTCGCAGCATCCCTCCAAAACCAGGAATCAGCTCCGCTCCGAGGGTTTCGCTCCTTCTCTGCCTGTCTGAACCCACGGCTGGAAGCAGTCGAGTGAACATCCCATCCTGGGACCTCTGCTTCTCTCCCTACCTCCCAACGAAAACAAACCAACCCCCATCCAAACCTGAATTCAACCCAGAACACAAAAAGAACTGCAAATTTAATTCACTGTAACAATGCCAGCACTCAACCCTCTACCTAGATGAGGAAAACAATAGTGTTCTCCTAAATGTACATACAGAATTCATATTCTCTATATTAAAATAAAAAAAAGGGATTTTTAAAGGGAAGCATCAGCTCAGATAAGATCCTGCCACGCTGTTAGCAAACACATGAATCGGTTACTGGGTGAAACTGGAACTGGAGGGTAAATCACCGGCAAAATGAATCTCAGATGTGCTGAAAACGAACACAGGTACCTACAACCCACCAAAGAGTTTAAAGCGACTCTCTCCCCACCGCCACTTACTACTTAGCTGAAAGACCTGGGGAAAAGCTTATGTCCTCCACGGCTTCCCACACTTGTCTCCGATCTCTTTCCAACTACCTGGTGCTATCCTCTGCGCTGGAGCTGGAGAGGATGGAAATACCATAGTGTTTGCAGCAGAGCTGCCTATTCAAAGGGAGGGGGAGTGGTCAGCCCCGCATCCAGGGCGGTGGGAAAGGCAAACTTCACGCCGCTCACGCTGCAGCGGTCACTTCCAGCCAGGAAAAATCCACCCCTGGCAGATGTCACACCGGTGGAGGAAAAAAAACCCCAGATGTTGTTTGGGATGGTGATGGGGGGGGCTGTCTCCTGCCAGCCCCACCGGTGCTGGGAGCTTGGGCTGCTGTGGTGGCCTTTGGGTCCACATAGCTCCTGCATCCTCTAAAGTGATCCAAGGGCTTCAGCGAGCTTTGCAAGTGTTACTCAGGCTCCCCAAGGTGCAGTTTATTCTTGGATGGTGACTGGAAAGCAGGCACGCAGTGCAGAGCCAGGGTGAGTGTTTTCCAGCCTGGATCACCAAACCTCAGCTCAGCTGCCAGCTCTGCCTGGAGGTGCCCGAAGGCAGAAACCACTGCTTGTTTCTGAAAGGTTCCTGGGGCGCTTCATTCTTTTCTTCTCCTGTGTTTATCCCAAGGCATCGCTGGTTCCAGAGCACTGTGCTTTCTGGTGCCTGCCTTACCCCAAGGCTGGGCAGGACCCAGCCATCGGGCACCCCCGTTGCCAACACAGACAACGAGCATGCCCCAAAACCCCTTATCATGTGCCTCTCACGTAGAAAAGCCACAGTAGCTGCTGCTTGTGTTTGGAAGCATAACAGCTGTACCCATCTCTCCTTATATCCCACACGAGTGAGAGGAGACGCCCAAGCAGCACCGCGAGCCACTGGTTCAGTCCTTTCCTCTGACAGAGGTGGATGGTCCCATCCTCACCCCATCACACCAAGCCATCGCCCCAACACATACTTTTAATGCCTATACTAAAGGAGGCCAAGGGCTCTCCGGAGAGGAGAAGGCTGCAGAGACCAGAAAGGCAGGCGAGTGCTTTCCTGGCTGGGCAGGAAAAGGGAAAGGGGCAGAAACACCGGTTGCAGTGGGTTCATTCTGAAGAACTCAGTGCAAATAACCCTCGCTGCTCTGGGAGAGCACGACACTGGGCTGCCCTCTCCTAACCTTCCTGCCCAGACTGGCAGCCTGTCCAGGGACCTCTGAAGCCCCAGTGCTACCCCCAGATCCTGCATGCAGGAGGACGTGCCCATCCTGCTTCTCCTGCTCTCACTCTCCGGGCAGCAAAGCTGCCTTTTCCTCCAGGAGAGGGCTCCAGGCTAAAAATCCTTTCCAACTGCAGCACAGAAACCCATCACAGCACCTTCGTGAGCAACTGCTCAGGCTGAGCCCTTGCCAGCGGCCCCAGGAGCGGGGCAAACCCAGACCCCAGGGGTTACCTATGTGGGATGCTTCATTTATGGGTTAAATGGGAGGCTGGGCACAGCAGCTGCGATTTTCCCTAGAAAACCTGCTAGAGAATTGCAATATAATAGCAAAAATGAGGACACAGCCATGGGACTCAGCTCTTACTCCCTCAATGTGCTGCCACCGGAATATTCTCCTTGCCAGAATGTTCGCAGCAGTGGTTGGTTTTCAGGGAGGTTTGCAGCATCCTCACAGTAAAATGCAGTGCGTACATCTGAGTACTGGCACAGGAAACCCCATCCGGGGACACAAATGTCCTTTTCCAATCCAAAAAATGAGTATTTTGGGTACTCTCAGCTAAGCAGACATTTGCAAAGGGTAGACTGAAACTGTGTTTGCTATGACATGGATAATTTCTGCCTGCACAGGGCTTTTGTGGCATCTGTTGCTGCTCAGTGCTTCCCAAATGTGCAAAACTATAGCGCTCACAGGCATAAAAGTCCCCCCTGTTCTTCACCCCACAGCCCAGGAGATTGCTCAGGCTCACGTAGTGGCGAATAACAAGAAAACTCCGACATTTATGCACATAAAACTATTAGCAAGTCCTTCCAGGATTTTCTTGAGCACCTAAATGAAGAACAAATCTCCTTTAACCCTTGCCTTAACTTACAAACACACAGCTACAGGTGGCCCGAATATACATTACCTGTTGAACTCGCAGCAGCAAGGCACAGATCGCTCTTGTTGCTATTTTAACGCAGGAAATTATTCACAGGGTTCCCATCTTCTCAAGAAGGTTTCCAGCCTCCTGGGCTTTGGTACAAAGGCTCGGTCACGTCTGAACGCCAAAGGAGTGGAATGCATCCAGCAATCAATTTTTATCTGGGCAACTCTTCGCAAGGCTGCCGGATAACCCCGCTGGCAGCTGCAAACAAGATGTCTTTCCCCGGGCTGGATGCTTCGCTCTGCAGCAGACAGTTCTTCCGATACTGTAATCTATATATTAATAGCCTCTGTATTCTGGCTGTCCAATCGACTGTGTGTCTGCAAAATGGAGAGGCTTCTGGTTTCGGCTCTTTCTCACAAGGCAGCACGATGTCTGCTGCGTGCAGACCACCTCGCTCGGCTTACACGTGGCCGCCCGGTTTCGGGGTCACTGCAGTCACATCAGTCACCGAAGCCGGTTGCTTCAGTTAGCAGCAAACAGTTGGGTTAAATTTCGGGTAGCTCATGGAATTTATCATAGAGCCATTGTGTGTCGAGAAGTACTTTCCATTTCAGATGGTTTGGATTTTCTTTGTGCTCGTAAAAAAGAAAATGATTCCTTAATGTTTAGCTGAAGCAGTTATTATTAATGTTTTTAGTGAATCTGAGTTGTCTCATGGATGTTTCAGGGCTTGCACGCTGATAGGCTGCTGAAATCCAGGGGCGCACGGGCACACAGGCTCCTTCTGGAAGGCACTGGATGTGGGTATTGGCAGAAACAGCCCCTTTCCCAACAACCTAATAAATCCTAATAGCCATTTCCTGGGCTGCACCCAAAGCAGTGGGACCAGCGGGGTCAGGGAGGGGATTCTGCCCCTCTGCTCCGCTCTGGTGAGACCCAACCTGGAGTCCTCAATGTAAGGAGGGCATGGAACCGTTGGAACAAGTCCAAAGGAGACCACTGAGATGATGCGAGGGCTGGAGCACCTCTGCTATGAGGGCAGGCTGGGAGAGTTGGGGTTGTTCAGCCTGGAGAAGAGAAGGCTGCAGGGAGACCTTAGAGCAGCTTCCAGTACAGAAAGCAGCTCCAGGGAAGCTGGGGAGGGACTTTTTACAAGGACCTGGAGTGATGGGATGAGTGGGAATGACTTTAAATTGGAAGGGGGAAGATTTAGATTAGACATTAGGAAGAATTTTTTTTCTGAGGGTGGGGAGGCCCTGGCCCAGGGTGCCCAGAGCAGTGGTGGCTGCCCCATCCCTGGAGGGGTTCCAGGCCAGGTTGGATGGGGCTTGGAGCCCCTGATCCAGGGGGAGTGTCCCTGCCCATGGTAGGGTTGGGCTTTAAGGTCTCCAACCTAAACCATTCTATGTTTCTATGATTTTGCAGTTAGAGGAATGGGTGGAAAATGAGAGTAGCATCAAATTGAAGGTAGCTACCACTGGAGAGGGTCACACTTTGTTTCCTGGAGCTGGGGAGTGAACATACATCATCTGGGCAAAAATTCATTACAGCCAAAGTGCTCTGAGTGCCACCAACTGTCACCTACCACAATCCAGTCCCTTGCAGCCCCAACACTACTTTCCAGGGACAGATCCTGCAGACTTGTGGTCCTGTTTGAGAATCACATGTCACTGTAGGTGAGAAACTGCATGTAATAGAGGTCCACATTTCTTTATGGATCTGTAAGTATCATCATTTCCATATTCCATTGGAAGAACAGAGCAGGAACTGATAAAACGACCCAGAGTCCCTGAGCCTGCTTTTGGTTGGTGTTATGTGCTGATCCCAGTAGGAGGGAGCAAAGAAAAGGGATTTTGGAGGGTGACCTTTGCAATCACTCTTTGCCCTGGGAGAGGTGATAGAGCCAGGTCAAGGAGCTGACTGTGCTTGAAATATTGCAGCGGGATTGCCCAGATTGCAGCAGCATTCCCTTCTGCCCCTCCTCAAAATCAAGGCAATGACACACAGGCTGTGCCCCAGATGCTTCAGGAGTGATCGGCCGAGAGTCGTGCACATCTGGTCTCCAGGTGCTGAGGCTTTCCGTCGCTGGCTGGCCTCGAAAGCAAACCAGAGGCATCACCAGCACTCATAATGGCTTTAAATTGGAGGGGGAAAGATTTAGATTAGACATTAGGAAGAAATTCTTCACGCTGAGGGTGGGGAGGCTCTGGCCCAGGTCGCCCAGAGCAGTGGTGGCTGCCCCATCCCTGGAGGGGTTCCAGGCCAGGTTGGATGGGGCTTGGAGCCCCTGATCCAGTGGGAGGTGTCCCTGCCCATGGCAGGGGGGGTGAACTAGAAGACCTTCATTGTCCCTTCCAACCCAGACCATTGTATGATTCTATGAAACATCTATCCTCAAAAGCAGGAGAGTAAGTTTTTCCATCCTGGATTCAGGCAGTAGCTCACAACCCTCATCTCCAAAACGATGTGATGGGTACAGGATACAGACTAAAAAAGAAGTTCAGAGTGTGAGAGAGCATCCTGGATGTTTAAAAGTGGTCTACACATGACTTACGTGAGGCTGTATTAGGTTAGAAGCTGCTATAGCTAAACCTCCTTCCTATGGATCGTGTTCATTGCTATAAACTTGCACATACATGGATTATCTCAGTTCTGGAAGGGGTACGAGGAGCTGGTAGAAAGGGGAGGGAAATAACATTGGTTTCTGAAGATGGTTTGGGTGTGACACAACGTGCAGAATAATCTTTCAACTCTGAGTTCTCATTTTCAGCCTATAAATACATAAACGTGTGTGTATGTCATAAACCCAAAAATAACACCAGGCCCCATCCATATTTTCATTCTGGAAGAGGAAGTGAGAAATTTCCACTCAGCTGTAACTGTGATGTTAGGCAACATCTCTGGGGAAGTTCTAGCCATAACATCACCCTTCTGAGACCTGAAGATGCAAATTTGTAAATTTTGCCTTGTAAGCAATAATAATATTGCTTACAAGGAATAATCACTTTTTTAAAGTCAACATAACTGTTCTGGAGTCCTCAGCACAGGAAGGACATGGAGCCATTGGAACTAGTCCAGAGGAGACCATGGAGATGATCTGAGGGCTGTACAAGGACAGGCTGAGAGAGCTGGATTCAACCTGAAGAAGAGAAGGCTCCAGGGAGACTTTAGAGCAGCTTCCAGCGCTGAGAGGGGCTCCAGGAGGGCTGGGAAGGGGCTCTGGATCAGGGAGAGGATGAGGGGAATGGTTTGAAGCTGAAAGAGGGGAGATGGAGATGAGATGAGATCTTAGGCAAGAAATGTTTTGCTGTGAGGGTGGGGAGGCTCTGGCCCAGGTTGCCCAGAGCAGTGGGGGCTGCCCCATCCCTGGAGGGGTTCCAGGCCAGGTTGGATGGGGCTTGGAGCCCCTGATCCAGTGGGAGGTGTCCCTGCCCATGGCAGGGGGTGGCACTGGATGGGCTTTGAGGTCCCTTCTAACCCCAACTGTTCCATCATTCCATGATTCTATGATTCTACAATTCTATGATTCTATGAGTCTATGATTCTATGTTATGATCATCGTCCTCTCCTTTGTGCTGGTGCCTGCCCCACTCACAACGTTAACAACACAAGGGAAGGATGCTCAGGGACTCCTGAGAGCTGTAATAAAAGGGTAAATCACTTATCATTTCTGAAAACATGAGGCGGAAGATCAGTTACCATTTACCAGTTCTGCCTCTACAAGAATCAGGCTGGTTGCTGGGGAGGGGAGGGTCATCTTTTATTTGACTATCTGATATACTCTGAAAAAAAACAGATAAGATTCAGTCACACATGCCCTCTTCAAATGTGTAAATTAAAATCCTCATCCAAAATCATTCAGTCTAGCACTATAAAACCAGATTTCAGAAGTGTTCTCTTCCCAGGCAAGCATATAAATAAAAATCAGACTTACAAAACTCCTCTCAGCTAACAATTCCTGCTCGAACACATCTGGCCAGATTTCCAAACGAATTCAGCAGCCAGTTAATCACTCCCTCTTTATTACTTAACTTCTATTAGCACGGGGGTAAAAAAAGAGAGATATTTTTATTTTCTTTTATCTCTTCAAATATCCCCCGGCATTTTGCTGTGGTGAAATTCAGAACGTTGATAAAAATGTTGACATTTTATAGAGTCAACCACTTCTCGAGCCAGTTTAAAAATACAGAAAGTGAGTTGAGATCATGGAATTGCAGAACGGTTTCATTTAACTGCTTCCCTTTGCATCTTCTTTTCAAAAAATAAGATTAGCACCACAGTGAAAACGTCGTATAAACCCCATTCTGACAATAATAAGTAGCTTATTATGGCCAAACAATGATGATAATGAACAGGAAGCTGTCGTTATCGTTACTGCTGTTGCTGTGGTCTGAGGACACCAGCCGAGATCTGAAAACTGGGTCCCCTGGTGCTGCCTGTTCTCTTTAGATGCAGGTTTAGGTGACTTTGCCTGGAGAACAGGGTGTTGTGGCTTTGATGTCCTTGGAAGACGTCCCTCCTGGCAAGCAGTGCCCTTAAGACTGTTGAGGAAGGATTGAGTGGTGAAAAAGCTCCTGCTCTGCCTCTAAGGGTTGTCAGCAGGGCTGAAGCAGCATCTGAAGAACGGGCTGTGAAAAGAGAGCCCAAGTTTTCCATTTGGGTCCACTCACAGTGGTCCTGCAGACCTCAAGAGGTCTGTTTTCCCCTGAGAGAGGGACACTGCAGCAGCACTATCAAGCACAGCATTTCAGCTGCATCCATAAATCAGCTCGTGGTCCCCGTGCGTGATCCCAGGCCAGGAGAGAGGAGCGGTTAGCTTTCAATCAGCGCCGTTTCATGACTCATCACTTGACTCAGACCCAACAGCACATCCTTTGAAGTCATTGGGTTTCTCCTTTCATGGCTCACATCTTTTCAATGTCAGAAATGCCACTGTGTTGTGGGTGAGGAGGAGCAAAAACTCGGATGACATAGGATTAAGAGATTTCTTTGCATCGGGTTCTTTGGCTGTCTGATAGACCTAGGGAATTCTTTTTCTTGAGGCTTTTTCCAATATCAAATGGACCTTTTTGTTCTTCATCAGCTGACAGACACACAGCAGAGGGCAACAAGGGTTCAGTGTTTTTACAACAAACCCAAGAGGTCCAAGATGAAATCTGGGCTCTCTTGGTCACCGCCATCCAGAGAGAAACAGGGGTTATGTGCTCACTGAAGAAAACGTTCTGATCCTGTGTTTCAGTCTGAAGAAACGTGGGGCCGAGAAGTTGTGGGATGTGCCCAGTGGCTCAACGTAGGCTGGAGACATTTCAGCATGGAGCTCTAAACCAATGCAAAAATGGTTTATCTTGCTAAATACTTTTTGCTACAGACCGAGCAGAAGGAGGGGAAAATACAGTAGCCCAAATGTGAGGAACACTCACAACACTTGGTTGTGTGGAAATGAGTTCTTAACATGTCCTTTACCTCTCTGCTTATTTTCCACATGGTTCCAGGTCAAGGAAAGTTTGTCTGTGACAGAGATTAGGCTTTTGGAATAGCTGTAGCTTTTCATATTTAATTCCTGAGCCCCATAAGCATGTTTGGACAGAGTGGTTTTTTTTATCCTCTATTGATTTTCAGGAGCTCAGGCAGGATAACAGGACACAGGTGACATCCCACAGGAGATGTGGTGTTCCCCTCTGTGAAGGATGCCAAGAGCTCCAGGAAGAAGAAAGAGGGAAAATGAGGCTTGCACCAGCAGGTTTAATACATACTGTCACCAGCCTGCCTGGCGATGGAGGGGTTATTTATGGCCAGGCTGGGGATTGCAGTGCTGGGTCCCACATGTGAAGTGAAAGTGGAAGTGTGTGGGTGGGAGGGGAAGCAGCATCATCCCATTTATCAGCACTCCCGGGCAAGCAGATTTCCACCCAGACTCAGGCTGTGTTCAGGAATCATAGAATCATGGAATGGTTTGAGTTGGAAGGAACCTCAAAGCCCATCCAGTTCCACACCCTACCATGGGCAGGGACACCTCCCACTGGATCAGGGGCTCCAAGCCCCATCCAACCTGGCCTGGAACCCCTCCAGGGATGGGGCAGCCACCACTGCTCTGGGCAACCTGGGCCAGGGCCTCCCCACCCTCACAGCATAACATTTCTGCCTAAGATCTCATCTCAATCTCACCTCTTTCAGCTTCAAACCATTCCCCTCATCCTCTCCCTGCCCTCCCTGATCCAGAGCCCCTCCCCAGCTTTCCTGGAGCCCCTTTCAGCACTGGAAGTTGCTCTAAGGTCTCTCCAGAGCCTTCTCTTCTCCAGGGTGAACAACCCCAACTCTCAGCCTGTCCTTGTACAGGAGGTGCTCCAGTCTTCGGATCATCTCCGTGGCCTCCTCTGGACCTGTTCCAGCAGCTCCATGTCCTTCCTGTGCTGAGGACCCCAGGGCTTGAGGTGCTGAGGACGCAGGGCTCAAGGTGGGGTCTCACCAGAGCAGAGCAGAGGGGCAGAATCTCCTTCCTCCCTGCTGGTCCCACGGCTCTGGATGCAGCCCAGGACACGGTTGGTTTCTAGGCTGTGAGCACTCATTGCTATGTCGAGCTTCTCATCCCCCAGCACTTCAAATCCTTCTCCTCAGGGCTGCTCCCAATCCATTCTCCACCCAGCCTGTATTTGTGCTTCACATCTCCCATACAGCACTTCTCATGACCCCAAGGGCATGACCGCATCCCAGCATCCATCCTCCAATAATGGCTGAGCCTGGATAGAGGAGACCTTCCCCAGTGCCCTACGCCCTGCTTTAGGTGCCCATCCCTACTGCAACTCCACAGTTTTCCACCAAGGATGCCCCAGCCTGCCTCCTGCCTTCCCAGCACTCGCTGAGGTCTGTGGGACCCAGCGTGGGCCTGTGGGGTTCAAGCAGAGCCAGGAGGATGGAGGGAAGGGAGGGTCGTGGTGAGGTCAGCTGACGGACAGCAAACAATCCTAATTTATGCAAAAAGCTGTGCGGAAAAAATGACATTCCTGGTTGTCTGCATATATAATATAGAGAAATCCTAAATAAAGACGCCAAAGATGTTCCTATGAATTAGACCTTTATCCTTCCAGCATCCCAGAGCTCCGCGCATGAATTTGGGTGAGTTTGCCTTTTTAATTGCTCTGTCTCTCTAATGCAGGCTATTTAGAATCGGCACAAACAATGCTCTATTGGAAATCAAACAGGTCTTTTGGGCTATGTTTTTTATCTGGTTTTCCACTATCTTAGACAACAAACAAGTCATTAATGTCTGGAAACAGAGCTTTGATTTCAACTTGGAAACCAGAGCCCAGAGCACTGCCAGCCATGCCCAGTGCCACACTTAAGGCCAGCCCATGTCCCAGGGCAGATTCTTCCTCCCTGCTCTTGTACCTGGGTGCCAACGCGCACCTCCCGTCTCAGTGGAGATGCTCTGGATTTACAGCCCTGGAAAGAAGATCACGCCGTGGTTTCTTCTGCTTGAGAACTTCTTAGGGTGAACAAGTACGGGCTTTACTTTTGGTTCTGGATTTGGCTGTCCACTAGGATAAAGAGGTTTGCAAAGGATCTCTGGGCCAGCTGCTGGATCAGCTGCAGTGAACAAGCAGCTCCAGCCAGACATCAGGATATGGAAATTTTGGCTCAGGAGAGAAGATGAGCCTGGCTCACAGGAAGGGCTGATGGAGAGCACCACAGAGGAGCATCATGGGGCTGCACTCCAGTTCCAGAAGTTTTTCCCAGGTAGGGAACACCTCAGCGTTCCCCAGGCAGCCCTAATGTGGCGTTGGCTTCCTCTCAGGCACTTGGGCAAGCTCCAAGCCTCAATTTTCCCCCAGCAAAGATCTCCTCTGTCTGCTTCGTCGAGTGGCACTGCAAGTGTGGACTGGGGTACCCACGGTGATGGGACCAGTTGTCACACAGAGTTGCCATCCTTGCCCAGCCTTTCCCAGACCTGCAGGTAGCAGATGGCTCTTTTATTCCCACCCTCATTATAATCTCACAAAGTTCTCCTGTTGCTTCTGGTTGAGGGAGGAACAACTGGTGACGTTAACCCTTGTCCTTATCCGGAAGGTCTCGCTCAGCTGGTTCTGAGTCCTTGGGTTTTTGAAGTCAGCAGGAGTCTGGCCTGGGGAAGGTTTATGGGATGAGTTTTGGCTGTCCTGATTGAAGCTGTTTCCAAAAAGCCCGCGAGTGCCATTTTCAGCGCATCACAAGGAACTGAGGTTCACAGCATTGGTTCGTTCAGTGCCCATAAATCTCCGATGCTTTGTAAATCTCAGCCAGGAGTTTTGTTTCATTTTTGGCCACCCTGGGCACAAGCACTGGGCGCTGCCAGGAGCACGGACGCAGCCTATTTGCTTTTCCCAACGCAAATAGGATGAGAAATAACACATTTTTCTTCAACTCCGCCCTGAGCATCTGTGGGCTGAAAGGAACCTTGCTGCAACAGAGCGAGCTGGATTTACCTCCTCCCTGAATGCATTTCATTAGCTCACGCAGTTAGTTCCAGATTTTAATGGATGCAGCAAATGAGAGAAATAAAATAAATACTACAATCAAAGTGCTTAAACCTACGCCTCGCCTATGCCAACACAAACCCTGAATCGGAGGAAGCATTAGGCTAAATATAGATCCGCAAGCAAAATTGGAGAGCTTTTATTTTTTTTTTTGTAACTTTTTTTCTAGGTTTGTACTGTAAAACATCTGCTGAACAGTTTCCTATAACTGTTTTTGGCTTTTAAATCAAAGAAAGAAGAAACAATGCCCCATTTTTGTAGAGAGAAAAGGAGGGGGGGAATAATAGGCCTTCCTCTCAAAGCAGGATGACAATAAGGATAGAAATAGAAAGGGGAGAGCTTTGAAACATCTTGAATCCAGACCAGAAGTGGGTGGATGGCAGGTTCAGGTATCTCTGCTTGCTTTGGCCGCTTCCCAGTGAGAGAGAGAGGGAGTTGGCAGAACCGCTGACAGCCAAAAGGCAAAGAGCTGGATCATGCCCAGAGGATGCTGGGCTGAGGGTGAAGAGGGAGATGAAAAGGGGGTTCGGTGGTGCTGGGGTGCACAAGAAGGCATGTGGAGTAGGGAGTTTGCTGAGAAGAAAAAGGATTTTTAGCAGGACAAAGAAAGGGAGGAGACATCCTGCCCCTGTAACGACTTTTTCCTAAGCGCAGGAGAAAATCCCCTGCTCCTTTCAGCATCTCCTGGCCCTGTTCAAGCTCCTCAGGGCTCCTCTCATCTGCAGCCACCTCCACCCACAGGAGGGATCCCCTGCCCCCAGGGTGGGTGGCCTCGAGCCGCCACATCTGTGCTCGGTGCCATTGGCACAGCTGGCACCTTGCAGGCAATTCCCAGCCCAGAGCCACCCATTTTTCCACCCAGGCCACCGAGCCGCATCCCTGACACCGGGGAGGGACCCGAGGGGACATGCAGCCCACACTGTCACACCTCTTGGGCTTCTTGGCAGCGGTGCCTGCGCAAAAGCCTTTCCTGCCAAGTCACAGGATGCGATGACGGTGCGGCTGGGAAAACTTCAAAACAGCCCAAACAATCAGAGATTGTCTGCGGAGAGAGGGCTCTAAAATTGGCTCCTTGGATTAGCACCAGGCTCACCCCTGGGGCCTTTGTCAAGAGAGCTGGGCTCAGCGGTGATGACGGAGAAGGATCTAATCTCTCTTCCTATCTGTGATACGGGTAAAATTTAGCCCTGCTTTGCCGGCTGTTCTCGTCCCTCTGTGACCCGCTGGCATCCAAGCACCCAGACAGCAGCTGGCCACGGCGGCGGGGCCGGGACCGACTTCCCGCTGTCAGGAACCCTGCGGTGCCGATAGGACATACATGAATGAGGAGTCAGCAACCCTTTTTTATTTATTTCCCCCTGAACGTTGCTTAGGAACCTGTGTCCTCTCTGCAGCCCGATTCCCTTGCAGCTCTGGAGAATCATAGAACCATAGAATCACTAGGTTGGAAAAGATCTTTGAGATCACCGAGCCCAACCGTACCTGCCAACTACTAACTCATATCCCTAAGCTCCTCATCTATCAGCTTTTTAAACACCTCCAGGGATGGAGACTCCACCACCTCCCTGCACAGCCTCTGCCGCTGACCGAGAAGCCTTTCAGTGAAGAAATTTTTCTTAATGTCCAACCTGAACCTACCCTGGAACAACTTGAAGCCATTTCCACTCATCCTATCACCTGTCAGAGAAGAGCCCAGCACCCACCTCACTACACCCTCCTTTCAGGCAGTTGTAGACAGTGATGAGGTTTCCCGTCAGCTTCCTCTTCTCCGGGCAAAACAACCCCAGGCTCCTCAGCTGCTTCCCAAAAAACTTGTTCTCCAGCCCCTTCACCAGCTCCGCTGCTCTTCTCTGAACACAGTCCAGGACCTCAATGTCCTTCTTATGATGAAGGGCCCAAAACTGAACCCAGGATTCAAGGTGCAGCCTCCCCAATGCTGAGTCCAGGGGCACAATCGCTTCCCTGGTGTAGGGAGCGTGGGGGTCCAAGAATTTCTCTATTTTACAGCTTTAGCACATGCTGAGCCGGGTTTGTTCTTTAGGTAAATCGTGGTTAGGCAGTGGTAGGGATCGTCCTGCTTGGAGGGGTTTCTCAGCACCTTTGCTCCTCGGCAGCAGGGTCTTCTGCCACAAAGGCCCTGCTGTGAGCACCAAGGGCTGAGATGATGATGTGTCCAAATCCAGCCATGAACCTCCTTCTCCTTCCTTTATCCCATGGCTTGGCCCTGGCATCCCCCTGATCCCAGCACCCCCACAGCACCTGCATTCTCCAGAACTGCTCCAGGGGATGCATTAAACGCGATCAGTGCTTATCTAATGGCTCTTACAGGCTCCCCAGGGGCTGCACAGACTCACTGCTCCCTGCTCCACGCAGCAGCATCCCTCTTCCCATCCAACCCCTTGGAGGAAACCTGGTTCAAAAGCAATTTGGAACAAAAACCAGGAGCCAGGATGTGGCAGGCGAGGACCTATGTCAGATCAGCTGGATCCCCAGGAGGAAATAATTGAAACAAGGCTCTGGCACGTGCCCGGAGATGGGATGTGTCCGGGAGATTGCTCCTCACCAGCCCTCTCTGGGTGCTGCGGGCAGGGACCAGTCGCTTACTGGCCTTACCCAATGTGTTTGGCATTGCCAGTAGAGATAGAGAGACAAGAGACATCAGAAAATGGCATTTTGGTAGAAAAACCTCTCTGTAATTGAACTCCTGCAGTCTGCACAAAAGGGGCTTTGCTTTCTACAGGAGGTTCCCTTCAATCTTGCCAAACCCAGAAAGAAAATGTCGTTGAAGCTTCCTAAGCACCCAGATCCACTTCTTAAAATCTTGTTCTGGGATACACCTTCTACCCAGGGCAGAGAGAGTCTCCTAACCTTAGAGACCTGCTCTAAATTCCATTTATCGACCCAGGCTTTGCAGAAGAGGAGCTGTAGAGGATGAAGGACAAGAAGCATCCTTTCCCATGTGCTGGTACAGCACCCAGAGCCAAGAGGGCTGCAGGCGCAATCTCGGCACTGTGATAAACGCGTAAAACATATTTCAGCTCCAGAGGGTGTTTGTGAAACAAGGGAGGTAGAAAACATTTGTCTTTTCAGCAGAATGAGCTCTTGTGTACATGCAGGTGCCTGGGGCTCGGAGAGGGGGAAGGCAGTAACTCCCAGCCCATTAAAAGTAACGCTGGGAAATTCAGGGGAAATGGAGCCTGAAGAAGCGGAATGGGTCCCCAAACCCACTCCACCCTGGCGAGGAACCACACCAAGAGCAGAGGCACATCCCTCCTTCCATGGGAGCCTGCAAAGATGTGGGCAGACACAGCATTGTGCGTTTGGGTCTGTGTGTGGGCAGGCACAAGCACGGCTTCGTGTTTGCCCACGTAGGCAGGGTGCCCTCCTTTGCAGACAGTGGGTGGCATTGGGGAAGCCCCCGTGGTGCCCTAAGGGCTGCAGCCCCTCCAGAACAGGGCATCCTGTCCTCCTGCTCTCAGGGGTGATGCCAGGAGAGATGCTTGCTAAGACAAAGTCATGGGACAGGTTTATATTCTTGCAAGCATGCCTTTGCCAGAGCGTTGATTGCAAGCAAAGATTTGCAGCTTGGAAACTTGGAAGGGTCCGGTTATTTTCACTCTCTCTCCCAGGCTCTTTCATTCATGCTTCCTCTCTCTTTTCCCCAGTGCATTTCTCACTCACGCTCTCATTCATGCTCGCTCACTCATTCTCATTTTCCTGGCTGTATTTTTAGCTCCCTCGCCGTTCAGAGGATGTGAACATTATCCCTGAGTCATGACTTTGTGAGGAAACAGGCAGCCAAGGCTCCTATTACAACCCGTGAGGGCTCTTATCAGCTGCAGTGCAGGCTTGCTGGAGAGGGGGCTTTATCTCCCCAGTCCTCTCCTCTTCCTATTTCTCCAGCTGCCACAGCTCAGCTCCTCTGCTGAGGCCACGGGGCTCATCCTTTTGGCTGTGTCGTGATGTGGAGCTCAAGGAGTTAAATGAAGATTGGCAGTCAGGAAATGGGAGTAAACTGTAAGGGCCAAAGAGCATCCTCGGTGCTGGGGTGGCTGCCGCAGGAATTACATCAAGCAAAAAGGTGTCTGGCAGGGCTTTGACACCAAATGCTGCTGGTGTTATTCCCAGCCTGTGCAAACAAACATGAGGTAATGGCACCTGGGGGCTTAGTCGTAAACTCGCTCTGCATTTGGAAAGCACAAAGCCCCCGAGTATTTCAGTCTGGCTCACGATAAGGTTGAAGCAGCAGCAAAGTGTTACGGCGGCTCTGTTCCCACATAGGGACAAGCCATTGAGATAAAAACCATCCTATGATAGAAATGATCAGCGCTGATCATTTCTTCGGGCTTCATTCCCAAAAGCCAGTGA
This sequence comes from Cuculus canorus, assembly GCF_017976375.1. Lineage (NCBI taxonomy): Eukaryota > Metazoa > Chordata > Aves > Cuculiformes > Cuculidae > Cuculus > Cuculus canorus. The sequence continues at coordinate 1,354,426 of NC_071423.1, forward strand.
TGTATTGCACGTTACAAACCATCCAGGATGCCACTGCCTGCACGCTGCCCACGGGAGCCCACACAGGACCTTAGGGATGGTTTCTTAGTGACCCCTGGGTCGGTACTGGAGGGAGGAGGATGCAGGGAAGCAGCTTTCAGTCTATCTCGACACAGCCTTGTGCATCACGACACGACTTTGCTAATCTCGCTGCTCTGTGCCGGTCGTGAGGCTCAGTGTCACCTTTTCATGACATTCAGGCTGGTTTTGGCTCACTTCCTGACTTTCCTCTCTAACCTTTATGTTATCTCCTTAATGCTTTCTCCTCCCTTTTCCACCCAGCTGCTTATTTTAGCTGCCTCTTCCTGCCCACACCAGTAGCTACTGCCCTGAGCTGGTCCCTCCCATGCCCCTTCTGTGGAAGAAAGGGTTCACTCCCCTCCCTCAGCTCAGGGGCAGAGTTTTGCCCCATTTTCATGCCTTTCAAACAATAGAGGTGAATCCCCAGCCTGCCATCCTGCTGCATCCCTTTGTCCCCAAAGGTGGCTTCACTCCAACATCCCTATTCAGGAACAGAACCTCCTGTCCCCTTTCATACAGAATCACTAGGCTGGAAAAGACCTTTGAGATCATCAAGCTCAACTGTACCTCTTCACTACTAAATCATGTCCCTAAGCACTTCATCTTCCCATCTTTTAGATGCTTCCAGGGACGGAGACTCCACCACTGCCCTGAGCAGCCTTTGTGAGTGCCTGAGAACCCTTTTTCTGAAGAAATATTTCCTTATGTCTGATCTGAACCTGCCTCGACGCATGCACAGGAGTCTCTGCTGCCTTTTACTCCTGCAGGGACTGGCTTGTGGTTATCCCCCACCATGTCCCAAAAGGTCCCTGTCTTCATGAGCTGCTTCTGCATCCCAGACACCAATGGCCACTCATGCCAGCTATACTCAGCACCGCTCAGCAGAGGGATGCTCTTTTCAAGCAGTTCAAATTGATCCCTGTGGTCCCTCAAACTCGCCTGTCCCCCTGCGGAAATGGTCCCACTCTTTGATCTCCTGCATCTGTGGAGATGCTGGGCCAGGACCCGAGTGCTCCTACATCCTACCTTCCAGCCCCTTTGTCCGCCTCAGGAGGACAATGAAATGGATGCCATCAGAAAGTGCCAGAAGAGATGAAAGGCTGACACGGGGTCAAGAACCAGCTCAAGAAATTCAAGGAAAATCCATTGAGGGCCACTAAAGAAACCACTTTTGGGTCAGGAAATCCCAGCGCTGTGGCTCTCAGAGAGGATACCGGGGAAGGATCAGGCACTTTTCTTCTACTTCCCCTCCTGGCTGCCAGTAGGAGCCAACAGTGGGGTAATTGATCTAGTTAAATGCAACTGTTTAATCACACACCTCCAAGCTGGTGGCTTTCTTCCCCAGGACAGACACAGCCCCAAGTGGACGGTGGAGAAAAAGGGACTCAAGGAGGGAAGCAGGGATATTTTTCCATCTCAAGCCATGCTCAGATGTGACAGAGTGGAGGGGACGATGATGGTGCAGTCTTCTCCCCATCACACCCGGGTCCTTCAGGCATACAGGGTGGGTGGGAGAGAAACAGCAGGAGTTTGGGGAGACCTTCATGGTCATGTTTGTCGAAGAAATGAGGCCATTTGCAGTCCTAGAGTGAAAACACTCCAACAGTGGAAGCCAGGACTTCCTGGGCTGAGCCCCATTGCTAAATAGAAGACAAAAGAAAGAGTAATTAGATGCCATTAATTGTTGTTAAGAGGATTTCTGCTGGCCACCAGCACTCCTCGCGGGAGGACACAGCCCTGCCTTACCCGGCACAGCTGCAATACCACTCGTGCAGATTGGGTTTATTTTAAGCACCCGTGCTCCCTAATTTTTCTCCCAGCCCCAGCACCTGCCAACCTTCCCATCTTCTCCGTCTTCTCCCACAGAGGCCAGATGTTCTCAGGGCTGGCAGGGAAAGGAGAGGACAACTGGGACCACAGTGAGTTGTAGTCCGCTCCAGGCTAACCAGGAACAGCAAACCCATGGGTGCCCCAAGCACTGCAGCCCTGGAAACTTCAGCTGTTGTGTTTGGGAAGGGATGTGATGAGAGTTATAAACAAAGAATAATTGGAAAATACTTGAAGGGCATTTGGTGGTGAGGGAAGCACAAAGGATTGGTCCTGTAGGCTATTAAAAGAATCCTCTGCCCCATCATCTACCTGCGCTCTGGCTTCTGTGTTTTCCCATTAGAGTTTATTAATTATGATGGCTATTATTTTGTTGTATGATGAACACAGCCCTTGCACCAAGGCTTGGGACACTGCCTAGAATTACAAGCAATTTAATAACAAGGAGCCAAATGCTGAGGCCCTGCTTTTGCTCCTGCCTTGTTGGTGAAAAACTCCACTGGCTTTCATCAAGAGGAGACTCTCAACAAGAAGCCGCATCCCCTTGCCTTCGTCTGCGTGCTTTTATGGTGATCCTGCTCTGAACCACCTAGGTTTGCCAGGCTTAAGCAGGGAGCAAGCGCTGTTGGAGCCAGTTCCCAACTGGAGAAGGATATACAAAGTAGGGATGCAACCCCTGGTGGGGAGGAATAAGAGGATTTGCAACTGAGACTTTATTTTCAGCAGATTATTTTTATTTTTCCTCTAGTTCTGCTCAGGAACTCCCCATTCCCACTCCCACCACTCAGACCACTGTATTTCTTCCTCTGCGGAGGCCACGGCACAGGTTAGGACAGGGCAGCCACTTCTGGGGCACACACAGTGTGACCAAGAGCACTGGCAAACTACCCCACATGGGAAGCAGAGATGACAGCAGCCTCCACCCGACCTAGAAAGGAGCGCCTATCAAGGGACACCTTCCCACCTAAGACCCACGCTGGGGTTCATAGTGTCTCCACATCTTACAGGCAACAAGCCTCTTCATCAATGCAATTATTTGTAACACCAAAACCCATAGTTTCCCCACACTTCAGCATCCAAGAAGTTGGTTTTTCTTCTTCAAAACTCCAAACCTTTGTAGCTCACCATTAAAAGCGGTTTGTTTTCTTTTTTCAATTCATGGTGGTGGCAAGCAGCACCTTCCCAGAAAGCCACATCTCCAGGACCTTCCCAGAAAGCCGCATCTCCAGCACCTTCCCAGAAAGCGGCATCTCCTGCAGTGAAGGCTTTCTGTTTTCAAGAGACACTTGGCTATGAACAGGAGGGATTTTATCTCTGCTTTGCCTCTCCCTTCTCGCCTAAGAAAGCACAAGCACGCCTCCTGAAGGCAGTCATCACCCGGGGTCCCCCACAGCCCCATGAGCATCTCGAGGCGCAGAGCACGGGGACCCACATCTTCTGATAAAAAAAAAAAAAAAAAAGGTTATTGTGCACAGGCAAATCCTTGTTCTGGCAAAAATCCCTGCACTGTTGGGAGGTTTGTGCTCACAGAGATTGGGTCTGGAGCATCCGGATGGGGTGTTATCCTGCTTTTGTGGGTTATTTCTGCCTCTATTTGCTGTCACCACAGCATCTGGAGAAGCTTACAGTCCTCAGGCTGTTTATCTTTGCTGCACACCGGTAGGGCAGGGGTGTGCTGTCACCCCCACCATAGGAAAGGAGCCTATTTACTTTCTTTCAAAACGATTGGGAGCTGAGCTAGAGGGAGAGGTCAAGTGACTCTGAAAACAGCAGTGGCAGCAGAGGCACCTCTGCGGAGCGATGTCGGAGCATCGCAGTACATGAAGGGACCCTGCCCTGCAGTGGCATTAACTGCCTGGGCAAGGTCCATGCCGGGCATCTGGAGAATGTATATCCATGGGGACAATGTGGGACCCAGAGGAGAAAGCCCTATTTCTGCCTCAGTGCTCGCTCCCAGCACATTTCAGTGCCTCTTACCAAGGAGGATTTTGTTATCCTCATTAAGCAGCTGGAACCTGAAACACGAGGAAAGGGGGGATTTGCCCACCACCGCTAAGCAGAAACCCATTCCTTGGTGCAGCCATTCCGCAGTCCCCCAGGCTCAACAAAGCTACGCCAGCTCAGTGGTACAGGTTTCTAGTGCTCCCACTTGATATTTATCTTAGATGCACTAAAAGCACATTTTCCAATTAAAAGTAAGAGCAAATAAAATCCCCTCTGGTGTTAATGTGAAACCTTTCCATTCCTACACCTGAAAAATCATCATGCATTCGTTTCTTTCTCTCTCTCTCTTTCTTTCTGCTTTCTGCTTGGTTAGTGAAAGAAAACATTTTAACCCCTTTCACTTCCTCTTGCCATGAGCAGTGAGTCAATGTCACTTACAAGTTCTCACCTATCAGCACAAACGTTTGGGTCACAACACTATAATGTTTTCATTAAATTAAAAAGAGGAGGGAACACAGAGGAATTTCTCCAGGAATGAAGCAGCTTGTTCTTATGGTTAAGGTGGATCTGAACTCTTTAAGACAGTTTATAAGCTGTCAACTTCACTTAGAAGACTTAATTCTACGCGAAGCAGCATCTGAGCTGAAGCACACGGCATCTCACCGCTGGGGACTTGCACACATTTTCCAGCACCTAGTATTAATTTTTGCTTGGGTTTGGTTTTCTGCAGGAATAAATAGATGCTTAAAACTTTACATTTTGCTTTTCCCTGAAGTGACACTCGACTTCCTTGAGTTTCTGGAGTTGTTTTAACCCTGAGCAGTATCCCTGGGAGCCGCCTGGCGCCGGGCAGCCGGCACTGCAAGCCCTGAGAAGGATCAGAGCTGAGTGAGCTCCAGACAAGTGTGGAACAAACCAGACAAGCCTCGAGGTCTGGCAGGTGCAGATGGGCTCCGAGCTGCATTTAGACCCCTTTTCTGTCCCCTCTTCTCCTTCAGGGTCTGAGACCTCATATGGAGCATTGTGTCCAGTTCTGGAGTCCTCAACATAAGAAGGATACGGAGCTGTTGGAACGGGTCCAGAAGAGGCTACAAGGATGATGCGAGGGCCGGAGCACCTTCCATACGAGGACAGGCTGAGAGAGTTGGGGTTGTTCAGCCTGGAGAAAAGAAGGCTCCAGGGAGACTTTATAGCGACCTCCCAGTACCCGAAGGGGTTCCAAGAAAGCTGGAGAGGGGCTGTTCAAAAAGGCTTGTGGGGATAGGATGAAGGGGAATGGGTAAAAATTGGAGAGGGGCAGATTTAGACTGGACATAAGGAGGAGTGTATTCACCATGAGGGTGGTGAGGCCCTGGCCCAGGTTGCCCAGGGAAGTTGTGACTGCCCCATCCCTGGAGGTGTTCAAGGCCAGGTTGGATGGGCCTTGGGCAGCCTGATCTAGTTGGAGGTGTCCCTGCCCATGGCGGGGTTGGAACTGGATAGGCTTTAAGGTCCCTTCCAACGCTAACTATTCTATGATTCTATGATTTAGGGAGGAAAAAGTCATAGGCAACGCACTCTTTTCTCATTAGATCAGCTGATCTAATCATATCACAAAGTTTATAAACCCATAAAGTCATCTTTGGTCTCCTTTCTTTTTGGTTCACCTTTGTAAGAACTGAAGTGCAACATTGCTGTTAACAGATCTGGATCATGCTTTTTGTCTTAATTTTGCACCCGGTGGATTCATTCACTACTGACTTTTCTGGCTTGCTTTCCACATTTGTTTCCCAAGTGCTGAAAAGAGGATATGGAGCCAAAAATACATTTCCCAAGCTCCACTCATTTTTGATCCTCTGCTTGCAGGGCCACGGTGTTCGCACCAGCTTTCTCTGCTGCTGTAGCTACTGTGAGATGAGTTCACCTGGGAGGAGAAAAAGGGTGAAAAGGAGCGCCTCCAAATGCTGAAGGATTGCTGAAGGGATGGGTGGTGGAGAAGACACATTTGCAATCGTGGCTTGAGTGCCTAAACATCTCTGGGTGCCAAAAGCCACAATCATTTGGAGTTTTTTTGAAGGGTAGTATGAAATGAGCTTGGCAGAGGCTCAGTCTCTTTCCAGCTCAAACCACCGCAGCCACCATCTGGGCTACGGAGGCAGGTGTGGGGCAACAAAAGCCACAGGGAGAGGGATCCCAGCAGGGGAGATGACACCTCCCTGCCCAGTGACACACAGGGCTGTGTGCCGCAGGCACCAGCCAGCACACATAGCTCACAGTGCGTGGGCTGGGGGAAGCCTGGCTCACACTGACATATTCCCAAGCTCTGAACCCGTCTGTCTACTCTCTTTTTTCTGATCGATGAAGCTTTGGTTTACTTATTATTTTACTGCATTAGACTGAGCAGCCATGTCTCTCATTTTCCTCCTATGGAAGAGGTCCCCGGGAGAGGAGGTTGCTTCACGGCAAGCCAGTAAGTGTGAAGGACCTCAGCCCAACACAAGTCAACCCTTGGGGCAAAGCCCAAAATCTCCCCCAGCCCCAATTTCTCTCTGCACGGGGTTATCCCATAGCAGCAGAGCTGGGCAGCCAAACTTGGACTGACCATGCCAGAGCATTTCTGCCTTTGGGCATCTCTGTGTGGTACATGTTCCCTTCGGCAGCAGTTATCATCTCCCCAAGCAGTGGTGCAACCCAAATCCTGCCATGTCCTGCCAGCTTCACAGGTCCCCATCTGGCCCTCTGAGCTCTTTTCCCCATCTAAAGTCTAGAGAAGAGATAATTTACTGGGAAATGGCATTGCTTCAGGTACCAGTGAAAATAAATCTGTAGGTACTGGTAACTTTCCAAGCAGTTCAGAGGCTTTCCCATACCCCAGGGCGCTTTTGTTTTAAAGACACGTGAAGAGTCCCATATTTTGGCTGCAGATCTGAACTTTCATAGATCTTAAAGCCAGAAAGGACCATAGATTATCCAGGCTGACTTCCTGTCTAACGCGGGCCATATGAGTCCATCCCTTCATTCCTACAGTCAGCCCAATAATTTCTGTTTGGCTATACATGTCTTCCAAAAAGGCATCCGGTCTTGATTTAAAGACTTCAAGAGATGGAGAATCCATCACTTCCCGTGGCAGCTTGTGCCAATGGTTATTTCTAATAAAGGAGGAAGCTATTTAGAGCTGGGCTTACATGTCAGAAGCCTCTTTGGGTAAAGAAATGCTCACAGACTGTCTCGCCAATAAAATAAAAGCACAAAGCAGTCCCTGAAGAAGGATCTTGCCCACAAAAGTGTGTCTATTCTTTCCCACTGTTGCAGCTGATCTGTCTTAAGTTGGTCTTTTCTCTACAAGCATCACCCTCCATAGCCCATTGTGGCTGTAAAAACACTGTTTCAGCAAATCTACTCATTCGTTCTAAGTTTGTTATCTTTCTCAGAAGCAGCTCAGCACCTTTTACAAACACACACATTTCACAAGAACTCCTCCCTCAGAACATGTAGCCACCCTCATCCTTCCAGCCTCCACAGGCTGCGAGACAGCAGCTGCCCTGCGGAAAGCACCTCCATGGTTCCCTTGATTTCCATGACACTTTCCCATCCTCCTGCCTCTAAGCTAAGGCATGAAGGCATAGAGAGCACAGAAGACATCACTGCTTGCAGCATAGCCAGGTTATCAGGACAGTTAGAGGGACACCTGGGTTTATGTCACCTTTTTCTGGGTTTTTTGAGTTCAACTCTCCTAGAATTCAAGCGAGACAGCCCTTGGCTATGGGCCAGCTGGCTGAGCCTCAACCTGGACAGGACGGTCAACGTGGGTCAGCAGGAGGAAGCATTTGGGAGAGCTGATGACAAGTGAGACTGTGCCTTGGACGTAGCGCATGTGTCCACTCACTATGCTGCTGACTCGGACTCATCCTTAATCCTTGATTCCCATTGACTTGTTCTCAAGCAGATTCAAACCACCATGGCATAGCCCCGCAAACACCCAAAAGTGCTATGGACAAAAAATGTGAGATATCTCCTTGTTTCTCTCCCAGTGCCATCAGACTGCATGGGAGCGTGCAACACCAGATGTTCTTGCAACCCTCTTTTGCTGAGTTATTTATACCCATGTAATATTTGACGTTTCCTGTTCTATTAAAGGGCTCCAGGTCCCCAAGACAGTTTCAAAAGCAGTAAAACAGCGATGGCCACAGGAACTCCTGCAGCATCTCAGACAGCGTGTCCATGCCAGGAGTGGTGTGCGTGGAAAAGCTGTGCTGGGAGAGCAGCACAGGAACAGGAGGGAGGGACGGGGTTTGCTCTGTAATATCTTGACAATTTAATGCACTGAGATAGAAATTGGTGTTTCTCTGTCCAGACTCTTAGCGAAGAGATTTGGCACCTGCTGAGCACCTAAATGAATCAACCTCAAACTGCATCTGTGGGAACTCACTTGTTCATATGGTCTAAATAACCCTCCCTTTGCCAGATAAGGATTGCAGCTGAGCTCAGCTGATAGCCTGTCTGGCGAAAAAAAAAAAGAGTTGGACCAGATCTGAGCCAAACCCATAGATATTTTTTACCCCTACAATATATTTAGCCCTACTGGCCAGTGGGGATAGAGCTGCCATCAGCTCCCAAATCTCCTAGATCTTCCAAAATCAGATGAGGGAGTTCTTCAAAATGAGTGAAATGTCTCATGGGGTCTCAGTCCCTCAGCTGATTGACAGAAATTCCACAGGGAGGGCAAAATATGGCCTGGAGGAAGAATCAGGATCAAAATGCATCTGGGAAGTTTGTTGTTTGAAACACCACGTCCTATGAAAGGTTCGCGCTGCCTGGACAAGGCGATAGGAGGAGGAGGGCTTCCATATCCCTTCTCCAAGAACAAATGGACGCAACTGCTCTCTCTGCTTATCAGAATTTCCTCCCTCTCCAGCCGGGTCTGACAAGGTAAAGGATTTCAAACAGCAGGTTGACAAGAGCAGTTTCCAACAGTATAAATGCTGTTTTCCCAAGCTGCCACAAGGTGCCAGCATTTCAGAGTGTTCCCATGCTGAGAGCCAGGGGGTGGAGGAGCTCAGCTGGAGGAGAACCTGCAGCATGAGGTAAACCCCTCTCTGCTCCACCAGCTCCCCTCCACGTTGTCATGGAGCCCCTCTACTTCCCCAAGGGTTATGGTTGTTAGAGGGCAAAGGTGGAAAGTGGAAGAAATCATCTTCATGCAGAGGTGGAAATCATCCCTGTCTAGGCTGCAGTCAATGGTTGGTTCACCAGTTTTGGGGTTGCATTGTGGCAATCAGCCCACCACACCCCTGTTACGAGGTGCATCCTGGTGTTCACTGACGCAAGAAAGGGCACCCTGTGCCCATGAGAACCACGGCTTCTCCAGCTGGGCTGAGGGCTGCCTCTTTCCACACTCAAATGAAACATCATCCTTCTCTGGGACTGTGCAAATGCTGCTGCTGGACCTCTTCATCAGCATCTGCAGGCACTTTGCAGCGGGAGATTTCCCTCTCACTTCCCCAAACTGAGAGAAAGAAAGACAAAGCAGTTCTCCATTTTCTTGAATCGGTTATTGCTGCTGCTGAGGGACGTTCCCCAGGCCAGCCCTGGGGAGCTCACACCTCTCTTTCAGTTCTCTTTGTGCCCCATCTGACCGACCGCCCTCCACCCTGTGCCCTCCATCATGTCCCAGCATGAGAACAACCATGTTGTGGACCCAGTTCCTCCTCCAGGGGTCACTTCCCTGGGGCACAGGGAGCCTCTTTGTGTCCCCTAAATCTTAGATGACAGTGCTACCAACAAGGAGCAGTTAATGCAGCTTTTCCAAATCAGCTCAGGGTTTTTCCTCTTGTGGAAAGACATACAAGAAATATAACCTTTCCATCATGCTGATAACCTTTTGACCCCCTGCTAGCTTGATGGCAGCCCCCTACAAGCCTTTGTTAATTCCTCTAATCCTTGATACATCCCGATCCCCAGATAGGCACTAATATAACCTATCCCTCCTGCACAGAGCTGGGACACCTAGGAAATGGGATGCAGTAACCTGCCACTGCAGCTGAAACCCTTGGTGTGAGTCTCTTCTCTCAAGTGACAGGTGATAGGACAAGAAGGAAATGGTTTCAAGTTGCACCAGGGGTAGTTTAGATTAGACATTAGGAAAAAAATTCTTCTCCAGAAGGGTTATCGGGCACTGGAATGGCTGCTCGGGAAGGTGGTAGAGCCTCCATCCCTGGAGGGGTTTGAAAGACAGGTAGATGAGGTGCTCGGGAATATGGTTTAGCAGTGGACAGGTACAGTTGGACTTGGTGATCTCAAAGGCCTTTTCCAACCAAGCAATTCTAAGATTCTACATTGTTTCTGTTCCTTAAAAGCACCATCCGCAGTGGCCAATGAGCCACGGGGCATCCCTTCAGCATCCTTCCAAACGTCTCTCTAAAATAAGGTCCAGCAGCCCTGATTCACAGCCCCCACTTCTCTAACCACTCCCCTGGAGATGGGGAGATGGGAGAATTTGTTTCCATAAAATTGTGTTTCTTTCCCTTCTTCCTCATTTCATGGATCTTCTTTCCCACACAGAGGGGAAAAGAAGATAATTGAAGTTGATGGATAATACAGTAAAAACACAAATGCCCTTTCAGTTTCAGGTAAGAAACAGCTGGTTTGGAGCATTATTATTAAGACCACAACACAGGAGGACAATTTCGCTTGGGAAAATGCCTTTGCAATCATGAAATTCCTCACCTCGCTGCAGCAAATCTGTATTGATGTCAGCAGAGCAACCTCAGTTTTCACAACCCAAAGCTCAGGCCAAGAACTTCTGTACCCTGAAATCATTTTTACACTTTCCAGTCCTCCAGCACTCTGCTTGCTGTGGCTCCGCAGAGGTGTTGGATAAATTTCCTGTTTCGCTTCTGGAGCAGTGAGCCACGGCTTTATCAGTGAACGTTTAGCGAGACAGACCCCACTTCCAGACAATGGTGTCTCCATAAAAGAGAGCTGTGAAAACGGCGCTGTAGAGTAATTACTTTCCTGCTCACCGCAGGCCGGCAGTTCAAAACCACAGCTGGAGAGCTGACAGTGTGTGCTCTCTTGCGACAGACGGGGGATGCTCATAAATGGAGCATGTCCAGAACGCATGCATGGGGTTTTTTTCCCCCCACATATATAAAAATGGACTTCTCAACTCAAAAGTGGAAAAACAAATGTTTTACCTTATGCTCCCAATTTATTTTAGTTAAAGAACAGATTATCTCTTTCCTTTAAATAACTAAAAAACATTGATTTGGAGATTCCTAACAATATTTCTGTTCTAAAGTTGAGGCAAGTTTGTGAGATCTTTTCACGTAGAAAATAAAATAGTATTTTAGCATTATCTTTCTTCAGGTAAAACTGCCAGCCAGAACTTCATGTGTGACTTACTACGTGGCACTTAAAGCATGTTAGAGAGGCACTTTACTCAGGCAGAGCCTTACCAAAGCCAGATCTCAGGCCTAGCCCCCACTGGTTATTCATCTCCTCCGATTCCACACTTCAAAACTAAGCTTCCTTGCACTGGGGAACACGTGATGTTTCCCAGTTTAACTGGGGCCATGTCAAAAGACCCAGGAGAAGGCGTTCTGCCAGCCACTCTCCAGCCACACGATGCCACCAGGTACCAGTGGACCCACAGCAAAGATGCCAAAACATCAGGGTTCCACAGCAAAAGATGTGACAGAGACATTCCTGCTCCTCTCTCCACTGCTCTGTCGCTGACGTAGCGCACAAGAGCCTGAAAAATAAACATGCTGTCGCCAGATGTTTAGAACATCTGGTTAGACCAATAAAGCAAAAACAACAACAAGAAATAACTGTGAAAATCAAGAGAGAGGAGACCCATTCATGAAGCCTGCAGGCTGCAGCTTCGTTTGTGGCGTGACATGGTGGGACTTTCCACAAAACCCTCAGCACGTCAACAATGCAGGTGTGAGAACATCCCTGCTCCTGGGAAAAAGCACTCACATCCTCAGTCACCAAGCCATGAAAGTGAGGGGGATTTGGACACCTGCGTCCCAAGGGCCACCCTGTGAAGATCTGTAGCTCTCCTGCCATATGAGTGTCTCTGATGGACATTAATGACGTGTTTCATCTGCACATGACATAATCTTTACTGCATTTATAGCATCGCTGGGTGGTAAGGAAGTGTTCTCATCCCTCTGCTGCAAACCCATCCCAAACTGCCAAGAGGTACCACAACAGGCTGTGGTCAGGACTCCACAGCTCCACAGAGATGAAGTTTGGGAAGTCAACAGGAACAAGGCCCAGCAAGGTAGTCAGAGCTCCCAGCACAGCACCTTGACCAAGATCACCCACAAAGAGCACGCAGGAACAGAAAGCCAAGTCTCTTGAGCCAAAACTTGAGTCCTTGCTTAGATGATCTTTGGTAGTCTGTGCATAAGCCATGTTGTGAAGTATTCTTGCATCTGTAAACAACCTGGCCCGGAAATGCTGCTGCATTACCATACCTAAAAAGGACAAATGCCCATTTCAGAGGACAGGAGGACATGTCCCCACAGAAAGGGAAGCTTGCTGGGTTACACCAGTGCCCCTAAGCTGGTGCAATTCTGTGTGGGGACATCCTGATCTGGTTTTCTCCAGTTAACCTCAGCTGTACCAAAGTGGGGCCAGTTCTCTGCTTACACCCTGTGCTCCAGCCCAACTTCTGCACTGCTTTAATGTCGTTGATTTAATCTCAGACTCAGCTTTCCAGGTAAAACCCATGTAAAAACATTGCAAGACAATAACAGGTCCAAGGACATTAGACCTAGCCTGGTCCATGCTTCCAAGTGCTCACTACAGCCCTAAGCACTCAGTGGGCCCCATTCTGCTTACGATTTTCATGTCAGGGCGTGTTGGTTGTTTTAAGAAAGCCCAGTAATCACAGATGAAAGGTTGTGACTGGATCATCTTGCGTGACGTTCGTACCTTGGCTGAGCTTTCAGAGCTGCTCTGCTGTGCACAGTGCCATGATGCTGGTGGCAGACAGCAGGATATTTCGTCTCACTTGGTGTGAACCTTGATGCAACTGAGAGTTGAACCCAATCCTGCAAACTGGTCAAAGTGGGTGCCCCTGCTGCGTCCACTGGGTGCACCCACCAAGAGTGAGACCCCAATCCCGCTTCTCCTGATTGGGGATAGAGATCCCTGGGAGAAAATCAGGGGACAACATGCCACAAGAGGGCACTTTCACCTCCCAGACACCACTGCGGTAGGTTGTACATATGTAAATATATACATGTGTATATATATATATATAAAAAGTCTGAAGCCAGGAGAAATGAATCATTTGGCAGAGGTGGAGCTCTGATTTGGTGACTGGTGCTGGCGTGCGAGCCAATCTCCCAGTGAGACTGGGAACCAGCAGTGCAAAGAAAAACATCTCTCATGGTGGCTGGCTGTTGGATAGAGAAGCCAGCAGGTCTTGGGCGGCATGTCCCAGCAGCCAGGAGCCAGCAAGCGCAATCGTCTGCAGCGGTGACTTCAGTAGGCAATAGAAAGGCAATAGCAGAGTTGCTTCCAAGTTAAATAAAGACAGATATTCCACTCAGTGCCTTTCAGCCGTGCTTTCTGGAGCCTGCCTATGCTCATTCTTCCACAGTCATTTAAAAAGGCCCAGGCAGAAACACAGAGAGATTTCTCTACACCAGCAAACCTTATTTACTTGCCACTCTGCCCACATTTCAGCTCTACCCTCTAGCATTTCATTCCCCTGGAGCGAGGGGTTAAGTAAAATAAATGAGGACTATAGGAGCTTGAAAGCTCAGAGAGCAGAAACGGTCTTCTTTGCACAAATAACATTTCTTTCTCTGGGTGGTGCTGTTCTGTTTCCAGTCAGCATGGGAAGCTCCAGCATCTTCCTCCTTGTCTGCCAAGGGTGCTTGCCTCCAACTGGATCCATCTGATGTTGCCTAGCTGAGTGGAAAATACCATGATGTATATCTTTCCTCGGCAGTTTTGAAGTGCATCAAAGCAATGGATGATATCAGACCATGAAAACTGGAAATCTTTCTGTGCCTTGTGAAAATGTCATGAGTGAAAGAAGGATTCTGACTGAAGCAAAGAACAATGAGGTCCTGGCCTCAGTGAAAATAGTTGCCGTTATTTCTACATGCCACCAAGTGCAGCAGCTTTCTCGAGGTGACGTTGTGTTTTCTTCAGTATAAAGAAAACTGTCTCAACTGTTGCAATCATTCCAGACGGCTCAGCAGGAAGCTATGGCCATTTTTCTGATGCAGACAGGGAATGAGGACATCCAGGCTCCACAAGCTTGTGGGGTAGCCAAAATTATCACTTTTCAAATCAGCCAGCAATTACAACATCCAGCTCAAGGGACTTTTTAGTGTCAGGAGCCACTTCACAGGCACACATACTACTCATGGTATGCAAGTCACTTTGCATGGTCTACCCATGGCACCAGTTGTGACTCAACTTGTGTCCAGACTCTTACAGGAGCCCCAGAGTAAGTGGTCTAGCTGTACTTTCATAGATGTTAAGTAATAAGAATAATTCACCCTCTTCCAGCTACTCAGCTTGTGACGTGGCTGCCTGCCCAGAGACAACGTTTCTGCTGGGTGAGGAGGTGTTTTGGATGGCGAGGATTCTAGGGGAAGGCTCATCTTTCTCAGGTGTTTAGAAGACACGCAGAGCACACTGGAAACTTTAATAAGCACTGCCATAAATCCTCAGAGCATCTGATTTTATTCCAGGACAAAATCTGGGGCATGGCTTTGGAGTGGAATGGAAAGAATTTCCCCCTCAGAGGCAAAGCTGCGCCGTTTTGTGGAGTCATCCTCTCCTGAGGCCAAACAGCAGCTTTCCACCTGCTGGAGAGGTACAGGACAGGAGGCACAAGGGTGATCGTTTCCTTTGGAGATCCATTAATCTACACACAAGCTGGAGAGGGATGATCACCACATTGCTTTACAGGCTGCTCATGCGAAATTTCATGCTGATGAATGCAAACCTCCACCCTGGGTGACATCAGGGCTGTCTCTACAATCACCAGGCAGACAGAGCCAGAGCAGAAAACCTATACGCTCCACTCTGCCCTGCCTGCAGATCAGCCACAGCCTGCACGGCTCAGTCTTGGCACTTGCCAAGTGCACTGATAAAAAAAGATGCTTTAGGAACAACCCTACATTTCAAAAATCATTTTATTTATGGTAGCTGTGTAAGCACCTTTTAGCTTTCAGACATAAAACCAGACTAAGTTTCCCATCACTTGGCAGCTGGTTGCATCTTGGTTCCATTGAAGTCAACAGCTACACCAAAGTGGGAGCAGGATGGGGAATGGCCAGTGATGATCCAGGTCCTCCAAGATATGCAACTCCACCAAACAGTGAGAAAATGTATTTTATGATTCATACGTGATTTTGGAACTTTGAATATTCCAGCTAAAATATGTTAAAAATAAAGAAAGGGGGGAAAGGACCATGAAAATAGGAATATTTATTTTTTAAAATATTCCTAAATATTGAGCTTTCATGCTATTTGAAATAAAATCAAAGGTTTCTTTCTAACCAAATATTTCTCAAGATGGAAAAAAAGTATAAGCATTTGACAACAACCAAAACAGAGCACTTCAAATCTGAAAATACTCAGAAGAAAGTCTCATTTCAAGAGACATTTGTGAAGCATTTCAGCACTGCTGGATGCGAGCAGCAGAGAGGGTTAGCTGGGCTCCTAATGAAAGCTTGAGCAATGTCCCCAATTGCCAATCTGCTTTTACTTGGGAAGTCATTCAGAGGGAACCTGGACAAGCTGGAGAAGTGGACCTACGTGAACCTCGTGGAGTTCGACAACCCCAAGTGCAAGGTCCTGCACCTGGGCCAGGGCAATCTACAGTCTAATTACAGGTTGGGGAGCAACGTGATTGAGAGCAGCCCTGAGGAGAAAGACCTGGGGTGCTGGTTGATGAGAAGCTCGACATGAGCCGTCAACACGTGCTCGCACCCTGGAAGGCCAGATGTAAACTGGGCTGCATCCAAAGCAGTGTGGTCAGCAGGGCGAGGAAGGGGATTCTGCCCCTCTACTCCACTCTCTTGAGACCCCACCTGAAGTACTGTGTCCAGTTCTGGAATCTCCAACATAAGAAGGATATGGAACTGCTGGAATGGGTCCAGATGAGGCCACAGAGATGATCTGAGGGCTGGAGAGCCTCCTGTATGAGGACAGGCTGAAAGAGTTGGGGTTGTTCAGACTGGAGAAGAGAAGGCTGTGGGGAGACCTTAGAGCAGCTTCCAGTACTGAAAGTGGCTCCAGAAAAGCTGGGGAGGGGCTCTTGATCAGGGAGGGCAGGGACAGTATGAGGGGAATGGTTTGAAGCTGAAAGAGGGAAGATTGAGATGATGAGACTTTAGGAAGAAATGTTTTGCTGTGAGGGTTGGGAGGCCCTGGCCCAGGTTGCCCAGAGACATGGTGGGTGCTCCATCCCTGGAGGTGTTCCAGGCCAGGTTGGATGGGGCTTGGAGCCCCTGATCCAGTGGGAGGAGCCCCTGCCTATGGTAGGGGTGTGTGATCCGGATGGGGTTTGAGGTCCCTTCTAACCCAAACCATTCTATGATTCTATTATTCCTCTCTACCTCCTTGACCGGCTCCAACCACACAGCCTCTAGCTGTCTGGCAGGGTTACGATGCTATGTCTTCTGCTCAATGGCCAGCACTAATCAGCACCAGCCCAGCCCTGGCATAATCTTCGCCTGTCGGAAAGGACAAAGTGGGAGGAATGTGATGAGTTAGGGGACAAGGAACATGAGCCCACAGGAAACCAGAGTTTATTAATTTTGCTGTCCACAGAACAGCTTGTAAAGGAGAAAGGAGAAAGGGGAAAGGAGAAAAAAAAAAAAAAAAAGAAAAGGAAATAGCAATTGTCATGCAATGCTGTTGCATCCTTCTCCAGGACACTCCTGGCACCCTTCGCAGAAGCATTTGCCTCTGCGTGCCAGGGTAGACGAGGAGCGGGGCAAGGCTGCAGCCACGAGCCGAGCTCCACCGCTGGGGCAGGTGCCTCTTTGATCCTCTCTGTGGGGATGGCCCCCTCCTGCTCCCACGTCCTGGTGCTCTGTGCTCGCTTATGATCTGGTCTTCTGTTTCTGTTTATTTGTCCTCAATTGTGTCATTGTCTTATCCAGAAAGTTGGAAAGCTCACTGACTTATGTCGCTTTGCCATCTGGCTGCTAGCTAGTGCTTACAGTAGCAAACAAAACCCAAACAGTTTAAAATAGGTCTGATGAAAGTTCATTTTTATGAAGAGAGTTATGGGACGGGAAATGGGGAGAGAAACGTGTCTGAATCCTTGTCTTCTCCCAAGCTGATGAGGAACTGTCACCAGGGCTCTTCAGACAGGGAGCTGTCACCAGGGCTTTCAGACAAACAGAGAAGCCCAGAAGTTTTGTATCTCAAAATTCCCCATGAACAAAGATGGGGAAACTGAGGTGCAGGATCATTTGATGTGCCTGTGGCAGAACTAAATGTCCTGATTCCAAGGAAACATCTGCATTGTGCAGGGGAGGGAGCTAGCCAAGGAAAGGTGGCTCTGTGGACAAACAGGATTCTTCCAGATAGTTGAGGTGTGGACTCTACTGAAGGCAGTGGCAGCTGTGCCATTCCTCCTGGAGGGATCACACTGGCGAGGACTGGCCAGTGAAAAATGGATTCTGGCTTCAATGAAGCGATCTTATCTTTGCCCTCTTTTCCTCCCCCTGAGGGGAAAAATGAATGACCATAGCTGCCTGGCTTAGCTTCTATTTCCCTGGGTGGTTACGGGTGGTTGGGCCCTATGAATCAAAGTGTCGCTGCGGGAGCCAGGAAATGGGGAAGGATGGAGAACAGGAGCTGAAACTACTCTACCACAAAGGGTCCAGGCAGGGGAAAGCCCAAAAAGACATTACCTGACTTCATCTGGGGACTCGGGGATGGTATTTTAAGAGCTCCTCAGGCTATTAGATTTTCAGCCCATATTTTTGGGGGCTATTTTTTGAGGGCTCAGTCATAAAAGTTGGAGTATGCAGCTGCCCCTCTGCTTTCACTGCCCTTCTACTTCAGCGACAATGCGTAAACATTAAGCAAGATGGAGGACTTTGCTGAGGGAAGTCAGAGACCCTGGTGTGGGGAGGTGAGAGGATGCAACAGAGCAGAGAATCCACATGGATGGAGACAGCTCAACAAACAGGAGATAGATGTCCACTTTCTTCCTTCCTAAAATAAACTCATCTGATACTTCAGCCACTCCCCACGTGTGAGACCTGCACACAGTTTCTCTGGGAAAGGACCGATGGAGGGAGGCTCTGCTGGTTTGCTCCGTTCTTTCCCAGCAAAAGGCCATGCTTGACACAAGCCAGCTCTCTGCGCCCAGCATCCCTTGCTATCTTCAGTATTACACTGCCCTTGTTGCCATAGCATCTGAGCACAGTTATCTCTGCAATGACTTTGTGTAATGGAGCCATGCTATTATCTCTATTTCACAGATGGGGAACCAAAACATAGAAAAAACATGAATGACAAGTCCTCAAAGTACTGAGACTCTTAACTGCACGTGACAAAGCACATCAGTATTTAAAGACAGTTTTGTACATCCCACTACAACCCATTTATACCTATAAATGCAGATATTTTTTTGGCAGTTGACTTGCTGCAAGTTGAGGAGCTGCCTCCATGAACCACTTGGTCACCAGCTGAATCGGTGGTTCATCTTCCTCTTTTGGCTCATGGAGCTTCATCAGAGTGTCTCTTATTTCCCAAGAAATGAGTTGAGCTTTCCAAATGAGGCATGGCTGGTCCACTGGTGAAGAAGACACCAGTGGCCAGCCCAATTTCTTCTTTAATGCCTCAACATTTCTCCCTGTTTCTGGTTGTTTGCAGTGTATTTGTTCTGAAAGACGATTCTTGAGAAGTAGCTGGTCTGAAAGCTGTTGTAAAAACGTGGATGCTTCTTGCACATTCACTTTAAAGCTGCCTGGATCTTAAAATTGAACAGAGAGGATGATGAGCCCCTCAAATTTCCCTGCATTGGTTGTGTCCTTGCTGTATCCCAGCTTCTCAAGGAACGTGTACCAGAGACTCCACGTTTATCACAAAAGAAGGTTTGAATCTTGCATCCAGTGGAATCAACAACAGGTTTTATTGACTTCAGCACCATCAGGAGATCAGTTCATAAATTTACATAGCATTTCCCATGCTGGGATCACAAACTCTCTTTACCATTCCCTTCAGACCTGCCTCAGGCCCTGAGTCATTATCTGATCCATGGAAGCTGGGATATCTTGGAACCTCAAAGATCAAAAGGGAAATTTACAAGGTTCAGAGAAGCATTCTGGGGCTGATGGATGTCCTTACTTTGAGTAGATTCCTCTTTCTGTAGAAGTCACTGGGAGCTTTGTCACTGTTATCAAAATCTGTGCTAGAAAGGGTTCTGCTTTAAGTGTAGTGATGCATCTGAAGGGACCATCCTGCCTTGTACAGAAACAGTTGTATAAAAGTGTTTATAGCCATGTAGGTCCAGTGTTTTCCTTCACCCTGAGCATTTTACCAGCACAGGAGTATTCACATGCCGCACAACATCCCTAGCACAGACAGAACTGCTCTGGCGATGGATTGTGGCCATGCAATAAAACCACCACATTAGCAAAGTCAGCCACATCTGTAAAAGTACATATTTTGTCTCTCTAACCATGCCAGTACCATAATGCTGCTGGCAGAGCGCTATCAGGCAGGAATCACGCTGCTCCATAGGCATCGGCAGAGCTCTGCTTACCAAAGCCTGCAACTACCCCTGACCTCTCCATCTGGGAAGTAAAATAAGTTAGTTCTCCTGGTGTGAGCAGTAACTGGTACAGACAAGTACCAATATGTCATCCAGCACTGCTGGGACATGAAATATATAGCATTTTTCATGCATGCAGGAGAGGGGAGATACGGATTTCCTACTGTTTTGTTGTTCCAGTTTGAGCAGTGGGTATAAGCATGTTTACACTGGCATTTTTTACCAGTTAAGTGATGAAGTTACACCATTAGTGTGGTAGCTCAGTAGAACTTCTCTTGTGTGGACGTGGTCTGGAGCCCTTCCCCATGGCCTGAGCAACTTCCCACTGTGTGTCACTCCAGCAAAACTTGGCCTTGGAGCGCCTGGAGGGAGATGATCATCCAAGGGCTCCTCTGCGGAAATGCCACCTCCCCTTTGGGAATGGTTTGATGTTTAGGAACGGGACAGGATAACAGCAGCATGGGGTTTACAAGTGCATATTGCACCGGGACCTTCACCTAACTTCCTTCATCAATCTCCATCAATCCTCCCTTTCATATGACCCTATTTGGTCACTTAAACAGCTCCTTTCCTTTTTTTCGTCCCCTCTCTCGCTGCCCCCAACACACACATGCACATTTCCTTTTCCTTATGCAAACAATTTTCAGATTTAAAAGTGAATTCTCAGTGCAGGCTGGAAAAAGACAATGTGGCCTTGCTCCTTATCTCCTGCTATCTGCTCCTGCTTGTACTCACAACAAGCTGCGAGCCTAGATTGGGTTTACAGTAGATTTCAAGTGTTTATGAGCCACAGGAGGGAGAGAGAGGAGGGGAAATCTGGTCTGTGAGATAAGTCCAGGAAATAGGGCTAGTGACTGAAGCAGAGTCAACAAGTTGAGCGAGGAACCGGACACCTCTAAAGACCCAAGGATGTGTGACTCAGTGTCACGACTTCAGTTCCCGCAGCAGACAAGAGTGTTTAGAGGGGATTCACTTGTAATTGTTCAGTGGGGCTTCATGCCCGGGATGGAAAAGGGAAACATCTTGATCTCTTTATAGACTTGGAATATTTTCCAATTAGGAGCCCAAATCTAAGCTCCTTAATCCATAGGCAGGCTCCTAGAATAAACGGCTTGATTTTCGAGGATTGCAGAGCACATTCTGGCTTCAACAACAGCTCACAGGTTAGACTCTCACACTACAGGGTTTTATAATGTGTCGTGTAAATCTAGAAGCTCTCTGGGGCACAAAGCATCATCTGGTCTTTGTTCAAATGCCACCTAGAGCAATGTGGCTTAGTACCAACAGGGCGAGGGAGTAGCTGTTCACATGGTCACTAAGATATTTTTATAATCACCTTTTATTCCCATGTGGACAAGGTTTGTGATAGTAACTGAAAAAGCATGTAGGCTTCATCTGTAATGTATTTCAAAGACAAAAATATCTGGGCCAGTTATCTCAGAGAACAGTAATCCATATTGTTCTAGACAGCTCAAAAAAAAAGTCTCTCAGCATGGCTGTGGAATGAAAAAGCGAGTTTGGGTACTCTTTCTCTGGAAGTCCAACTGGAAGAAGTCTTCATGTTCTGAAGCTGGAAGAATTTTGCGAACTTTGTCCTTCAGGAGAGTTGTTCTGGTTTTGCTTTAAGAACTGTAATCTATGACATGTTTTCATATCTCAGCTACTGAGCAGAAAGAGAGCCTTATGGAGACCATGAGTGACATGGATTTCCAACAGCCATCATCTTAAGAAGCCTGGACCACCGCAGGTTTTGTACTGATTTAGCTAACTGAGTTAACAGTAGTCTCATTTATTTGCTTGCTTGTTTTTCCCAGCTACTGGTGCAGCCTGTCACTTGGATGCTGCTATTCTGTAGTTTACTTGCTCCACCATCTTCAGTTTTTCTTTGCTTGTTGCAACAGCCTTAACACATATCCAACTTCAGCTGTGAGCTCCAGTGTCCCAGGATTTGTGTGCTCAGGCCACCAGAGGCTAAGCAATGCTCCAGGCAGTGCCCTGCTCTAGGCACCTTTGGGCATATTCCTCAAATGCTCTCCATTGTTTGCACCAAGAAAATCAAATCTTCCCTTCTCCCCTTCTCCTTTACACAGGTTTCTTTTTTACCTTTCCGCCTGAATCTCCTTCAAATCCCTGTTTCATCTATGCTTTTGTCACCTGAGGCAAACATGCCTTCCTCTCATCTCCTTTCCTTGCATTGGGAAAATTACTTTCTTCTTGTCTGAGACAGTTTCTCTGGCCCATAAACTGCCAGTCAAAGTAAAGTTTGTTGAGCTCAGTACTCTCCATTGTCTCTATTCTGGTAGGGATGTCCCAGAGGCCCCATCAGCAGAAAGGGGTATGTCCTGACATTGAGACATTTCATGGTACAGCAAATGCTCACAGCAAGCACTTCATAACATTAACCACAGAGATTTCCCAAATCATCGCTTCTTTCCATATGGGAATAGTTATTCTCCCATAAAACACCTTTATACAGAAAAAGCTGCAGCCTCGCTCAGGAGGAGTGGGCACTGAAATGCTTTAATTTGACTGGTGTACCCCAAGCTGTCTGATGATAGTGCGTAGACAAGGCCCAAAGTATAAGAACTCTTTAAGGGAAAGCCTTTTGTGGAAAGGGCTGTAAAACACCGTTTTACAGTGTTGTTCTAAATTTCCTTTTTATTTTATGGTTCATCTAATTCGAAGAGAAACCTTCTCTTCAGAGATGTGGAATGGGAAACATGCTTCCATGTCAAAACACTTGGAATCACATCAAGCTCCTGTTTTAGTCATTTATTTTTCTTTAATTCACCTTGGGGTTTTGTTTCTTCTTTTTTTCCTGTTCATGCATTCAGCTGTTTATGTTCCTTTTTGATGGAGCCAACTTTCTTCTCGCTCTTTTCCTTCCCGCCCACCTCCTTTACCATCCACACTGGCTCAAACACAAGGTGAGATGTTTTCAAGAAGTTACCCTCTGTACTGAAAGAACTGACGTGTTTGCACGGTTGTTTGTTTTTCTGCAGACACCATAGCAGATGGAGCCCCTTTGGAGCTCCAGATGTGTCTTCACAGTCTGCCTGGTCTCTTCTGAGCAGAAGCTATTCCAGTAGCTCAAGGCAAAAATGGTCAGGGAGGCTCTCGGGGAGCTGTAAATTCCCATCGGAGTAGATCAAGACTTTTGGGTTTTGCCTAAAGAAAGCACAGAATAAACCCCAAACCGAGGAAAAGAAAAGGGATCAAGCTGCAGAGCTCGACTGTGTGGGAGCTGTGCAGGAAATAAGAGCATCATCAAGGTTTATATTCCAAAAAAACGACACTGACCTCTTCTCCTAGAAGAGGTGCCTCACGTAAAATTGATGATGAAAAAGCAAAGTCACAACAAGTCTTGCAGTGAACTTGGGGTCACTGCTACTTCTCGTTTCTTAAGAGGCAAAACTCTGCTGGAGGAAGAGGCTTGCTTTTAATTTCTTTTGCTTTTTCCTTCTATTTTTCAAGTTAGCATCATCTAGGCAGGTGTTTCTGCTGGTCTGAAAGCGAAAGAGAGTGGTAGGGGCTCATTTGGGATGATAAACATTGGTATTATTAATTTAAAGGAGCGCAGTAGAAATACAGGGGAGAAACGGTGAGTAAAAAGGACCTTCTTATAAAAACAGGAGGGCCAAAGAGGGAGCAAGATAGATGCGGGAGCACAAGGTTTTGGGGAGGATTGTGCTCAGTGACACAGCTGCCACGAGGGAGCACGGCTTTTCTTTGTCGCTAAAGCTTTTCTTTTGTTGTGATAATGATTTTATCACTAATTTACAATTATTTATTTTAATATACTGATCACATTTATCATTCATACTAGACCAGGGGGAAGTATACTCCATTTCAGAGGTGTTTTTTATGGTAAAGAATGATTGAGTAAAGCTGAGAGGTTCTTCCCACAACCACCATTTTGCTGCCCTGTGAGAGGTGCGAGGGGCCCGTGCCGCCCACGGCCCTTGTCCTGCCCTTTGGGGGAGAAGAGCCAACGGCAGGGGCTGCTTCCCATGCCTGGCTGACATGGGCAGGGCTTCTCCTCACGACCCTCCGCCATTTTGTCTGTCAGGGAGTAGGATGGAGCTGCTCCACAGACAGCCCCATTCCCTCTCCTCTCGCCTCCCCAAGGCACACAGCGTCCCCCAGACTCTTTTCTTCTCAAGGGCTGTGTCCCCTCAGCCTCAGCGGTGTCCTCTCCTACAAGCTTGAAGATCCTCCAGGGGCAGCAGGGAAAGGAGCCCATGGCTGAGGCGTTCACCTCAGTCCTATTTACTCACTGTCCTACGGACAGTAAAACTCCACAATAAACTCTAGTCGGAAGCACAAATCAAGGCAGTTCAGCCAAACTGAAAGATTCTTGTTCCCATTAAGTAGAAATCGTAATTCTTGGGATAATCGTGAACCTTCAAACATTCCTTTTTCATGGACGATGTAGAACAACAGCGGCGATTCCTCTTTTCCTGTCCCCTCATTTTATCTCTGTAACCAAAGCTTTTCTTTTGTTGTGATAATGATTTTATCACCAATATATGATTATTTATTTTACTATACTAATCACATTCATCATTAATACTCGACCAGGGTGAAACATATTCTATTTCAAAGGTGTTTTTCATGGTAAAGATTGATTGAGTGAAGATCAGCAAGCCTGGAGATTCTCCAGGGGTGGGAAGGAAAGGAGCCCATGGCTGAGGGGTTCACCTCAGGAATCTCAACCACAAAGGGGGCTGTGTCCTGTCTTCATTCAGGGACCTCGGAGTGGGTGCAGCCCGGTCACTGGTGGATGTGGCCGCTCAGATTCACTTCTACAGCTGCAAGGTGAGCCATGGCTAACAGGTGTTCTGTCACCAAACGAACATTGAAGGGGCCGAACACAAAAATCCCAGTGAAAAAAAAAAGGTGTCATCAGGGGCAAAACCGCAGCAGTGAGGTCCGAGGAGAGCTGAGGGTCCATGCTGGGGATCACACAGGATCAGAGCTTGTATGGCATTGAGGGTTTGCAATCTCTGCCCTGCCTCTGCCACCAAAATGCTCTCATGGGGACTAAGGCCTCACCATCCTGCCCTGAAACTTTGCATCCCAGAAGGCCAACTCACAGCCCAGAAGCCAACCATACCCTGGGCTGCATCAAAAGCAGCGTGGGCAGCAGGTCGAGGGAGGTGATTCTGCCCCTCTATTCCTCTCTTGTGAGACCTCAACTGGAGTCCTGTGTTCAGTTCTGGAATCCCCAACTTAAGAAGGAGATGAAGCTGTTGGAACGGGTCCAGAGGAGGCTACAAGGATGATCAGATGGGCCGGAGCACCTTCCCTATGAGGACAGGCTGAGAGTTGAGGTTGTTCAGCCTGGAGAAGAGAAGGCTCCAAGAAGAGCTTATAGCGACCTTCCAGTACCTGAAGGTAATCTGGGGAGGGGCTGTTCACAAAGGCTTGTGGGGACAGGACGAAGGGCAATGGGTAAAAACTGGAGAGGGGCAGATTTAGACTGGACATAAGGAGGAATTTCTTCACCATGAGAGTGGTGAGGCCCTGGAACAGGTTACCCAGGGAAGTCATGGCTGTCCCATCCCTGGAGATGTTCAAGGCCAGGCTAGACAGGACCTTGGGCAGCCTGATCCAGTGGGAGTTGTCCCTGCCCATAGCAGGGGGGTGGAATTGGATGGGCTTTAAGGTCCCTTCCAACCCTAACTGTTCTATGATTCTATGATTCCCTTCCTGTCCTTTGTCTGTCCAACTGCATTTGGGTCAGGAAGTGTCTCTCACAGTAACATTTATATTCTGCCCAGCCCAACCTGTGGGAGGGTATCTCTAAAGTCTAGTGAGAACACTAAAGAAATCAGAACATATGAACTGAGACACACAGGAGTGTAGTCACAAACCAAACTGTTTTACCAGGAGAGTTACATGACACATGAACAATAAATCATTCTCTTAAAAGTTCATAAACAACATAGAGTGGAAACACTGATATTTTATAAATGATGATGTATTTAAAACCAAAATCAAACCCCACACTTGTCCTAACTTCACAATAAACCCTAGTCCAAATAGACAGTCAGTAACACAAATCAAGACAGTTCAGCAAAACTGAAAGATTCTTGTTCTCGTTAAGCAGAATTTGTAATTCTTGGGACATTTGTGAACCTTCACCTAACATTCCTTTTTCAAGAATAATATAGAATCTAGCAATAACAGCAATTCCTTTTTCCCTGTCCCTTCATTTTATCTCTGTAACCAAAACTTTTCTTTTGTTGTGATAATGATTTTATCACTAATTTATGATTATTTATTTTAACTTACTAATCACATTCATCATTAATACTAGACCAGGGTGAAACATATTCTATTTCAAAGGTGGTTTTCATGGTAAAGATTGATTTAGTAAAGCTGAAATGCTTTTCCCAAAAACGTTTATAGCAGTTTTGTTGATTTTCAGTGGAATTTATCAAAGTGGTTTTAGTTACATTGACTAGTGAAAACGAAACAAACTCTTCACTGAAATGGGTCTTTCTGATTTCTCTGAATGAAACCTTTTTGAGATAATCACTTCAGTTTTCCTTGAAATTTGTTTTCATGCTAAAATTCTAAAGCTGCGCTTCTTGTCAATTCTTCATGAAAATTAATTTTAACAGGTAGGAATTTCCTATAGGATTTATATTTTAATTTTAGCAATATAGTGCTATTATAACTAAAGATAATTCAATTCAACTGCTCCTTCGAGTTGCAGCCACGCACAAGTACAAGTATCAGAAGTCGCTTAAAGATAGCTCAGCCACGGAGCGTTTCTTACCTCATCCAAAAACTCCCCAGCAGCACACCAGATGAAAAATTGGATTTACATCTCTCCATGCTGGTTCTCTGTTTCACCCTTTCTTTCTTGAGGGGGGAAATTTATGAGGCTATTTTTACTCAGTCTCTTGGACCTGTCTGCGAGATACGTTTGTATCAGCAAAAGCAAGTTCAAAGACACAGTCGCTGCTTTGGGAACAGACAGCGGGAAGGTGTGTTGAAGCTCGTCATGCCTGTGCGATTTTGTCTCTTGGTCACAGCTGTGTCTTCAAGCTTTTTCCCTCTCAAATATGAAAACTCGGCTATTCCAAGTTGGCTGATTTCACTGAGCTGCTCCAACACAGCCATTACCACAGGCTCTGGACTGCTTGACCATTGGCCCAGGCTGCAAAGTGCCTTCAAATTCCGGACCAAGATTGTAAGGGGAGCATGGGGAAAAAAAAGTGTTACTATCATTATTTTCCTGTAACATGTGGAAATGATGATGGCCTCTTAAAAATCACCACATTCTCCTCTTAGGAAAGAGAAACTGAAGCGCAAAAGTGTGTGTGGTTATATGTCAAGCACTGGAACTCCTTTTGACTTCACATACTTTCCTCTTATTTCTAATCAACATGTTGAGGAATTTTAAAATGTAATAAACAGTATTCCTAAACAACCAGAAAGCAAAGCTTGCTTATTTCTGGTTTGATGTAAACATTTATAGCACAGCTCTATCCTTAAACAGTTAATCTTATAGTGACCTATTAAAATAAAATGAATTGTGTTATAATTCATCCTAAAGCAACCTCAGGGTTAGTGTATCAGGTAACTCCCGCTTTTGCAGTCCTCATGACGTTTTTAATCAAATTCAGCTGTAATTGCTGGAGCATACACATGCCTCTTTTAATACTCTGCCTACATTTGGGACTCATATGAGTCTGTTTTCTCTTAACATATCTAATAAATAGAAAACATGAAAAGAGCACATTTTGCAGGACTCCAAGCTTTTCCACCGTTTCATTTGTTCTAGCAATTGTCTGACAGGCTTATGAGAATCCAGCACTTGTCAGGTTCCCCCTCTGCCCTTGGATAAAACTCTTTGTGGGTTTTAAGTCACTCTTTGTATTGCTAGCACCCTGTTAAAGGAGCAGAGGGAAGAGGAGCTGCCCCAGCAGTGAGCTGGGAGCACGTATGTGCAAGAGAGAGATTTCATAGGCATCTTTAAAGAATCACCACCAGTGATGGATGTTGAAACTTTGCTTACATACAAGTCACCTAGGGTTTGTTGATGGAAATGTGAAATGTCGTGTCTGCGCTGGGGCTATTTGTGTAAACAGAACTTCTGTAACTTTCTCTGCTCGGGAAGGGGGTGATAGGTTTTTTTTTTTTTTCTGTCTCCAATGCTACAGCTGTTTCCAATTTGCCAGCAATTTTCTTTTGGGCTAGTAAAGCTCCCAAGATGACTGCAACTAGCTACATGGGTTTCTCCACTAGGCTGGAGGGGTTGATTACAAAGGGTAGCAAACCCAGCTCGGGATTCAGGGCAAGCGTTTCCCCTGAAATTGTAAGTGCTTTACCTCCTAAATAAGCCTTTAAAGCTTATTTCCTTGCAGCTTGTAAGGCGGGTGCTCAGGGTTCCCTGTCCGAGCTGGGATGAGCATTTAGGCACTTTTGCCTAAAATAAAGGGAAAACGAGTGAGGCAGAAATGCGAGGTCCTGTTGGCTACCCTCTCACCGAAAATGAGAGGAAGGGTTTGTTAACACAATGGTAAGCCCTCGGGGTTCCTCTTCAGCTCCGTGTTTTGTGTAATTCGCACGTGGAAACGTGAGAAAAGAATGAAAAATGACTTTGAAATGCGATCCGATTGGGTCCCTGGCTGCCTGAGTCGTGAGCGTGTGTAGGAAAGG
The DNA here is from genome assembly GCF_017976375.1 of Cuculus canorus. Classification (NCBI taxonomy): domain Eukaryota; kingdom Metazoa; phylum Chordata; class Aves; order Cuculiformes; family Cuculidae; genus Cuculus; species Cuculus canorus. The sequence goes on from NC_071423.1 coordinate 1,382,693, forward strand.
CTTCTCCCATCCCCACGGAGAGATGCGATTAGGGCTTGAAAACGGGATTTGGAGCCCGGGGGGTTAAAAAAAAATACGTTTAATAATTATAATGCTGATTATATCAGAGGTTCAATCCCCTTTCTCTACTTCACACCTCGCGAGTCCCTCCTGTCCCGTCGATTTCTTTTTCCTTCCCTGTCGCTTTATCTTGCTTAAGAAACTTTCTCTTAACACAAACAACAACAACAATAATAACAACAAAGAATCCGAAGAATTTCGATATTAAAAAGTGGCTCTGGCGAGGTCCGTGGTCCCTGGGTACAGGTCTGAGTCTGTTTTCCTTGGAAATTGGGAGGAATGCTAAACGCCTCGTCTACCAGAGAGTAAATTGTGTGCGGAGCTCTAGGCACGGCTCCCAAGTTGCCCTTTCACCCCTTCACTTTATATGTTCCTCTTATTAAGGAGAAAAATGTTTCAATATGTTGGAATTTGGGGCAAAGCCGGGAAGGAGAGAAAGAGAATAGAGAGTGGAAGGACATTTTCCAAATAGTTTTGGTAACCCTTCTCAGGGTTACATTTAAAATTGACGTCTTTCTAAAATCCCTGGAAGTTTCTTCCCCAGGTTAGTGCAAAATATTATCTGCCAACCCTTCTGAGATGACAGTGTGCACCAGAAACGTGAGCCCGAGGGGAGAAAATACCCTTGAATTGAAGATGCGTTTCCTTCCCCTCCCTAAACGCGTTACTGTTTGGTAGTAGAGTTGGGTATTTAAATAGCTGGAAGGAGCTGGAGGTTTGAGCTCGGAGGGAAAAGGTGAATTCCTGATCCACCAGAGAGGGTTTCAGCCTGCGATATTTTCGGTCCTGCTGCAGGGGGAAATGGGTTAACAGTTGGCAAGGTAAGAGTCGGGGAGGAAAAGCTCAAAGTAAGGAACGATGATTTAAAAACGGATATTTGAAACTTCCTTCTTTAAAAGGGGGATGTAAAGTAGCACTTGAGCTCCACTCAGCGTCTCTTTTCGGCTTGACTCCTCGGCAATATTTTTTTAAGAAAGTTGTGAATTTTTTTCCTTTTTTTTTTTTTTTCTCTCTCACTTTTTTTTTTTTTTTTTTCGCTCCTTAAAGTTGCGAGGAGCGCCAGGAAAGCTCATTGGGCGAGGATGTCCCATCGCCACGATTAATCTGAGGGAGTAGCTGCGGTATTGATAAGGGGGTAAACGGAAATAAAATGAAAAGTAGAGGGCATAGAAGAGAGGAGAGGAAAGCACGCCCTGGAGCTGCGAGCATTACAGAAGCCCCCTGAGGAAATGCCTGGTTGATGCAGCCTGCCTGGATGGGCTGGGAATTTTAACTTCAGCACAGCTTTGGATCTAAACAAGTTTAATCTCTCCTCTTTGCCAAACTGCAGCGGCAGGGTAGCAACTCAGAACTGGTGGAGAGCTGTGGTTTTGGTCTCAACCTGGATCTTTACAAACTGCTCTGCCACTGGGTGAGGGGAAAGGGTATAAAAGGTGAGTCATTTAAACAGCAATACGAATAAGAAAGAGGCGAATCGAAAAGGAGTTTAAGGGGCCCTTTTAGACTGCGACTGATGCTGGCAGGGCAATACGATTGATAAATAATCTATAACAGACTCCGCAAGGCTGGCTCCGAATATGCAGATGTATTTATTTATATGAACAGGCGTAATTACGAGAGAGGGGGGAGCAAGAAAAACCGAAATGGGAATCCTTGACCTGAGAGAACTTAGTGGCCAAGCAAGATTCCCTTATCCCTCGGCTCTGCCTGCCCTCAGCCCCGCCGCAAGTTCGGGAGCAAAAGGAACTGGAATGGACCAGGAGGGAGGACGACAGAATTGTGCTTATCAGAAACACATTGGAGATGTTTTAGTGTTCTCCTCGGCTGCCCTCGGTGCCATCTGGCCGCGCGGGGAGCGCTTTAACAGTCAATAAATGGGATGGGGGGGATGGATGTGCACATAACTGAGTTTTCTTTTCCAGAGCTGTTGGACTGTGGGGTTTTGCCTGTTTTTATGGTGTGTTTAACCAGCAGAGGTTCCAGGCGAGCCGGCGGGGTTGGTTTCTCTGCCCGTTCGGGAATGCTGGGCATGGAGCGGATAGGGATGGGGGCTGCAAACCCGGGATGCAGGATTGACTAGCGGGTTCGGCTGGTGTCAGCCGCGGGCAAACTTAGGGCCCCACTGCTTGTGCTAAGGAGCCTGGAAAAGGGGGGGGAAAAAATAGTATTGACCTTGTGCAACTCTTGCTGCACGTCTCTGATTGTACACTATAACTTCTTCTATAGTAAATTCTGGGTAAATGTCCAACTCGTCCTTTCCCACCCTGGGAAAAGGGGACCGTCAGAAAAGCAGCTTTACCAGCTGCATGCTGGAGGGCTCGTGCTTCTTAACGATGCACTAATTACAGTAAGCTAATTGCTTTCTGGTGCTTTCCAAAGAGACTAGAGAACCTGGGAGGAACGGGTAGGGAAAAAAAGTGTTGTAGGATATTTTAGTGACTGCAGGTTTTATTTTCCCACACACCATCCCATTTTTCATCATCGTTGTTAATCCTCGCATCTCTGCAGTATCGACACCACCGAAAGGGCTGAGACTGACAGTCCTGGGGGGGTTTGGGGCTGTTTGAAATGATACTTCCGTTTGCTAGTTTTATTTTTAATTTATTGTTTCATTATTATTGGTGAGAAAGGCTCTTTAAATCAGCAGAGGCCGGCGGGCTAATGGCTAGGAATGGTTTCAACGAGTCAGGAAAGGCAACTGCCCTTCATTTAGCCCAGCGAAACCCTTGGATACAAGTCAATAGGGTTAACTAGTCTCGACATGAAAACATGAGTATTTCAGCTGGCTTTTAATTGTTGGCTAAGAAATTCAGTTAATCAAATGTCAAACGTTTCCCTCTGGTCAAAAGTGAAGAAGGATCTTTTCCTTGGAGGGTGGAATCCAAAAGCAAAAGCAAACTGCTGTTGAAATGTAGAAATAAAACCCTGCTTTATTAAGTCCTGTCTACTACTTGGCTTTTAGTTACTGTGGTGGATGTGTTTGTGTGTCCTTCCTTTAAAGGGTACACTTAAATACTTCATCACTTCTCTTTAAATGTTGTTACTAATTTTACTTTTTAAATATTTTGTGTCTTTATTTTTCCATGATTTGATTTATTTTATTTTATTTTTTTAAATTTCAGGTCAAGTTTAGGACCTTAAAATATATCTATTAAACGAGTAAGGATGTTTCAGACTGTACCAGACACTTCGTCTTACGTCAAGGTAAGACATGACAGCATCTTTAAACAGGTAATGTCAACAATTACAATCCTCCAACATTCACAATCATTTGTATTAGTTGAAAATCTCATTCCCATTCTCACTGAATTTAGCAGGAAAAAAAAAATGCCTCTGCTTTGGTGGGAAAGGGACTGGAGTCTCAAGTATCGGTTATTGTTCTGGAAATATGCAAGGTTGAGTCAAAAGTTGTATCCTCATGACCAACAATATGTTAAAGCATTCTTGTTTTTCACAATGCATTGATGCCTGCTTTGGTGGGTCGCACTCTAACCAGTATTTATAGTGCGGGTGTCCTGAATTACGTTATAGTGGTGGTTTGTTGTTCTGAAACCAATATGATAGAGGTGGTGTCCTACCCAAGTTACATCATGGTGGTTTCTGAAATTGGCTTCCAATTTTCTGATTTCCTAGATACCACTTAGTCTTGAACCAAAGCTAAATTCCGTTTAACATCCCTCTACTTCTGTGCTGCGCCAGCTGCTGAATCCAATATGTAAGATGATATGTGAAGTTATGGGTTTTTGAAAGGTACATTTCAAAATGGATTTAGAAGAGAAAAAATATTTAATGAGTTAAATCAAAACATCTCTTTCAGTTACTGCAGAAATGGATTGTCACACCATGCAATGCTATGTGATGCTGGGATTTCTTTCACAGTGTTATTTATGGTTTTCCTTGAGCAATGCTTCCGTACAATTTAGTAGGCAAATTGACTTTGGTTGTTTTTACTGATACTGACTAATGCCAGACACCTCTAGATCTTCCACTCTAAACAGTTGCTTATGTATCTTTTTTTTAAGTAAGAAAAAAATATATTGTAATGTGTTTTGATGGGGCACTTTCGCCTCTTCCATGAGAGTCACAAATACCAAAGAAAGATTGGCACAGTCTGCTCCCTTTATAACTCAACCGAGTACTATATTATATTTGACATCATATAGGGTTTTTTCCACAACAGCTCCCAAGAATGTAAATAAACCAAGCCTGGGACATCTGGGTTACACGTTTAAGGCAAACCCTCCATGCAACAGCACTTAGGGAAAATCTAAAACACAAGCTTCTTCTCTCTCAGGCTGAAGAAACACAGAAGGGTGTTAACTAGAGCTGGGTGGATAATTTGTAATGAATAATTTATTACAGGAATTTTGTCTTTTTTTTTTTTTTATCCCCTCAGTCAACGATCCATGCGCCAATTGTGATTTTCAAGTACATACGAGCTATTGGGGATGATTAATTGAATGGCTTCTGTATGTGATCCCTGGGCTATGGCTCATTTTGGGGGCAGTTTGTTAGCAGTATTAGTGTTTGAAATGCAGGCTCAGTGGGGCTGATTCCTGTGCCATGAGGCTTGTGTTCCCTGACTCGGTGACCTCCCAGAGCTCTCTGGACCAAGCTTCTAGACCAAACCTGCCTGGGGATGGTCAAGCTTCCACATTCAGGTGACACATTTGAACGTCAAACTCATAGCTCAATCTTTCAGGAAATGTTGGTGATTTAATTTTACTTATTAAATTCATATAGCTTTGGATCCTGAAAGAATAGAAGCTCCGAGGAAAACAAATGAAATCCAAGTCTCATGAAAGCAAATTAACTCAAAGCTTGAGTAAAGAAACACGTTATGCAGTCTGTGCCCAGTTTTAGCATTAATTTCTCTTCAGAGTTCCTGTTTGTGCGAAATGATCTTAGCTGTGTTCTGTTTACAATGAAGAGATGAAGGCCCTTTGACATCCTATATTATGGTATCATTGCCTTTTGTTGTGAGGCTGCCACTCCAGTTAGTAGCAAAATTCCTTTTGAATTAAGTGGAACCAAGATCCAGGCCTAAATAATTTAACATTGCAGTAAGATTGAGTGAGTCTGTCCATAACTGTGTCAGGATAGCCTTCTCATTAAGTACAATCCTGCAGGCAAAGTGCTTGGACAAAGTTGTCTTCGCATAAGTATGCATTTTATCCACCAGGAAGAAGTCTTCAGGCTGGACTTAAATCCGGTATTTCAGTGGTGGAGGGATAAGAGAGCTGTGCGATGCTGAACCCTCTGCCTTTTATTACAACCCTTCACCATCAGCTGCTGTTATTTTGGGCAAGGATCTTGTCTTTGGTTTCTTGTCTTTAAAGCTTCATTCGCACAGATGTCATTGGGGAAATGACATGTCCAATGCTTAAAAAACTCAATGGGATTTTGACACAGGTCTTTTAGGACTGACTCCTCTGAAGACGAAGGAAATATCTCCCATTGACTCAACAGTTTTAAGCTGGGCAGCTCAGTACCACTGGTGCAAAAGGGTATTTGAGTAACTCTTTCAGATCAGTGAAGCTGTTCTTTAAGGTAGGAACGTGGTTAAATTCAATAGACTTGAAGCCTTAAAGACAGAGGTTCCGTCAAGCTCTGGCCCCACCGAGTTTGGTGATGGTTTCACATACCCAGAGCCAACAGAGACGTCCTGGCTGTGTCTGGTTTATTTGTAGAAGTGGTGGGATTGAATAATAATCTGGGCAGATAGTCAGGAAATGTGGGTACAAATCCAAACCCTGGCAGGGCGGGCTTGGTGCTCCTGAGAAAGACACTTCTCTGCCTCCATTTCTCCATCTTTAAAGCGTGGATCAAAGTGCTGTGTAAGAACAAGGACCTGTTCAGGTTTAGACAACACCTGTCTTCTCTTTCCTGCTTCCTCCCACTGATCTCTGAGGACTTTCCAAGCTGTGGTGAGCAAGAAGTTTGAAAAGAGGGAGGCTGAGCTCCAATTCCTCTCTCTTCCCAGGTCTATTATTATTATTATCATCATCATCATCATGTAATTTCTTCTCCTGAAAAACCTATTTGCTTGTCTTACGGGAGGGAGAATTATTTTATATATTCCTTTCATAGGATCTTGGTTGATGCTGTGTACAGTATCCCAGTTACACAGCAGAAAAATCAAGATTGGGATCAATGCCTTCTATAAATCCTCTTCAACAGATGCATCACGTGTATAAACGTTGTTTATTCCGTACCTTTACAGAAAATGCCTCATCTCTGTATGTTGTAACAGAGAGGGGAGGGTGTTGCTCCCAGGGGGAGTAAATTCACTCTCATCCCCATGGGGTGCAAACCAGCCTGCCACCACCTTCAAGCCCATGCTCTTTTTCTTGTCATGGCTTTCAAGGTGCAAAGGGAGGGGGTGGGGCCGAGGAGCTGCAGGAGGAAGCGGATTTCATTTTTAAAATGGTCTGTATAACAAAGATGGTTCATGTTGTGTCATCCTGGTGAAGTTCAGTTTCTCGGTGTTGTAACCTCTCTTGACATCACAGCCACTCTGGATATGGGTATCTGTAGCTAAAAGATCCTCTATGACCTCATGGCAGGGCTACCCCATCTCCTTTCTCACACACGCTTCTTGTATGGGTCTGGATGTGACAGAGGGGAGGGAAATCATAAATATAACCCCCCCACTTTGATCCATAGTGGTTTAGTCTACATAACAGATGAAGTATTTCTGTTCCTCGCACCATTATGGGACTTGCTGATCTGCAAATATTTAATAATTCACAGTATATCAGAGGGTGCTAATCTCATCTAAACACGAGTATTTGACTGTAGAGAATGAAACATGTAATATAATTGGGAAATTAAATTTCAAAAGACACCACTGGAATCCTGACTGTAGGGATATGGAAAGAATTAGGGCTATAAGCAAAGCAACATGACCTCTGAATATTGAATTTTTAATTATTACCATTACCACAAGCTACTCTGGGCCAGGGCAGTCTTCACTCTCCTTCTGCACTGCCAATTTGTGGTTTAGTATGCGTGTAAAAAAATCATTCTAGGGGGTGTTGTTCCCCCGAGGTTTTCTTACGCCCTTGGGCAGCGTCCAAAGGCTCATCTCTTATCTCCTCTTCTATCTCCATCGCTTCTGTCTCCTCTTCCCCAGCCTGGGAACAAAGCTCCTGCCTTGCCCTCACCTCCCAGGGCAGCTCCTGGAGCTCCCGGGGCTCTGCAGAGCATCCCGGGCCGGGGACAGCCTTCCTTCTCCTGGAGCCCCTTCTCCCGTGCTGACGTTTTCTGTACAAGACACAGAACAAAAGGTAAAGTTAATATATACGTGTAGAAGAGGATTTATAGAAGACATTGATCCCAGTCTTGCTTTTTCTGCTGTGTAACGGGGGTACTGAACACAGCATCATCTGATATCCCACAAAAGGAATATATAACATAATTCTCCCTCCCACAAGACAAGTAAATAAGTTTTTCCCTAGAAGAAGTGACATGAGAGAGAATAATAATGAAGAGAAGAGAAGAGAAGAGAAGAGAAGAGAAGAGAAGAGAAGAGAAGAGAAGAGAAGAGAAGAGAAGAGAAGAGAAGAGAAGAGAAGAGAAGAGAAGAGACGAGAAGGAAGAGAAAAGAAGAGGGAGGGGGAGAAGAAGAGGTAGGAAGAGAAGAAGAGGAAGAAGGGGAATAAGAAAGACCTGGGAAGAGGGAGGAATTGGAGCTCAGCCTCCTGCTTTTCAAACCTCTTGCCGTACCAGCTCGAGGCTTCTGCAGAAGTCGAAGGAGAGGGTGGCGATGCTCCCCATCTCACATTAGCGGGCATCCTGGCAGCATTCCTGCTTTTCCCTCTGCCGTTCCTGGGAATGATATCTTCTCGACGGGGTTATTCCAGGCAGTTCCCGGAGCAGATCCGGGACTAGCTGGCCCCGCACAGCCCCGTTCCGTCCCTTTGGGAAGCGCAGGGAACACCCGCAGAGGAACCGCATCTTCCCTGGGCGGGCTGCTGCGGGAAACGGGCTCTATCGCAGCCCCTCGGACAGTCCCCGGGGGGAACCGCCGTGCCGGTGCGGGAATTCTGGCTCCGAAAATGGATTTCATGCAGCCATAACGTTTGTGGTGCAGTACAAAGAAGCATATTCACGGAGGCAAAATAGCCCGGGTGGCTGGAAACAATATTTGGTTTGTTCTTGCTTTCGCTCAGCCTGGAAAGTTTACAGAAGCCCGAAAGAGAGAGGGTGGTGTAATTTTTATTTTTTTTTTTTTTTTAAGGCCAAAACAGTGTTTTTTTTTCCTTGGACCAGGCAATACGAGGGCTACAACAGTCCCTGACAACTTATCTTTCCCACCCAGCACTTGCAGGCTGCTTGGGAACAGGTTGCAAGGAAAGAATATCCCGGTATTTCATATTTTTTTTTGCCACCGAGGTCTCGCAGAGCAGATGATGAATAGAGAATGATGACAGGGGAAAGGCGCTGCGGAGGGACCTGTGCAGGGCTCACCCACAGGTACACAGGGATGCTGCGGGTGAGGAGCAGGCAGGAACCCGCCGCACACTCTTTAAGAACAGCGAGAAAGCCTTAGCCTGGTAGAAAAGGGAAAATTGAAGCCTTCATGGACTGTTTTCCCCACTTCAGGCGTTATCAGTCCCACCAAGAGCATCCTCCAGCGCATTGCCCACTCCTGCCTTTTTTTAAATCCCAGTTGCTGGCTTCCCGCAGAATTTCAGCTTCCCCTCCAGAATTTCAAGCACCTCTAGAGAAGATGGGAATTGCACTAGGGGTAGAGTGGGCAGAAGCTGCTGTGAGCCATTTCGCTATTCCCACACTTGGTGATAATCTAATCTACGGATGTACCGGTTGGTTCCCTTTCTTTCTCTGGTTTTGGACGACCATTTCTTGCGGCAGAAACGCTGCTGAGTTGCTAGACTTTAGCAAGTGGCGGATTAATGTCTTAGGACAACTCGGTGCTTAAGTCTTTAGTTCTTTTTTGCACCTACCTCTGTGTTTTAAATACAGAAATCCATTTCCCGATGTCTAGCGAATCCCACCAGGTTGGGTTTTTTTGTTTTTCTTTTTTTTTTTTTTTTTCCTGGGCTGGCATTGTTTCTCCCTTCCTTCTACCTTCAAGAAACGGCTTGAATTTATGTGGAGAAGGTGGGAGTAACGCTGCTTCTCTACTGAAAAGGTAGCATGTTATAGCCTTCTAAAATAAACCAGGCTCTTGGGCACAAGGGACAAGCTTTTACAGCGACTCCAGCCCTCAGACAGCAGCATTCGAGCAACCAACCCCCTCCCAAGCTCTGCGACCTTCTAATGGCTCCATTCTTTCACGATTTACAGAAAAAAAAAAAGCCTCCTCAATATGCTGGATGCAGGGAATTTTGTATTCCAGCCTTTCCTATGCTGTCCCAGCCCTGTGTTTAGAAAGAGAGGAGGTGTGGAGGAGAAGGGGAGCAGAAAGGGAAGGAAAAGAAAGTGAATGCTAAGGGGGAAAAATGCTTTAAATCTTTCCTGCAAATCTCCAAATATATGAAGTCTGAGGGAACAAATTCAAAGCAGGCACGGACGCCTGAAGAGAAGTTAGAGAGAAATATTCTGTTCCATTCAAGCGCATCAAGGGTCTCGCTGAAGCCTTGTTTGGCTAAGGTCAGACGAGACTGGGTTCTCCAATAAAAATAAATCTCAAATTAATTATGGCCTCAAGCGAGGGGCCAGACGTTTGGAGCTAGTGCACTGCAGTCTGTTTTTTTGGCCTTCAGTATTTTTGTTTTCTTGTGCCTCAGCTTTTCGATAATTGCGGGGTGGGAGAGGAAGGGAGGGCGGGGGCAGTTTTATTGGGACATGGAGCTCAAATAAAACTATCCAGGACACTGTTTACCCCCACTCTTCGCCTAATTGCGATGCAGCTTCAAAGCTACTGCATCTTCTCCACGCCACTTTTAAGACATTATGTTTTACTCGGTACCGATTAGCACTGAATAACTTCCAGGCTTCAAGTTCCCAAATCCCATGGGTCGTTCTTGTAAACCAAGAGGTAGGAGGGACCCGATCCTTCATAACCCTCTCGATTCCTTTTTGTTGCTGTAGCTGAAAAGCAGAGGTTTGCCCGACTAGTTTAGAACTGGGATTCCTTCCTGGGGATCAAATCCCGAGGCTGTAGTTTAGGCTTTTTATTTTGCTTGTAAGAATGTGGGTTTAGAAAACAAACACAACACGTCGCGTTTTTCATTCTGCAACGGAGCTGGTGCCAGAGGAAACTCAGATCCGGAAATTTTAAGCATTCACTGAAGCTGGTGGAGATTTTCCCTCCAGTAAAGCCTGGGATAGACCCCGGCCTTCTGGAAACACAGCTCTGGGCAAAGAATGGTGGCAAATGCATGTGTAGAGGGTAGAATACATAGGGAGCTTTATACACATAGAATGCATGCACAATATACCTGGCGCAAGCCTTATATTTATATAAAGATAGTTTAAAAAAGAGGAGTCTTTGTCAGTTGGTGAGAAATGAGGCGCTTTCCAGTGACGAAGCTGGGGTGCGGATGCTGGTTCGGGGCTCCCCTGCCCTGTTCACCCTGTTCCTTCACAGCAACAGCACCCTGGAGTTCTCTAGAGCTCAGCTGGTGCTGTTCGGCTAAAAGAGGGTGGAATAAGCCAAGCCTCCTTTCTCATCCTCGGAAAAGAATGTTGCTAACCTGCAACTGAGGCCCGGGAAGGTTCTCGTTATGTTTATTCCTACAGAATAACGAGACGGTTTTAATTATGAAGTGATGACCACTAATCCCGCGTGAATTACAGACAAAAAAGCCATGGCTTTGAGGTTCTGTAGCGCCGAAGGACTGGCATTGAACTACACCGAGGGGTTAACTCCTTTGATACTAGGCTTGAAACAGTCCTGGACTAAATTCCCCCCAATGTGTCTTTGTTCATTTTAACGGGATCACCCCAAACCCTATGTTTTCACCTTCTCTCTGTGAGGCTGCAGCCGGTGTGACCCACTTATAAGGACGAGGAGAGGAGGTGGGGACATCGGTATTGAACTAACTACAAACCTGGCTGGAGAATTTCGTTTCATTCATAAGCGAAGGGAAAGAAAAATCTGATTGAGGAGTAACACATTTCTACCAGCCTGTCCCAACTTAAGCTTTCTAAACCTCCCTTGGCTGCTCAGATCGATTGATTTTCCAGATGTCTGGAGGTAACTGCATTAAACAGACTTTAATTCCTTTACTGTGTGTACATATGCGTCCGAAAGTGGAGCATCAGACTCAAAGGTGTGCATGTTGCCCACCTCCGTGGCCGGTCGTGGCTTTGCTCCTCCCTCACTGTCCCTGCTCCCTTCCTTTCCAACCCCTCCAAGTCACTGAACAATCACCTGAGATGATTCAGAGCTTGGAACAAGCAGTTTATGAACATTCCATCCTTCTCCAGAAAGTCTGGAGTATTTAGAAAAGTTCGAGGTAACTTCAAGGGTGATTTGGGGTTTATTTTTAGAGAAGGGGGGGGGGGGAAAAAAAGTGAAAAGGTGAAGCAAAGGTTCTATTGTTACATGATTTGGGAGGGAAATAGGAAACTGTTCAGCCTGTGTGTTATAATGTTCAACAACTTCGCTCGTTACCTTATCTTTTTGGGCTCATTGCAATCTTTATTGTAGACCAAATAGGGGTAAATCAGGCCTGATGGACCCCATTTCACATCCCCCTAAGAGGCTCTTTTCGAGTGGTCCTCAGACATGCAAAACAAGCCCCTGGGGGTCATGGTGCCCGTCTGGCAATAAAACGCAGACCTGGGTTCCTAAAATATCCCTAGGTGGGATGAGGGGGGTGGGGTCTGTTTGACATTTTCCAGCCTTTGGGAGCACTGGGGAACCAGCCCGGCGATGGGGAAGGGTGATTTGGAAATGTTGGGGTCTTCCCTCATCAAATGGGCAGGTTTTTCAGGTGGCTTCTCCCAGCTCTTCCACACCTCCAGCCCCTCCAGGTCCTGCCGGTCCCGCAGCCTGAACCCCAAATGCTCTCTGAGTTCCTTGGATGACAGAGGGTTCTTCCAGAGTAATTTTTCCTCCTTTCCTTTCGCGGTTAAGATCCTCAGCCTGTCCTCTCCGCTCACCCTCGTTGTTTATCGGGGCTGGTAGAGAGAGCTGTCTAGAGAGGAAATCAGTTGGGTTTTGAAAGGATGCGTTTCACTCTTCCCTTTAACCTCTTGCTTTGCTGCAGCCGTGTGGTAACTCTGAAAGGGGAGTGGAGAAGACAGTATTTGGGGGGGGGGGGGGGGGGTTAATGTGCAGGGAAAAAGAAAGAGTAATGAGGGAAACGAAGGGTTAACCGTGATTTCTTTTAATTGAACTCCAGTTCTTGTGGCCCTAGGCAAGGGGGGACCTGACCCCGCTAGCAGCATCCAGATGTGCTGCTCTCCGGGGACCCCGGCGCAGACCCCGGGATTGCGGAGCAGACACGGGGGGAGGACGGGGCAGGGGGAGAGGGGAGGCACCCCCTCACCTCCCGAGCCCAAAACAGACAGGTCTGGTCACGTTCAGCCCCGCGTCTGCATTCGAACTACAAAATTGTAGCGGAATTGATGAGGCTGATTTCAGAGGAGGGGGGAGGGCGAGAAGGAGGGGCGAGGGGGATCTGCAAAGCTCTCCTGCCGGCTCCGCTCTTGGAGAAATAAAGTATTGATAAGGCGTCTCTCCCGCAGCCGAGTAGAAACACTAGTGGCATTATTGCATTTCCCTTTTGAAAGGGGCGGGTGCAGGAAAAACTTTGGATATCATTTTTTATTCCCCCCCATCCCCATCTCCCCTCCCCGTGGTTGGACTAAAGACGGGGAGGGAAAACAAAAAGACTGGACACAACTGGCACTGGACAAGGTAATCCTCTCCGCCGAGAGATCTGACGTGCAGGAGTGTCCTCCTGCCTTGACACTTTCTTTTCCTGGCTTCCCGTTCCTTTTTATCCCACCTTCTGCTCTCTCCTCGGGCTGCAGCCGTTTGCAGAAGAGGGGAATAAAGGACGCCCAAAGTGTTGCATGATGCGTTCTGCTTTTCGCCTCTTATTTCTGCAAGGGAGGGGGGGAAGCGGGGGAGCTGGACAGGCGGGTATTGTCTCTTTTCCTCGGCTCCTTTGGAGGATTCCAGCTTTTCTCGGGGAAAAAAAAAAAAAGGAACGCGCGTTCCTTTTCTGACCACCGCTCCCGTTTGAATGAGAGAGAGAATGGGACATCAGGGGCTCGCCAGGTCTAAAATGAGATTGCAGTGCTGGTGGCTGGGGTTTTGCAATGCCCACTCTGCATCCGGGAACGGAAAATTCAGCCCACCTGACAATTATTGTAAATTTTTGTCATTTTTAGCTTATAAAGTGGGTTCCCCCCCCCCTCCTGTTTAACAACTTAGAGAGAAACTTGCCCTGTGTGAAGGTGCTCCCAGCCCCGCAAATGGAACGGCTGGACTTCCATCCATCTCAGCATCCTTGATCCAGGTTATCCCAGCCCTCGGCGTGACTGGGAGGGAAGGGGTGAAGGTGGAATAGAGCCTCCACTCTCCTGCAGCCCCGTTTCCAGCGTGTGTTTAATTTCTGGAGTCATTTGCTCTTCATTACGGCACTTACCGCTCGATTCTGGCAGGAGCTGGACCCTCATCTCACGCTCCTTGCGGGGAGCCGTGAAGAAAAGGGGCTGAAATGTGTGTTAAATACTTTTTAATGGCCAGACTTCTTATTTTCTCTCTCTGCCTGCCGCGACCGAATTCTATTGACGGTTTTCTCCCCTTAATTTTTTTTTGCCTGTGACTGGAAAACGCATTAATAAAAAAATCTGTGGGAAGAGACGGAAATTCAGTGAGTCAGGCGAAAGCTGCTCCAGCCAAAAGGGAAAAAAATAGCAAAAATCCATGTTAAAGTAAACTGTGGGATGAGCCACGGCTCGGGCTGATCCGGGCTGGGGTGCGAGGCGAGGTCCACGACAAGAGCTGACAGACGGAGCTATTGTTCTGGCCCTTCTTATCTAAATGGAGCAAATATCCTGTATGTAATATATATATATATTTTCATCGAGAAGGCAGGACCAGCGGAGAGACGAAAGTTTCCTCCTCGAGTGACTTCACTTCCCAAAATTAGCAGAAAAAAACGTTTCATCCGGTTAACTGTCTCTTTTTCGCTCTGCTGCAACAACCAAAGTTAAAAAAAGAGAGAGACAGAGAGAGAGGGAGGGAGGGAGAGGAGAGGGGATCCCGAGAGGAGAGCAAAACCACTGGAAAGGAGAAAAGCGAAAAGAGAGAGAAGGATAAAAAAACTTCGGGAGGTTTCGGTTGCAGCTAAACCGGGTCAATGTGTGGAATATTGCTGGCACCGGCTGGAAGTTATTCTAGATGGACGGCACTATTAAGGTAAGGGGGTAGGAGGGGATGGGGATGGGGGTCTCCTCCTGCCGGGGGATGCGGGGATGGGGTACCCCTCCTGCCGGTCCCCCCTCGCCCATCCCGGGGGCAGTGGGGCTGCTTGTTCCCTCCGGGACCCCCCAGATGTTTGCCCCCCGCTTTTCGGTGTCAGCCGGCTCTGGTTTCCAACCCTCGCTGGGGCTTTTGGTGGTCGCTTGTGGGGTCCCTCCAGTAGTTTTATATTTTTTGGGGGGGGGAGAAGAGAGCGATTTGGAGGGCGGTTTGGAGGAGAAACATCACCCCTGCCTGGGGCGAGGCAGGGGGAAGGGGAAGCAAAGTGTGTGGCAAAAAAACCACGAACACAACCAACCTCTGGTGGCCTTGAGCAACCCAGGACGCTGCTGGGACTTGGAGAGTGGTTCCCCCTCCTTTCCCCCCATCCAACCGGCCAGCCTTTCAGCCTCTGCAAATATAAGCCAAGCCTTTCCCAAGCCCCTTGAGGTGGCTCAAGCTGTTTCTCAGAGCCTGGGCAGCGGAGGGTTGGCTTTCTTGCTTTGGGGGACCCTTGCGCAGTTCTTACGGGCTCTTCTTGAGGGAGCCCTGTAATACAGAAGCAGCTCCACAGAGGAGCCTTGAAGCGAGGAGAGAGACGCTGTGGGTGTGTTTGAGTTGGAGGATTTCGAAAGATGCCTATCGCCTGGGTGGGGTGTTGATCTCTTCTTAAAAGTCTTTTTTTTCTTCTTTTTTTTTTTTTTTTTTGGTTTGTTTTTGATTTTTTTTTTTTTTTTTGCTGACCTGGGGAGAAAGAAGCTGCAAACTGGCAGGAACTGAAACTTTCTCCCTTAGATTGCAGCTTGTAACAAGTGCACTCTTTGGAAGGGTCTTGAAAGAAGGAGGAGGGAAGGAGGTTGCCAGTCAGAGAAAACGGAAAGAGGAAAGAAAGAGGGAACGCTAGGGTGAATGTCAGAAAGGAGGAGAGAAAGCAGGAGCGTTGAAAGCACAACATTTAGGAGGTATGGCAGGAATAAGACACGTTTCCTCCACCACCTCCTCAGATCTGTAGCAAAAGTAACCTGGGTCTCATTCTGGATACTTGTAGTGTACCACAACCACCTTTGATTTGTGGAGCCCTAAATACTGTGCAGTGAAAGTGCAGAAATCTCCCATCTGTGCATGTTCTGCAGTGCACACGTAGACTTGCTGTCCTGCCCAAGTCCCGAGCCCCCCTGTCCGGCCTGAGAAAGGTGCAGAAGCATCGCCATGACCCATGGAGCTCATGGTGCTCCCGGGGAGCTCTTCCTCTCCCCAGTCACCCTGTGGTGCAAAGTGTTCTTGCTAACCCCAACTCCGTCCTCTGGGCTGGAGATGAGGAACTGCTCACAGCCAGGCCTACAGTCACGCTGGGGAGGCTGTGACGAAAGGAGGAACTCAGCTGCATCCCAGGTCACTGCCCGGGCTCTGGGATCTGCCTGATGACTGCTTTGCAGCTTTTTCTTCCATTGTCCTGCTACACTTGTAGTCCAGAAATCGTTAGACTGTGCGAGCTAAGAGAGACGGGATCCCAGTACACCAAACTCTCCTCTTGGGTTCATTTACTGAGCAACTCCAGGATTACCAGCAAGATGCTGCAGGTCCCCGTGTTCTCCTTGCCGCCTCCTGTAATTTACCCCTTTTCTGTACCATGCATTTAGATCTGTGCTCCTGTAGCACCCTCAGGATTACCTGGGATTTCTTGCAAATTCTCAAACCAGGGAGAAAAAGCATGGATACCCAGGAAATGTCCGAACCAGGCATCGAAGAGTTTGCTGCCGCTCACCACTAAAAGGAACGGGTTAGGTGACCTTCCCTAGCTTGTTGCAGGTGAAGGCAATGGGAAATGACGTGGCTTGAGATGCTTAAGTGTTCATAATAGTCTGAACTCTTTCTAGAACCCGTGTGTCAGGGTAGAAATTCTAAATGTCCTAAATTCTAGGCCATAGTACAGCAAAGTTCTCTGGTGTCCAGAGGAAAGCAATTTAAAAGCAATTATTCTTTCAGGCCTGCTCTCCTGTAGGTTACATGCATTGATTTATCTCAAAGCTGTGAGCTTGTAGAGAGAAATAATATGGCAGGATGATGCACATAAGTGGCGAGAGAGCAGACAAATACAGAAAAAGGCTCTGTCATGAGCCAGAACAAGAAGATGGTGAGGGACCTGCTGAAATCTTTGTACTGGCAGTGTTGAGAAGTGCTTTCCTCTCTAAACTCAGAAATGTACCTGTTGTGTAGAAGACCCATGCAATGCAGCACAGAATTGGGAGAGGGCTGTGCATTCCAGGTGATTGTCTTCTGGAGCAATTCAAACAGTACAAGCCACTGTTTCTTTCAAGCCTATGCAAAACTATTCCACAAACTAATTGTTTTAATTGAGCCAAAGACTTCTATCTGCCTAGCTGGCAGATGCAGAAGGAGTCTGAGTTCAGTCTATTATAAAAATCTCTTCCTTTACCCTGCAATCTTTAATATTGGGCCTGCACTTTTAATCTTTTTATGTCATTCAGCAAGGCTGTTGGCAGCAGACTCTGATGGCTGGTTTTGCCTACATGGAATAATTTAACCGCAGACCTACCCAACGCAGGGTAACTTTGTGGTAAAATGGTAAATCCACTGCAGCCTTGTGCTGTCCTAAAGCTCACAACTGCCTACTCCTGGAGAAACAGAGCATGGTTGGTCATGATGAGCCTGGGCTAGGCTTGCATCCTTTGTGGACATTGTGTGCAAGAGTGTATTGAAGCTGTTGTCAGAGTTTTTTAACTCAAAGCTGGGGGAATGCCACGTGTATAAAGATGTCATGGGATCAGCTCAGGCCTGTAAGTTGTCTTACCCCATCACTGACTTACATCACATGCGAGATTACTGAGAGCTGCGTCTAGAATGCGTCTTTATTTCTTCATAAATATTGCTCGTGGGGAGAATTATCTCGAGGGATCAGTTACTGAGGCGGTCTGAGGCAATTTTTGCTGCAGTCTTCAAACAACCTGTTTAAGACCTGACGGGGGTAGGGGACCGGCTGGCTTGAAAAGTGACCTCTAGAGCAGAGCTCTGTGTTCTTTTATATAGAGAGAAGTGCAGCAAATCTTTATCTTTATTAGTTCATTTCCATATTCAGTTTGTATTCTGTGAACAGCACTTGCAGGAAATGATTGGGAGCCGGTGAAGCTCACGATGGCTCAAGTTTGCACTAATTTTAAGCAGTTGATAACATTTTTGTTGTATGCCTCCAGATACCTCAAATCACACCTTTTTGGGTTAACATCCAACTTTGACTTACTTGACATTGTGTTTAGGGGTTTGGTTTTTATTGCCTCGAGTTAGATTTAAGAAGGGTACATCTAATCTCAGCGAGATGCCCATGCGTGGACTTCTTCACAATAACAAATGGAGTGGTTTCAAGCTGGTTTAATTGTTTCAGTTCCACTTCACATGTGGGCAATAATTAAAGGCACTTGCCAAAGCCTGACTGCTAATAGAAAAAGCACATTTTGTGTAACTGCTGCCTTCATTCTGTGAAAACATGTTTATTCTTATGTTCTGGACGTAAAAGTGAGACCATCTGAAGGACATTTAACGAACGCTCTGCATTACTCAGTAGAGGACACCCATACTTGTCTCCTTCCACTAGAAGACAACTCAACTGTAGGTGTTGCTACAGCGAAGGGTGGGGTAGGGTTTCAATCGCAATCACCGTTTCTTGTCATTTGTGACCTGAAGTCATTCGCTCCCACCCTGAAACTTGGCCATCAAGGGCTCAAACTAAGAAATTTCCTTTTTGACCAAGTTTAAATGTCTGTTTTGCCATTTTTAAATTGCCCTGCCTTTGGCCCTTTAGAGATGGCCTTCTTGGCAAAAGGGCATCGACTTCTAGGGCAAGACTCTGAATCTCCAAGCTGCGAAAAACAAAATAATCACGAAGATGTTTGTTCACTGAAGGCTTTCCAAGTTGCTGTCCCTCCAAAGCAATTTGGAACAAACCCATCTGAAATTTCTGAGGCATAAATGATGCTATCCCCTGACAGCCTAGCCCCTATTCGGGTGACTTTTATGTTGCATAACAGCTTTCTAACACGTAACAGCAAAAAACCTGCTACAAATGCTTTGTAATTGGGATATTTTTACAATGCTACTTCATTTCCCCCCAGAAAAATCTGTGTGTGTGTGTGCCTTTTGCCATAGCATCAGCTTACAGTCGTGCCGCAGCACTGGGCGCTGTTGACTCGAGGCGTTCCATACCGATTCGTTTTTGCCTCCTAAGTAAAACACTGGGAAAGATATTTCAGAGCTGGTAGATTGAGCAGCTCTGCTGCTTTGTAGTACAATTTTTCCTGCTGTGGGCAGGAAGATTAGTCTGAAGTCAACCTAATACACAACAAACCAGCACCAACTACTTAGATTTTAGGCACTTGGGGTTTCACTCAGAGGCTTTAAAGAGGTGCTGAGAGGCTTGTATAGTTTCTGCCACTGTGGATTTTACCCTAACAGGATGTGGTCACTTTAAGTAGTACTGTGCATGTCTTGAGGACTTTATGCTTTTCTTTTAGTTATTTATTTTAATTTTGTGATACTCCTGCTGTAATATTTTTTGGGGGGAGGGGGTGCAGCTTCTGCCACCCCTTGCTGCATTTCTTCTAAAGAGAGTTTTACTGGAGTCATGGTGTGTAGGAGTGGAACCCCTCACTGGAGTATCATGAGAAAAGGGCAGAAATCAAGAGAAGCAAAGTGTAACGCTGCACGTCGCAGTGAGGTCTCAGATGACTTAAGGTGATAAGGTGAGATGTGCTGGGGGAAGGGCATTTGTAGCAATTTTTTGCAGGAAGTGCAATTTCTTTTCTTCAGGTCTCTCCTTCCTGGTCTTTTAGAAGGCTTTCCTCTTGATTTTGGCTCATATCTCAGAGGGATCAGGCCTAGAACTTACAAATGTACAACTCACGATACGGAGTATCTTCCATTCTTTTTCTCCCTGTAAAACATCAGTGTATGAAATTCTTTTACAGCAGCCCATAAGTTGCTTTGAAAAAATGATAGTTCTCATTCTGCTTGAGTTTATTTGACCTTAAAGAAAGACCTGATGCCCCATCTCAATGCAAACATGCACAAGCAGGAAAATTAGAGGAACCAAGGGAACGTTAACTTCAGGTTGTCAGATATTTGTCGGTTTGCTGAACATCTAATGCTGCAGAAGCTTGGTGTTATTAGTAGAACGTGCGTGAATGTGTGCATGGCTCACCTAGAAAAAGCTTCTGTATTGCAATAAGCTTAGCTCTGCATCTTGCTTTGAAGCCAGCTTTCCCCTCAAATGTAAAATTCTCATTAGATCTTCCTGAACTGAACAACAGATCTACTTCCAGCGTCTGTGCCTTTCATGTGCTCTCATGCACACGTTGAACATGAAATCATGCTGTGTACGTAGCACTGGTGTGTGAAGAGAGCTGCCTGCAATGCACTTTTCTGTTGTACCCAGCCCTGTCACACTTCATGGGTGACACTGAGAATGCTTTCTGGGTGAACAAGTGTTTTCTTACAAGGCTGTGAGTAAGTATTTATAGCTGGTTTTGAAAATGCAAACTAAAATATCATCAGGCAAATGCGGTTTTTCGCCTCCTTCTGGAAATAATCTGCCTGATGGCAGACCCAGGTCTCTGCTTCAGCATCACAGATACCCAGACAGCCAGGGTGCCAGCCAAGCAACATCACCAACCCAAATGGTGCTGGTATAAACAGCCATGTATGGCACAGGACAACATAAAACCTACTCTACTGAGTTCCAGATATCAAAGCCTTCAAAATATTAATGCATCTACTGCTTATTTTCTTTCTTCCTCTCATTACCCAACCCACATAATTACTGATGTGTATCTACACAGCCAGTAACCCTGATCTAGAAACATGTCTTGTAGTAAAGCCACAAACGTTACCTCCCTCCTCCCCCACCTCCGCTACTGAAAACTTTTCCTTTAGCTGTAAGACAGAGAGCTAAACAGAAGGGATATGTGTTACTGTTGAAGGCATCGTAGTATGTCCTGATAAACCTTCTGTTCTCTGGTGACAGACAGCACCAAAGGCAAAACTTTGGAATAATGACCTGACAGGGACCATTGCTATTTGACACTAGAGACACTTCCATGCCTCTAATTCTGTTTCTTTTCCATGTTTTGAAGCCAGAGCCCTAAAAATAGGTATGAAAGTGCATATTTATCTAACTAAGCAAGCAGCTTGATCTGTAGAGGTACCGTCAGTCTGTAACTCTCGTCAGCTTTTGAAGGTAACTGTTCCTCCTGGAACCCAGGGTCTTTTTGAGCTGCTTTACAAAGCGTTTTGATTCCATGTGTACACCTGTTGATTAGGATTTGCAAATCTGGCTAAGGTGCATTGAATATACAACTCTCCCTGGAGACAGGGGGGAGAAGTGAGGCTGAATCCTATAGGTGTTTTGCAAAATCTTTGTCAATTCTTCTCTTCAGCATTGATATGAAGCAGTAAAGAAGATGACCTCGACTCTTTGCGTGTATCAAAGTGTTCTTTCTTTACCTGATTTTTCCTAAAATGCAGTCAGAAACACAGCTCCCGTAGTGGATGCCATGGATAGAGCTAAATTTATTGGGTTATTTGCATCTACCTTGTTCGTGTTCTTCCAGCACAGACTAACACAGAGCTCAACTGACCACGGGGCTGTAAAGGAATAAGAAACAATTGAAAACAATTATATCCCCCTTCCTAGCCTGACAAAGCCACACACCCAGGAATGGAACTTTCATGCACTGGCCAATACTTGTCAATCATGCAGAGGGGGTGAAAATAACCTAACGGGCAGGAGAGACTTTAATTACTCATTTGGCGATTTCTCACTCAGCAAAAACCTGCCCTTCTTAACTAATGCTGGTTTTGATCTGAGGTGAGGAGGTAAATCAGCTAGAATACAGTTTTTTAAGTTGGTCGATGAGTAGAAAAAAAGAAACTGGAGTAAGGTATGGTGGGGTCAGTGGAAGGTGTGGTGAGTTTGGCAAAGAGAATTCTGTACCATGAGAAACTTCTTACTCAAATGTTATTTTATGGCAGCTTTCTTTTGCTAGAGAAGATAAGGAGAAGATTAGGAGAGGTTAAAATACCCTTTTAACAGCTAAAAGCAGAATTTGGTTCTCTGCTTTCTTCTGAATAGCTTTTCTTGTTGTTTCAAGCTTGATTGACTTATAACTGCATCTGAACCAACCTCACATCAGTGCCTTTTTATCAGCCAAAATGAGACTTCCTGTGCTCCACAGTCTGGTTTCCTGATGTGTTTCCTTTTTCCTTTTAACAGAACAAAGGAAACTGTAACTCCTCCACTGCTTCTGTTCCAAATCTCCTTGGGACCTCATATAATGTTGGCATCCAACATTTGCCTTTCATTTTTTGCTGCCCAGCCTCTGAGTCAGGCTGCTTAGAGAGACAGTGCCCTCTTCGTACCTAACGGAGTTCTGCATCACGAGCTGCAGAGGGGCAAGGGCTGTGGTGGTGGTGAAATGAAGCCACTTCCAGAGCAGCGGGCAGCTACCGTGCTCTTGTCTATCAAAGTAGAGCAGAAAAGGAAAACCTTGGCTGAAGACTCCACACATTGCTAGAGATACAGGATTTTTGATGTTCTGCTGACACAAATAATCAGGTGTTGAGATCTCATTGAGTTGCACAGGCTTGTATGTGTGAATTTATTTGGTATTTGAACTTGGGGCTGGAACTTTGTGTCCTGAAATATGTTGGCTGCTGGTCGAATTGCTCCTCAGAACGGTTACACACACAGAGCACAAGTGGTGCTGCCCTTGTACGTACCGGGACTGGCAGCTCTGTACATTTTAACAGAAATGATTCTCTTAAACCATCACACTGAATGGCAGCTTCTCTCTTAAAATCCTAGAATGGCTTGGGTTGGAAGGGACCTTAAAGATCATCCAGTTCCTCTTCTTGCAAGTGTTTTTCCTTTAGCTGTTGTGCGGCTGCACTTCTATTTCAGTCCTGTCAGTCACATTAGGATGGATAGGAAAGATCCAATGCAAAATCCAAATGATGCCATGCAATACGGAGCCCATCCCTTGGGAAAGTGCCCTTTTCCCCCAGCTGATAAGTGCACTGGTTTGCTGAGGGGCACCATCCCTTCGTAATCACCACATGTCAGAGCCGATAGTTTTGTTTTATAAGAATCATGAGTCCTTGTTCACTTGAATGACAAGAATCACTTGTCTTGTTGTTCAGATAGAGGACCGTGACCTCAGATCAGGGCTAAGGAGCTGCGTATAAAAGTGCTTCTGAACACAACTAAAAGCAATTACGAAGTATGGAGTTATACGTTAGCTCAGAATGAAGTACAAACATGGGGCTAATTCTGGGAAATACACACTGGATGTCTGCAAATTCACACTGAAATCAGTGCAATTCATCCATGCATCCATTTATCCAAACCGCCAGAGCTCAGCAGGCTTAGAAAGGAGAGGGGAAACTGGAAGCTGCGCTACCTATTGACTGTCTGCGTGGAAGCAAAGTGTATTTGCAAGCTCAGCCCCTCCAGAATAGGTAGCATTTATCCAAGGTTCATTTATCCAAATGATCAAAACTCAGGAATGGCAGAATACGCAACAGGAGAACAGATTTGGGACTTGGCCTATTTACTATATATGCCTTAACGTCTATAAATATGGGTAAACTTGAAAGGGTGGCCACAGACAGGCAGTTGCTAAAGCAGATTGAAGCAGCAGAGGGTTACTGAGCATATCAGCTAATGAGAGGCTGAGTTCCTAGGGAGAGTTTCTTGCTCACCTGAGCCTGAGGGAGGAGCAGGAACTCTGTTACTTTAAGCAAGGAAAAGAACTGGCAGCATTGTCCTCAGACAGAATTGCCTTTCTTTAGGTCCTAGTGTACTGATTTTAGATTTTCTCATGTAATAACAAAATCTTATGCCTTTACATTGGGAAAAAAGTGATTTTATTTTTTATCAAATAACTCCGGATTACCTAGGGAAAGATATTAGAAAATTATATCCCTTCTGTATAATCCAGGGGAAAGTCAAGTAAGTTTCACCTTTTTTGCTGCGTTCTGTTTATGGAATATTTTCTCTACAGTATAATTCAATTCTCATTAAAAAATCTGTTGATTTAATCCCTATTAAATTCTGAGGATTTGTCCACAAGGGTTATGTTGCCTTTAGAACTGACTCCTGATTAGAACGAGAAGTCGTGTCTGATGTGATTAGTTCCTTGTATTATCATGGTTGTCCTTGGAGGCTCCCACCAAGATAAATCATAGCTCGTGGATGCAGTAAGAGCCCATAATCTAAGTAGGCAAAGGTAAAAATCCAGGAGGTGAAATGCGGGAAGCAACAGGCCACTCCACAGGTCACCATCAGAGATGGAGAGAAGTTCACAAGTCCATAGCATTAGAATTGCTCCAGGATTTGTAGCAGAGGGTGGACCTTCAACACCCTTACATGGTTCTAACACTGATACATGACGAGGTATGATTGCAGGTTGATCTTCACTTCTAAATCAATCCCAAAAGACTGACAGCTGGTTTGAGTAGCAATGACCATCTCTGTGTGTATCTTTGAGGCATTCTGAGAATCCAAACTACAGCCTGAGCAACTTAGGGTCCTTCAGACCATTTGCTGCAACAAGGATAATTGTTCTGATGTTGACACTCCCAAACAGAAACTGCTCACAAAGTTCATGTGACACGTCTGGCGACATCCTTCCTTTACTAGATTTAATATGCACATGTGAGCCTTTCCGCAGCACAAACGGTTATATTTTGGTGATACTTCTAAGAGCCATAAACTAATGCTTCTGACTTCTTCAGAACAAACCAGGCTTTAGGATAAGCACTTGCTGAGGCAATTTGTTCAGCAAGAACTCTCAGTACCAATTATTACCTAAGTTGTCTGTAACAGCTCCACTGTGATGAGAGAAAGAATGATCTTATGTTGTGTGAGGAACTGATGCACAGAGAAAATCAATGTGTCTTATCAGGATCTGGGCTGGTTTTAATTGCACGCTTTTCTTCTGAATCCCGTTTTCTACCAGACAAGCGTGCGTGCAAATGTTGTGTGCTACATTTTATCCAAGTGACAGTGAATTCCCTTGTGACACCGGGGTTGTAATTGGAATGTGAGACATCTGCAGTAAGCTGAAGGGAAACTGCTGCCATTGTGGTGGCATCTGGCCCAAACTCCAGCTCCTTGCTGTCCTGCTGCGGCTCGAGCGGCTGTGCAGAATCTCACAGTGTTGTTTTTGTGCTGCACTCTGCCTTCTGCAACGCGCAAAGTGGGAGAAGGAGCACAGACAGATCCAGACTGAAAAGTGTTAACCTCTTCTGTGCAGAAATTCTGCAGAGGAAGACATGGAACAGGGCTTTGCTACGGTATTGTCCTTTTCTTCTGAAAAACATCTCTGTCTTCCACTTGACAGTGGTTTTGGG
This sequence comes from Cuculus canorus, assembly GCF_017976375.1. Taxonomy (NCBI): domain Eukaryota; kingdom Metazoa; phylum Chordata; class Aves; order Cuculiformes; family Cuculidae; genus Cuculus; species Cuculus canorus. The sequence goes on from NC_071423.1 coordinate 1,407,567, forward strand.
CCCTTGGAGTTACGAGCAGTGTTGTAGGGAAGACTGTGTGAAATACTTACCCAATATGCATCACCACAATACTCTTCTTTGGCAGGCAGAAGGCCTGTCCACGTTTACCCTGTGCCCCAACAGACTCAGGCCTGGGACAAGTTGATATCGAAGTTGACACTGGTGCCTGTCCATTTGCTCATTTTTGAAGGGTGTCTGAAACCCAACGCTACAGTTACAGGAATCCTTTACACTTCCAGAGTAGTGGACGAAGCTTTTAAGAAATGGGTACAGTTCATCCCCTTAAGAAAGAGAAAGTCATGCACTGAGGTTCAAGCTGGCTTGAGATGAATCCTCTGGATTTTCACTGCTGTATCTGAGCAGACGTGTTCTCATTCTCACAGAACATGGTCATTAATGGATGGAACAAGTTTGCAGTTAGTTCCCTGCTCTTCATTTTTGGTATTCTCATATATCATCTCTGCTTCAGGAAGGATGTCATTATGGTCGATCGTTAGTGTTATGAATTATTTGTGCTACAGTAGTGCCTAGAGACTAGAGCAGTCTCTGTTGTGCTAAGCACTGCATGTAACAAGAGATTCTTCTAAATTCCTTAAGAATGAAGAACAGTAAAGGCACTTAATTTGAACTCCAGAGTGGAAGCAATTCTTGAACTCCACTCTCTGCTGTCAGACATGGCCATGCTCTATCATTCCTTTCCCAAACTCATCAAGGTTTCTGTAAAGGTTGGATGGATTTTCTTTCCACCACCGCTGCTCCCCATTGAAAAGGACTCTAACTTCTTCATTCTGAGGTTTTAATACTTTCTTCTGGTTTTGGACTGACATTTGATCATGAATGGTTTATACCCTTCTCAAGCCAACACTACCAGCTCAAACACCTCTTTCCCTTTCCTGGAGTTGTGCTCCAGTGTGTTTACAGACCACTGCCATAACTCTCTACATTTGTTTTGCTGGGAGAAACAAAAATCTTCTAATCCCTTTCATACCTCCTGTCTCATGGCTACTCCTTAGCCCTTAGCCTCACCTTTTTAAATTCATCTTTCCATTTAAATTCATCTTTTCCATCCATGAGTCCTTGGAGTGGCACAACTGTTCCTAATGCATTAATACATGCTGGAAGAGCCCTCTCTGATGCAATTCTGGGATTCCAATGCTTTATTTCTTATTTTATTTTATTTTATTTTTACTTCTGGTGTCTCAGAATAACGTGCAAGCCATTAATTCAACCCAGTCTTTGTCCTCAGCAGCGCCCAGCCTGGTTCAGTTCTGTTCTGCTGTGGGTTTCTTGTATGGGCTCAGGCATTTCACTTCATCTCTCCATGTCTCAGTTTCTCACCTGCAGAAGTAAGCAAACGCTTCCTTTCCTCTTTGCCTTGTTTTGTTGATTTGGAGTAGATGCTCTTACAAGGTGGGACTGGCTCTGTTTCTATCCATCATCGGCAGCTACAGTGATCTCGGTGCAGGGATGTCCTGCGATGCAATGGAAGGAATAGAAACAAGAATAGGCTTCTTGTCATTTTGTTCTTTATCAACAACTTTCCACCGCGTCCCTGAGCTACGGGTAGAACTTGCAGTCTTTTGGGTCATGCACCTACTCGTAACACGGGTTTGAGCATTGCAGCTGTGGCAGGTAGGTATGTTTTCTCTTGGATCAAAGACCTTTTTGAGCAGTCCAGAAGGAGCAAGCAGAGTGTGAAGTCCAATAGACTTTCCAGATTTTTACAGCCAGTTCCCAGGACTGCCTGGTGAAGGTGTCCAGCAGAGTACGTGCACAGGCCTGCGACGCTGCTCTGTTGATTCTTGCGCAGAGCACATGCACAGAGCTACAATTTCACCTAGGCCTAAATCCCAGATGGTTTCTTACATAAGCCAAACTTTTATGTGTTTTAAAAACCATCCGCCAGGACACAGTCAGGATTCCACTCCGATTGCCTATTTCTTTCGTGCTTTTGCAGCTCTGGGATTGGTCGTTTCAAAACCAGCAGCTGCAGGTTTCCAAAAATAAAAAAGAATTAATTAACTACCCTAACCCTAAACCGCAGAAACCCTGTCCGGTGAGCAGCTCTTTTCTCTGTGCCAGCCTCAAGGAGATGAGCTGCTGTGCCACGCAAGGGCGTTTGGAAATGTGTGATGTGGAAGGTGTATGCACATCAGCGGGGAGGTGAAACATGGATATAGCAGGGTCGTGTAGCACAGGAGCAGAAAGAGAGGCTGTGAAATAAATCCCTCTGAGTCCTGACAGACCGTTGTCCCAAATTCTGCTCAGGTATTTTTTTACCCAGGTCTTGCCCATGACATGAGTGATTCCAGCTGTTTCCCAGTTCCGAGGGCGTGGCTCTGCAGGAACAGCCCTCCCTTGGTGAGATGAACTCCCACCGTGGAAGATGCATCCTCTTTTCACAACCTCTCCTGCCACACAGCAACCACCTCTGGTTCCCTGACATTCACATCACTGTCTTGAAGGTGCATCATCCTAAGCCCTCCTCTCTTGCACTTACATGTACGCACAAATACAAAAGTGCTTTCAGACCCTTTTCTCTCCCTCTGTGAATTTCAATCTTTAATAATAAATAGAAATGATTGTGTTTTTTTAACAGAGATCATCAGGCCTGAGTTAGTTTTAATCCAGACAGCAAGCTAAAAAACTGTGAGGAATAGAACTGTTACGTGTATCTGCAAATAAGCTTTGTCCTTGAAGCAGTATTTAATCCAGATGGTGTCAGCACAGGCAGTTTTTATTGATACAAGGCTCAATGAATGTGCAATGTATTAAGTAAACAAAGTGCTTCTGAGTATCATCAGGTACAGTCGATAAAAAGATAATGGTTCTTCTGTTACTCGATATCAGTTGCAGGTTAAACTGGTGGAGTTAAGCAGAGTAGATAGTTGAAAAATGGGCCTATCTCAGTCAATGCTAATTTTTTATATATATAAATATGCACCTTTTACACCTTTGCTATTCCATTGGTTCCATCAAAACTGAATTGGATTCAAACCAGTGCCAAGGAGGTGAGCAGGGCAAAACTATTATCACTGTTGATTTCTGTAGCATTGTACACATAAAATGCTTCAAAAGTAATTTTGTAGGACGAGTGCTTGGCTTTGGTCTTTCGTCCCAGTCGGTTACTGAACCCAGAACTGCAGTGATATTCATGCAGCTGGAAACCTGCTTCTGTGCAGGATGTTTCACCTGGAACTGAAAAAATGTTGAGGTGTTCAGTTCCCACACCCTGGGGGAACCCTACGAGGGAGCTTTGACTGGTAGTTTTGCTGTACCAACTACATTAGGAGAAAACAAAGCTGGTTTGTGCTTAAAACATGAGGTTATGATCCAGGAATCTTGAGTTCCATGCCTGGCTCTGCCTGTGATTTTCTGTATGAGGACAGGAAGCCACTGAACAGGCAGGGTGGACCATTCCCTGTCTTTCTATCTTACCTACCCAGACCTTGAGCTCTTTGGAATAGGAGCCATCCTCCAGAGTTTATTCGCTAGCACTGGGGCAACTTGACGTTTACTCATCCTGAGTCAGGCTGGAGCATTCACCAGGAATTACATCCTAGCCAGGCACTTGGTTATTCACTCTTTGTTCTGACTAACTTAATGCGTTATACAGATCAGGACACTTCTAGAAGAGAAGTGTTTTCAGAAACCTGAAATTATCTGTAACAACAACAAGAGGAACATCTTCAGAAACCTGAAATTATCTGTAACAAAGTTTTGTTAGCATCTAAGATCATAATTAGTCATCTATTATTTAGTAAAAAGATAAAGAGGAAAGATTGCTCATCTGGTGTCTACTCTGCTCCGCAGATAACGATCTGCTCACATGTCCCTTCCTCTAGGTGTTTTGAAGAAAGCTGTTCAGTAAACAGTGCAGAAGTGAGTGGAGTCTCCTTTGGCTTTATTCCTCTTTCTTACACAGAGACCCTGAGCAAATCATTAGAGCTTTCTGAACCTTGATTTTCCTGACTGTAAAATAATGATGGGTGGTTCTCTTCTGAGGTAAGGCTGAAAGCTGGCAAATCTTCACAGTGAGCTTTGTAAGCCCTGGAGGAAAACGCTGTAGGTGCTTAAAAAGTCGATAGAAAATCCTCTCTGAAATAAAGTTCAAAGCAGCTGGATGCAGGAGATGGGGATTTTGCAACTAGGAAAGGAAAGACACTATTTATAGGACCTAAAATGTTCAAGTCCCTTATGAAACACAGAAAAAACAGTCTCTGCCCTGAAGCCTGTATAACCTAGAATGATTGCATTAACAGAAATCTCCTGCACACTTTCAGTATTGAGCTTGTCCACTCCAGCCCCTCAGCGTGAGCAGGAGGAGTGGTGGCTGCACCCCACCACTGTGTTTCCAGAAGTCTGCAAGAGAGCTGTGACTGTCATCTACTTGGTATGACACGCTCTCATGGGCACTTTTTCCTTTCCAGCCCTGAAAATCAAAGAGAAAAGGTCACGTTGGCTGTGGATTGCTTTTACTTAGCAGAAAGGTATATAGCGTGCATGTCAAGCACAAAAAATCCTTGCTCTGATCTGATTAAAAGACTCTGAGGAGTAGCAGGAGAGCGCAGACACACCTTGGGGCTCTCTCTCACTTTGCTCTGGCTGCTTGCTGACCAACTTGCTCTCTCAGCGCTGTTATTGTTTGATTTGGGCTTGCTGAGACAGGTGCAAATTTGCTTCTAGATCTTACTCGGATATGTGACAAGCAAATTTTCATTAGAGGCTGCAATAGCAAGAAGGACCTCTTGTCTTTCAATGCTCTATAGAAGTAGGAGCCTCTTCTGCACGCACCTGACGGTGGCTGCAAACAGCGACACAGTGCCGGGCTTGCTAAGGACAAGTGCTTTCCAGCTGGGGGGCACGCTGGGAGGTTTGCACCATTTTGTCTTGGTAGTCATTTAGCAAGTGCCATTCTGCAAGCTGATTCTTAAAAAACAAAGAGCAGAGAAAATGCAGTTAGAATGAGTTTTGCCTTTTGAGCAAGCTCAGAGCCTTCCTCTTCTTCATGGAACTCTAGAGTGCGGTTGGGTGCGGGGGTGTTGCCAGAGTGGAAACCCTGATCGCAGATGCAAACGTTTCAGTCAGAAAAGCTGGTTATTTACTCATCTGATTAAAAAAGATGCACGAGGCAAATAAAAAGATCCACAGGGCAAATAAAAAGATGCACTAGGTGAGCCAGAGAGGGAAGCTGAGGCGTAGAAGGCTGGATGTCATTCACTGATCTCGTGGAGCAGAAGCGTTATAGCCTCTTTTAGACAAGGTCTTGCTTGGTCAAGGCACGCAGGACCTTGGTTAGTGCAGGGGATGAGAAACGTGCCATGGAGGCCAGATTTTCTGTCTCTACTTGCACCGTAGGGGAGTGAGGCAGGGTAGAATGGACCTGTAGAACCACTGCAGGCGTACACCTGCACACAAACAGCTGGAGCTGCACTTGCTCTAAACTCAGAATGAAGATAATGGAGAAAGCCTGGGTTTTGTGTCCTGTATTTTTAACTGGACAATGATATGGCACATTAGATGGACAGTGAAGAGTAGAGATCTGATATCGATAAATGCAGAGAAAGAGGCATGAATCTTGAGTAACACAGAAACAAGTGAGATGCCCCAGCAGAAAGTGAGAAGGAAGGTTCTGCACCACCCAAAGGCTAAGAGGGCAGTGCTGGTGTCAGGCCAAAAGGCATTTCCTCTTCGCAGGAAAGACCTAAGAAACCTGAGGAGCAATTCAGCTGCAGAGAGTTATCGGGCAGGGGGAAACAGCAAACAAGGGCAGCGCAGCTGTGAGCCGCCTCTGCATTAATGCTCTCGTGTCACCAAGCTGGGCTCATAATAAACACTGTATGACAGCAGTGTGTGTCAGGAGGCATTTGGTCTGGGGACCACATGGACAGAGGGGCTTTGAGAAACAGGAGTGTGCAAAGGAGAAGCGAGAAATGGGACAATGTGGGGCTGATGGGCTTCTGTAAAAGGACTGAAAGAGAAATGCTGATGACACAGCAGTGCTGTTGCCAGCTCTAGTGATACTTGGTTTTCATCTGGAAAGCCTGAATTGCATTCTAATTACATAAGAAAATCAGCATTTCTTTAATAAAAGTGAGTTTCTTAGATTTGCAGGTGACAGCTAGAAATTATCATGGAATCATAGAATCATAGAATCATAGAATCATAGAATAGTTAGGGTTGGAAGGGATCTTAAAGATCATCTAGTTCCAACCCCCATTGAAACCCCTAACCCCAAATTATGTCCCCAAAAGGTTAAATATAGAGTTATAAATATAATTAGGCTTTTAATGACAATGATGTTCAGTTAAAAGGCCTGTGGTGAATGTCTAGGTGGGCACCTGCAGCTGGCTGTGAACCCAAACAGTGTGCAGCATGATGCAGGGACACTTGTGCTGGGTCCACCTTGGGTGGTATGACTGGAATGGAATGGCATGAATGGAATCATGTGGCCGTAAACCAAAACCCATCATTGCCTGCTGTAAAAATGTCATCATCTGATCATTATCATCTTATAAAAGAAGAAAAAGCTCAAAAAAAAAACCCCTCCAAAGATGGCTTTAGAGATCTAACTTTAGGCTGGTAGCAATGAATTGGCAAGGAAGGGGACAGGTCAGATCTGTATATGCTGACAGGGTCCGGGTGCCAAGGATGCACAAGAATGGCTTTGAGGGCTACAGGGAGATCCATACAGGTTCATACCTTAGAGGAGGGCTGCCCAAATCAGAAAGAGCTGGGGGCTGGCTTGTGCTTTATCAGGTTACCTGATAAAAAATGTTAAAGCCAATATCTCCTGTGAGCAGCCCTGCCAGAAAAGAAGACACCAGCCGGAGAAAGGAGGGCATGGAAGTGATGTGACAGGTAGGTGATGGAGAGGAAGCAGTGTGTGAGCTCCTCATTTGAAAATTAAACCTGGCAAACCCCCAGGAAAGTCCATTCAAGGAGTGAATTCAGATAAGTCGCTTTGTGCCCCCAGCCTGTTCCATTTCTATTATTCCTTACATCACACAAACGATAAATGGAGAAGGGGGTTGAATCATGTTTATTAATTCAGAGTGACAATAGGACACCTGGAGCAGCACCTGTCGGAATATGATGCAAATTAGCCTAGGAAATCTAGTCTCGATCAGTGCAACCATAATGAAGCGCTAATAGAACTGATAATGATTTGAGCAGTATTCTTAGGAACAAGCTTTGCTAGGATATTGGCTCAATTGCATTAATTAATGTGGTACACACAGAAATGCAGCGTTGCTCCCATTCATAGGGATTTCCTGATGCTTTTCTGTTGCTGTTTGTTGTTTAAACAGACAAAACGAGGACTTATTATATTTGCAAACAATGGCGTCACGGAGATGCTGTGATTTACTGCAGAGATAGAGGGGATGATGTTTGAAAGCTTAAATTAAAGCAGGATTTCTTTCTGTTTTCTCAAAGGGAGGGTTAGCGTTTGCTAATAACTGGCACAGGCTGGAACTGCCTCAGCATCATATGATGGATTTTTCTGATTGCTTTTAATCAAGGCTTTTAGAGATCATGGGTTGCAAAAAGAGAAATGAACTGAACGTTCACGAGCCGTTCATGAGTTGAACAAACCTCAGGAGATGTTACTCAGATAAGGAAAAACAGTTCTGACAATGAAGTAATAACAGGTTCTTTGCTTCCTGAGCCACACTAATTTTTATCATTATTATTTTAATGTCCCTTATTCGGTATCTCTCACCGAGATAAACCGGTCTGTATAGACAGATAATATGCTCACAAAGGTTTTGTGAGTGGGTGGAGCAGTTCTTACCCTACAGAGAGATTAAGTTGTTATGCTATCTACTTCATCTCCCATGAGTTTTTTTCCCTCTAACAAACTTTAGGCCAAATTTAGATGATGGGAATTAATTAGTTAAAGTCTCTTTAGTCCAAATCAACAGAAAGGTGGCAAGGCTGAGGCTGGGAATGTCTAGATATCATAGAATGGTTATGGATGGAAGGGACCTTAAAGATCACCCAGTTCCACCCCCCTGTGGTGGACAGGGACATGTCCCACTAGATCAGAATGCCCAAGGCCCATCCAACCTGGCCTTGAAAGATATCTTTGCATGGAAATTATTCCCTGTTGTTGAGTGCCTCCCCAGCAGAAAGGGATAAATGGGAAGATATTCACCACCCTATCTGAAAATAAAGAACATGGAAATGATTCTTCAAACAAAGAGTGGACTTCTCTGTCCTGAAGAGCGAGCCCTGGGTTCTGATTAAACGGGTTTGGTGTCATCAGTTTCTTTGTTAATAAGACCCAGAATGCACAGAAGCATTTTTGTCGCGGTGTAGCCTGGGCTGCATTTTTCAGAGAGTGGGGGTCTGGGTTGTTTTTCTCACTGTAGCCCTTCTCACTATGGATTTGTAAATCTGATGACACAATCAGGATTAGGCTGAGCACCCTGGTTACCAGGGTTGCTGTGTGCAGGGCTGGGGAGACCCATCCTGTCAGCTGCAGAGAAATCCTGCTGTACAGCAAAGCTTTAAAGAGCACAGAGAGGCAGAGGGGGACCGTGCAGAGAACACGCCGAGTGAAGTGCATGCAAATCTCCAGCTGACACGAGCTGTATCCTCTCCCATGAAAAACTTCATCATAATCTGTGCAGAACATCACTTCAGGATAAACACAATAATGCTATAAATACCCAGGCCATTTCCTGTTGTTCTTACTGCAGCTTGCACAGGGCTCGCGTCTGGGCGAGGGTGTGACTGCAATCCGCAGCGTAACACATACATTAACCTCCTTCGCCACCGCTCTCGCCAATTGTGTTGGGGGCTCGGGGAAAAGTGTGTTTTTCCTCCTAAATGAATGCATCATTTGTTAGTTAACCTGCGGTTTGTTCCACTGGGCCAAACATTCATCATTAATGAATCAAGCGATATTATTTTCTTCATGAATTTAGGGCAGCAAAACGATAGACTCTTGTGCCTCAATACAAGGAGTTATGGTCACACACATTTCTCTTCTCAGTTTATTTCAGTTTATGCACATTCTTACTTTTGAGTGTCATACTTCAAGGGAATTAAACACACCTTAAAATAGTGGAGATGAGCAAGAAAACAAACTCTTTCCTGAAGGTGTTATGCTTGAAATTTACTGAATTGTAGATCTTAAGTTGATTTGTTATTTTAGAGAAAGCAGAAGCAAAAGTTACCCTTACATCTGTTTGTTCATGACATAAATACAAGGAGAAGAAAGCAAACAAATTGCAGAGGGATCCTCCTGACTTCTAAAATACAAATTAAGTCTTTGGAGGCCTGGACTGGACATTGCTGTGAGTCTGTAATTTTTAACTCAGCAAATTCATTCAAAGGGATAATTATTCAGAAAAAGTGTTGGCAATTCGTTTTTTATTGCACAGAACAAACTAAAAGCCTGGATTATGAACACTTGCTGAATGGCTTAAACTTTCCATCTAAATTAAGCCAAAAACTTTAGGCCATATATAGCAATGACCATGGGCACCTCCAAAGGAGATCCTGTACTGCTTCAGCCTTAAAAATTTGCTCCTAAAATGAAATAGAAACCCAGATTTGGGTAAGCTTGGAGCTGTCTTTTAAGTACATGGTCAATTTTAATCAGTTAATCCCATCTTCGTTCAATAAAGTCAACTATAAATTGTTCCTTCAGTTTGTATAAGAAGAGGGTTAAAGAGACTTTAGCCAAGATAACATGAGATGGACAAACTGAAGAGAAACTGCCTCATTTGTGGAAGGACCCAGGATCCGGTACCTCATCCATTTACTGCTGTCCAGGAGAAAAGAAAAACCTGCTCAGAAGCAGTGTATTTTTGAAAAAGGATCATTGTAAAACACTTTTCTTGTGAATGTGAGCAAAGGAGGCAGAGCGGGTGTGTGCAATGGATACGTTTCATGTGAAAGGCAAGGAAGGAAATGGAAATAGCAGACAAGTACGGGAGGGAGAAGGGTCTGATGAATGAAACAGAGGCAGAATGCTCCGTTCCTCCTCCCACTTATTGAGACTTTACCTCCATGCAATTATTTATTGACTGAATTAGGGCAGAGAGTGGGATTCTCAGAAGATTTAAATGAAGGATAAAATGTATTTTGCTTGCCTGATTCACATTTAGGCCCCTGAAAATGTCACTAAAGGAAACACCTTGCTTACACGTGACACTATGGCTCAGCATCCCAGGCAGTGTTGTGAGAATCCAAACAACTGGGCTCTCAGCCTGGTTTCTCTATGGTTGTGCTGTTTGACCTGCAGTGAATAACGTCTTTGTATCTCTCTTGAGTACATGTTAAAGAAAAGTTTTTCACAGCTGAGAAAAGTAGCACGAAATCTGTCCCTAAACATGACCTTTAGAGTGTGAGATAAAGCAAGGCAATATTTTGGCATGCTTAGCAACACCCACCTAACATTTTTCTTTGATGATACTGAAAAAATTGCTTCCCTGGTGATTAACCCTGTGGTCCTCTAGCATTCCTGAACATGTTACGTCTACTGTGACACGAAGAGCAGCAGGGGAGAGTAGAGCTGTAATGACATCAGTGCGAGATACTTACCAAGTATCTTGCCGTGTTCTCCAGAGGTCCTTTCCACCCTCAATGCCTGTGGCAGGGGAGCTGTGGGCCACACGCCAGACATGCCATTCTAGGAGGGCAAGGTAGACCATTTGGGCACCACGTCATGGGAAAGGACAACTAAAGAGGGAGCTGAAACCAGTGTCATTTATTGTTGAAACTGCTTCTCCTGCAGTTCATTGTTTTCATAAGGTCAGAGTCATGGGTTGGTCTGATGTGTAGCCCTTGGAAGCCAATCAGCTTCCCAACTAGGACCACCCAGCTGTCCTGTGAGAATAGAAGAGAGGGTGCTCTACGGTTTCTGCTTCTCCACACCTACATTTATCAGTATCGATGGCGCCATACTACATTAAGCCTTCGCATTACCAGCTCTTGTTGGGAGATGACTCATATTTCCAGGTAGACCAATCCATTCTTACAACTGCACGTAGCGGTTTGGCAACCTTAACATTTATTTTTACTCCCTCATGGACTGTACTGCTTGGTGCCTGCCAGACTTCCCATCTTGTAGCCTGTTGTGGTTTGTTAACAGGTACCTCTGCAGCAAAAGGTTTTTTTTCTGTCAGCTTTTTATGGTGTAGCCAAATAGATATGCCCACATCTTCAGTCAGAGAACATTGCACTCCAGCCTCTGGGTTTTCTGCCAGTTATCTCTTCATCCTCAGCCAGAAGGAGTGAGTCTGGGGATAGAGTTGGATGTGTACAGCTTCAAGGAACAAGAAAATATCTCGAAGTGCTGCTGTAATGCCACCACCTCCGCTTCATAGGTTTCTTCTGAGAACTGGGATTGCTCTGTGTGTGGGTGCATGGCATGCTAACACAAATTCTTCCGGTGCTCTCTGGATTGTTCACACCTAGGACTCATGCAGTGTTTTGCATCCATTAATATCACAGTGCTTTACCCAAAGGTCGCTTTCACTATTACCTCTACCTTGGAGTAATAGCTCTAAGGTGCTTTGTCCCCAAGTCACCCCAGGTCCCCTCTAAACTGCATTGTGTGTGAGGAGCTTACTTTTCTTACTGTTCTTACCATTTCTTCTTTCTTACTGTTCATACCATAAACGCCATGTGAAGCAATGTTTCACATCTCTTTGTTATCCTCATTGAAGAGAAATTGTCTTAATCATCATCACAATCTTAAAGGAACGGAAAGGATGAATAACAAAGTGGGGCTGCTGAATTACTGAGGGCTGGCCAGCAAACAACTTGCTCTTAAAAGAATGCTGATGAAGAAAGTCGCTGCTAGATCTGTCATGAGGAAAGTCTTCCCACACTTCTTCCCTTAGATAGGCTTGGAACTAGATGATTTTTGAGGTCTCTTCCAATCCTAACTATTCAATGATTCTATGTTCATATGGCACCTTTCCAAACCAGTAAGAACCTGTCCCTTATGAGGACCACTGTTGTGCCTGGACTTCTTGAGGAGATGAAGACTGGGAGGAGGATGCAGCTCAGGCTCAAGAGAGCTGATTAGCCCAGTCTGTGTCAGGTACCCCAGAAGGGGCTGCAGTTTTTATTTGGTCCTTATTTGTGTTGTTTGGAGACCTCCACTTCCCTTCAGGATAGGAATTTTAGGAGTTTTAGTCACCGTGACATCAAAATGCCAATCTTAAAGATGCTGAAGTACCTGCAAATGGAATCAGCTAGAGTTAAGAATCACACAGATTTTCTTAAAATACATCTGAACATCCAATTACTTCTTTAGATGTCTGCATAAAGTCTTAAGAACATCACTAAAAGGTTACAGGCGACAACTGCTCGGCTACGGACATTTTGCCAGGACAGATAATTCATACAGAGTGTGTTTGAGTCAGAGTCATTCACGCATTCATTTTAACTGTAAAAGAACACACACAGCTACACGGAAGACTCGATCACACATCACCCCCAAGACAAAGGCAAAACTTCTTCTGGCTTTGCTGGCATAAAAGGCTTAATTGGCCCTGCCTCCAAAATCTGTAGTGGAATTCACTCTGTGTTCATATCAGGGATGATATGAAAATACAAATACAAGAAGATTCATGTTAGATATGGTCTGGGCTTTCTCATCTTAGGGTCTTTCCATCTGAAAGAGGCACATTTATCAAAACTTCACCTATTCACTGGGATTTGAGTGTTTTCTCATTTGCTGAAAGCCGTACTTTGTGTTTTCTCAAGTTTTTGAAGTTTTGTTTTGAATCCCCTCTTTATTTAGAGGCATAAACCCAGTGGGGTATTTTAAGAAAATCAATCAGCTAAAAACTGCAACAAGCCATTCAGAATATCTGAAACAAAAGATTTCATTTAATTAAGATAGACTTCTGTGTGTAATCATTGTGACTATCTGTCTAACGTCAGGATGGGAAAACTTCTCCAAGACTCCATGATTTCCTCAGGATTGAAAACTCGTACCTCACCACATTCTAGGTTTGTCTGTCTCCCGCCCTGTGGCCTTGGCACTCGTTCTTGCCCCTCATTTTGTATGGAGAACTTCCTCTTGAGTTGAACAAACAGTCTGGCTGCCTAGGTGGTAAATGAGGCCGCATCTCCCAAATATAACCGGTACTGAAACCACAGGATCCTCTTTTCTGTGCTTCCTGTACACTTCCTGCTCACTTGAACGCTGAGGAAATGAGGTGTGTTGAGGTGTGAACATTATTAGTGTATTTGTTTGCATTGTGAAGGCACTAAGAGGGCAGAGACAGAGACCACAATTAAATGTGCGCCAGCGTGCCACTGTGCTGGACTCAGAAAAAAAGAAAAAACACCCTAACAGTCCATTCCCAAAGGCATTTATAAGCAAACTGTTAAGCAAGCAGGGATATATTCCCTGCTCTGCCCTGTCCATCTGGGTGTAGGCGCAGGCACTGCCTGAAACTCTTAGCCAGGGCAAAGCACAATGTTGACATTGGCTTGGGACTCTGCCAATGTGTGCCGCAATTCCTTTTCTTTTTTTAAGCCCTCGATTTCACTAACAGATCAGAAATGGATCTTTGAGGGGTGGGTGGCTGCCTGCTGTTTTTTCTCCTGCAAAGCTCCCATTTTCTTCAGAAAGAACTGAGCAAAGACAAGAGCAGAATCCAGCTTTGAGCCAGCTGAGGGCAGTGGTAAAACAAAAGCCCACCGACTGGCGCGGCTGAGGCCACAGAGATGGCACCCAAATTCCTTGGGCCAGGAATAACTCCTTCTCTTGAGCTGCCTGAAAAATTCTAGCCAAGCTGATACCCATTTTTTTTAAGGGTTTTAACAGCGAACTTGCGCAGGTTCTCACTTCTGCACAGCCTCTCTGTAGGGTGGCTGTCTGGTTAGCGCAGTCAGGATTAGGAGGGGGGCTATTTTATTAGCCGGTAAAGCTGATTGATTTATTAGAGCAGAAATCTCTTGCTAACTCCAACACAGGTTATTCTCCAAATGCAAACTCTATTTCATTTCACACACACAAAGTAGCCCAAGCGCCTGTGTCATGAATAGGCCCCTTTGTTACCCTGCGAATCGACAAGACAGACTGTTTAGTTCATGTCTGTACATTAGCAAAGGAGGACGGGGTCTGTGAGACAGATGTGGCCTTTAATTGCATGGAAATATTAGAAGATCGTTAAGCCATTTCTGACAGGGTTTTCCTCTGACTGAGGGAGTAGAGCGTTGTTTCAGGGAAGGCGCAAGGAGCAGCCCTGTCTTGCCAACCCCACAAACGGGACCTTGTCCTGCTCCCTCACCCTGACACGAAACAAAACCAGAGGAGATTTAGTCAGAAGCCCCACTTTCCTGCCAGAGCTGCACAACTGCATCTCAGAAAGAGCTTTCTTGAAATTGCATCTGATAAAAGGCTTTTCAACACAGCTCAGGGGACTTGCCCTGGTAGAGATAAGACCAGCCATATCAGCTCCGCTAAGAACATGGAGATGTGCCGAGAGGCCTGCTTCTTATTTATGTTAGCATGATTTGAGCATAAGAAACTCTTCAGCCAAAGGAAAACAGTCTTCAGCCACCTCAGAAAATATCACAAAGTATTGCACGCGAAGGCAATCCTCTCTTCTATAGGAGAGCAAGCTTTTTTTGGGGGGGCTAGGTTTTAATCTTAGTTTAGCTACACTCTACCAAATGACTTTGAGCAATGTTTGGTTGCTTTGCATTGGTTCCCATGCTGTCAGATTGATGTAACAACCTCCTGCCTGTGTGTGTGACACCCCTGAGACACCGGCTTTGTCTATGAGACATTTTGCTGTGAAAGCAGGAGCCTGGCAGCTCCCTGCTTCGCAGTCACCAAGTCAGAGATGATGATTTCTATTTTAATAACACCCAACCCAACCCTTCCCAGTAATTGCTACGGGTGGGGATGTGCTGAGGGATAGCATGGATCATATAGAGCTCTGACATGAGATAACAGAAACCTGACTGAATCAGCCCCAAAATGACCCCTGGGTGTACATGTTATTAGCATCACCTCCAGGGGAGGAGAATGCTGGAATGCAGAGCTAAGGGACCTACCTAAAGCCGTAGCACTGAATCGGTCTCAGTGCTGGGATTTGACTGCTGGCAGCCTTGGCTCCCCGCCCCCTCCCTCCCAAACACACTGTGAGCCTGTGCTCCGCATCTTGCCTGCTTTCCCCGCAGCAAAATATTCAAAACTCCCTGCCATGAACTCAGTCACAGCCTCTGGACTTCTTCACCGGGGCTAAAGGGAGCCACGAAGAAGCCATTAGATCTTACAGGTGTGCAAAACTATGCCTGCGCGCAGACTCTTGAGGTAGCAAGAGTCCTCATTTATCTAAGCAAGGCTCAGAGCCCTTCTCAGTACCACGCTGATAAAACCAACGGACTTTCTGTTCATGGTTACTGATAAGAGATTTTTGTAAGATTTTGCTCACGCTTGGAGGAGAAATGCTTTGGTTTCTGTCTGGCAACTCTAGGGTAACACATGCCACTTCTATGACCTCCTTCTTCTAAGGACATTGGATCACACTACAAAATCTGAACTCTTCCGGGGACAGGGCTCATACGGATAGGGCAACTGGGACATGGGGACATGAACGCAGCTGTAAATAAAGCCATTTTTTAACTGTTACTCTCACATTTGCTACTGTTGAAGGAGCCAGGAGGCAGCGCTCACGGGCAGGTTCTGTAGCTGGACACCACAGATGGAGTTAAATGTATATGTTTCATCTGTATGTTTGTCTCCAGCAATGGCTTCGTTACAGAACCAGACATCAAAACCTGTTTTACTGTTTCAGTTTTCTGAAACCTGAGTGTTGGTAGGGTCACTCTTTCTCTGCAGTGTTTGGTATCACTGGGAAGAATAGCACCTTGTCAACTCCTTTTTTGCACTGGAATGTTAACTTTGGGTTCCAGCCCAGGTACCAGTACGGGATTTGGACCTATAACTTTTTGGCCAAGAGCTAAGAGTGATGGCTATCCCATAATCCTTCCAGGAGCTCTCAGTGCACCAAAATCAAAACATTGGTGTTTCTTTGTAAAGAAATGAAAAGCCCCTGGGAACTTCCAGTGGTGTAAACTGAGTTTTCCTGTTCAAATATCTCGATTGAGATTGACAAAGAAAATAACTCAGTGTGATCCTGCTGAGCTGTTTTCCTTGGAATGCCATGAGCAGGCTTGTTCAAAAAATCTCTGCTTTTCCTATAGGCGTATGCAGAAACAATCTCATCACTGGAGCCACAGGGGCTGGGCTTGGTGCACAAGAAAAACACAAATCCATGCCATCCCAGCAGGGTGGCAGCCGTCAGTTCCGCTGCCAAGTGGTCCAGGCTCGTTGGGAGCTGGATAAGGAGCCGGCAAGAGGCTGGGTGTTCTGTAGAAGGCATCAGTGCATGTCTTTCTTAAGTGCTCAGCTGGGCAGTGATGGCAATTGTGTTTGCATCCAGCATCATTAGGCAAAGGAAATGGAAAACCTGACCTGGGTATTGTTGCTTATTGCTCCTCTTTTGACTGGACTCTCTCATGAGGTTTAATCCTCATATTTTTGAGGGATTCAAGGGTCTGTGGCTCCCAGTTCCTGCTAAATGTGAATGTGATTTGTGTAACCATGCTCTTTGGAAGATCTCAACCTCAGGACTTGTTCATCCCAGGAAATCCCATTTTTCTGGTTACGAGGCAGAAAACAGTTTCCTAAGCACTCTATCAAGTGTGTGCATGTGCTTCTTGGGGAAGAAGTTGGTTCCTATGAGTCCTGAACCACCGCCCCCATTTCCTCTTATCTCAGTACTCTGTGTGATGCACGCTTGACAACGAGCCTAAGCAACCAGCTCTGGGCTGAAACACTGCATTTTTGCTCTGAATATCATAAGTACTGAGACCCTCAACACAGATTTAATCCAAAAGTAGCTCAGGAACCGAGGCCAAACCCAGATCACAAGTAGACTCAAGACCCAACACCTGAAATCTCAAGTCACATCTGGTTTAAGATTCAGCTGCAGGGCTGTGTTGGACTTGTATTTGCCCCCTCTGACAGAGTGCCCAGACCTTGCCGTGTGAGCTGTAGATGTCAGTGATAGATTATGCCTTTTATTTCCTTTTGGCTGAACCTTTCCATCTTTAAGCATTCCCTAGGTAAGAGGCGTTGAGCGTTGTTCAGGACTCCTATCCCATACTGTGCTCTCTCCTGGAGACTGGGCTTTGATTCTTTCATGCTGTTGTTTTTCCTTAGTCTGGAATAAGTCATCTCGGGCTGAAAGTGCATGTTTTGTTCTCTGCGGATGGAAACATAACAGCACCCGGTGAATGTTTCCTGATGGGCTTCCTGTGATTGTGAAGGGAATGGTGTCAGAGAAAAAAACAGGATACGATTGCGGTGTTTGTGAATGTAAGGGGACAATGGTATCAAAGTGAAATAAAAAATAATGAATGGGCATTGCTGTAGAGGTGAGTCAGAGCCGAGAGGAACCTGAAATGCTTGTGTCTCTCTAAATTGCCACCTCCCAGAGCTTGAATTCCTGGGAGAACACACTTTTTACAGTTTCCAGTGCTTTGACAGTAGGAACCCAAATTGGAAAGATAAGATTTTGTGGTTTGCACCTATTCCTTCATGATTTTAAGACTCAGTTCTATGTCCTTTTCCAAAGCAGCCTGGTGAAGGGACACATAGATGTGACCTAACCTCTCTTGTGACAAACCTCCCAGTGCTTTGGGGTTTCTCATTTTATTGTTTTCCTTTCTAGGGGGAATAATAACTCTATTGCTTTTTGCATGTGGAAAGCAAAACCAGCAGGATCGTTATATACTCTCAGTTTCTGGTATGGGTAAAAATACCACCAAATAGCTCCCCTTCCAGAGAAGCGGCGGCACAGTGGCAACAGGCAAATGCAGCTTAAAGGGAGATCACGCTTTCTGAGCGAAGTGCTCTGTCAGCCTGAAAACTCCTGATGAAAAATTAACCCCCGAAAAGCAGCCTCTGGAATAACATCAAGGAGAGGAGGAGTGGGGCAGTGGGTGCTTTAGGACAAAGCTGAGGTCACCATGGGGTTTCTGCGTGGCAGCTGACTGCAGGATAGTGTGAGTTCGTCAGGAAGCCAGATTCTGAAACCGTCTTGCAGTTTCCCTTCATGTGTTTTCTGCAGAAAAGACCATAAAAGAGCTACAATAATATTTACTGAAGTGTGCGCGTTCACGGTTATATTCCATGTGTCTCTGTTTACAAATGCATCTGCTCGATGCAAGTCAATTTTTTTACAAGGGCGAGGGAAAGAAATTAAAAGGAAGGTGAACTAAAGGCAGATGGGTTTGACTGCTTGGCTCTGGGAAGCTGTCACCCACACAGCGGGAAGGTGTTCTTAGGGAGCACAGGCAAATTTGGGGCAGAACGGCTGCAAGCAGAGATCAGCGGTGGTATAAGGACAGCAAACCAGCCCAGGAGAGTGCTGATACATGGCTAAGGCTGACTGATTTTCTGGAAATGTGACACGGCTTAGTAAATCTTTAGCAAGGTCACACAGTCTGCCTCCCGTCAGCACAGTTTGGCTGATTAGTTCATGGAGGTGAATCCTTCTGTAGGGAAATTAGCTGCCAAAAGAGTGAAACTTGTCTCAAACCATGCCAACGACAAAGCTTCCAGGCCTATCGTTTCCCTCTCAAGGTTCAGGACTCATCCTAAATCACTTCACATGTCTTGGTTGGGAGAACCGGGCAGGAATTCTCCCTAACCTCCTAGCAACAGAAGCCAGTGGCTGCAATTTGCCCCAAGACTGCTAATGGGCAGACAGCTTGCCTGGTACCGCCAGCAGATACCAGTACAGCAGGGTATGAAGCACCTGAGCTGCGTGAAAGAGCTGAGTGGAATCTGTGTCTCTAGGAGAAGGGATACAGGAAAGCCAGCTCGACCCTGGTGGGGATGGTGCATGCTCCAAAGCACAGCTGCTGCTCTCTCTGAAGGATGAGCTGCACACCTCCAGAACTTAGCTTCTTGCAGGATGGAGCTGCGATCGGCTCTCAGACATGTCCTGCCCTCCACTCTCAGATTTTACTGTATTATTTTAAGAGGTCAAGAAGCTACAGCAGTAATTTGGGCGGGTTCTTTATTTTTTCACTTCCCCTCCTGGTCCTGTGCTGACACCGCACCAAAGCATCTCCTGGAGGTTTCCCGTGTGGCCGGGGCTGGTGCTCTCAGCCTCCTTATCATCAGTCTTAATGCAGCAACCCGCTAGAGAGGAGTGCTGTGTCCTGGTTATTCCCACTTGGTGCTTATGCTGCTGGGAACAAACCAAACTAGGCTCTGAACCGATTTGTGTGAAGTCTAGACTGAGAAAAAAAATGGTTGGTCCAGATCCTATAAACGTGTGCATGAAGTCAAGTGCTCTTCTAAAAAGTGAAGTACAGAAGCAGATTTTAATTTTTGTTTCCTTTTTGAGTCAGGTTTTGGGGATCTTGATATTAAGACAATAAAGCATTCATTTAGCATTCTTCTTTTATCCATTTGGCATGAAATTTCATGGAAATAGTGAATGTAAAAATAAGGAAAAAACTATATTTCTTTATGAGATATTCTGCAAATCCATTTTTGCCCCATTTTTCATCTGGCTAAATTCAATGTGATTTTGCTTTGCCTATCTTATCCCTGCTTTGTTTCCTCCTGGAGTGTGTTACTAAGTTGTTGTTTCCCATTTATTTGAATTGTGAAGAAATGATGCTCTGTTCTGAGTATGCCAAGTTGTGCTTCACTGTAGTCTTCTGCGTGCAAAGTGAAAGAACGGCGCTCTGAGCTGCAGAGGAGATCTCGCATCGCCGTTTGTCCCAGCAGTTGTCCTGCTTTATAGTTTTGAGCAAGTCACCAGTGCAGAGCAAGAGAGAACTTATTGCACTCTGGGATATCATCAAAATGAGGGAGTGGAGTCACCATCCGTGGAGGTATTTAAAAGACACATAGACGAGGTGCTCAGGGACATGGTTTAGTGGCAGACAGGAATGGTTGGACTCAATGATCCAAGAGATCTTTTCCCACCTGGTGATTCTATGATTCTATGAAAATAATTAGATGACAGCCCTCCCTTACACAAAAAGAAAGATAGAGTGAGCAAACCTGAAGGCAAGTGTGCTGAAAGAGCTGCAGAAATTGTTTGGTCTTTTTGGTTTGTTTCTGTGCATTGTAAAGACTGGATATATGAGAGTGTGTGATTGCAGTCCAGGCCTTGCTTTGGGTTACCCGAAAGGTTTCTGTTGGTTTTCTGGTAGCAGCGCAGGACGAAGCTCTGTGTTCCACAGAGTGGATGGAGCGTGCACAGACCGGGGCGAGAGAGGTCTGAAGGGAGAAAAAGGGCATAGACAGGGCAATACCCTGCTAAAGGTTACGGGCAGGGACAAGAACAATACTGAGCTTCCTGTTCCTAATCCATTCAAATTCCTAATCCAGTGCCCAATCCATTCAAATTTGCTGCCCAAGATCAACGCTGACTTTGCTCCTCTTTAATTTTTACATTTGACTCATTTTCTTGTAAATCTGATATTATCTCTTCGCTGTTTGTGTGAGATGTTGGCAGCAGAAGTGCTGACTTGTGAAACTGCAGTGTCAGAGTCATTTCTATTCAAGGAACAGACCCTCTGTGCTAACCTCAAGCTGTGTGTAACACTGGTACCCAGTATGGCGCTTTGCATGGTGCATCTGCACTCTTCAGATGGAGAACTGTGTTAGTAGCATTCTCTTTACAAAAATATTTGAAGAGCAATTATCCCACAGGACTAAGAGTTGCAAGGATATATTATTGCAGAAAAAAAACCCAAACCCCAAAGAGAAAAGACACCCCCAGAGGTGGAAGTGATCTTTCCATGCATGCCATGCTGGTTGGAGTACTCAGCGTTTTCTTCTCTCATCAGTCAGACTTTGTGGAGGAGGGTGAACCTTTGATCTTTAGCAATGCCTTTTAAATGTGGTTATGGCCAGAAAAGTGAATGTAAAGAGCTCAGAGCCAATATTCAGGTGAAAACCTGCACCTGGAAAGAGCCATTGTTGTAGGTACCTGCTTCTACTGGGGATGAGAGCATTGACGGCTGTCACCACACCAGCTTTTGTTTTCCTGACTTTTCTCGGAGTGAAACTAGGTAGCTGGGAGGTCTAGTGAGCTTTCCTTGCCAGTGAACTCCGGAGAAGGTGAAAAACCTGAACATTTAGGCAAACCTCTAGTGGTTGACCAAGGGTGTTAGGCTCCCTGGGGGCTACCTCTGTCATCAGTGCACCAAAGACTGTGTCAGGGACTGTGAAGGGAAGAACATTGAGGTAAATGGCAATGATTCACATCGTACATCTACGTTGCACCATTGCCCCAGACTTTTACTTAGGGCTTGTTTCTGATATCCATTCTGTTCATATTTTGGCTCCAATGTCCTGTTTGATTCATTAACTAAGTGAAAACACTCTCTAAAGCTTGCATGCCGTCTCAACTTGCAGTTTGTAATCAGAATAACTTGTTTGAAGTCCTAGTGGACTGTCAGCCTGCACCAGCGTGCTACCTGTGTGACCAGAAGAACAGACTGGCTTTCCTGCAGCACACAGGGACAAAACTGAACTGGACCCCACCTCACTGTAGCATTGGACCTGGGTCCAGATGTCTCATCTAAAAAAAGGAAAACCTGCAAATTCAGCTTCTTACAACTGTAAATTGTTATTAATAGTAACCTTATCACATATTCCTGTCTAAGGGATCCAGAAGTGACTGCCAGCTCTGTGCAAAGCTGTTTCAGCAGGCATAGCAAGAGGAGCCTCTCATTTGTGGTAGTTCAGCGGTGGCTGATCCGCAAAGGCTGGGGCTGTGCTTCCCAGGGAATTGAACTGCTGCTGCTGCACTGCGAGCTGCCGTAGATGGGCCTTGCCACATTTATGCCAGGAATGTGATTAAAAACTGGAAAAAATGAAGCTAGCCTATTCCCAGAGGCAATATAATGTAACATATATGCCAGAATAATACAAACAAGACCCCTGTCTCAAACTCAGTCTGGCCAGCTCAAGGACACAGCCTGGGAGGCAACAGCATGGGGGAACCCTGGCGAGCTGTGGCCTGTCTGGTTCAGTTATATTAGCACCTCTAACGCCTCCATGTGTTTTCCCAGTTGTCTGTCACCAAACGCTAAGTAACTCTCAGTTGCAGGGGGTGGAAATTTGCACTCTGGTATTCAATATAACTGTTGATCTCTTCCTCAGCCAGAACTGAAGCCAAACACTTTCTGAACAGTCCTTCAAAACTGAATGTAGTCAAGCAGAGCTTCTGAGGGTGAATACAAGGAAGGAATGTTGTCAAGCAGAGCTTCTGAGAGTGAGGACAAGGAAGGAAGGTTGTAGTCAAGCAGAGCTTCTGAGAGTGAGGACAAGGAAGGAAGGTTGTAGTCAAGTAGAGCTTCTGAGAGTGAGTACAAGGAAGGAAGGTTGTAGTCAAGCAGAGCTTCTGAGAGTGAGGACAAGGAAGGAAGGTTGTAGTCAAGCAGAGCTTCTGAGAGTGAGGACAAGGAAGGAAGGTTGTAGTCAAGCAGAGCTTCTGAGAGTGAGTACAAGGAAGGAAGGTTGTAGTCAAGCAGAGCTTCTGAGAGTGAGGACAGGGAAGGAAGGCTGTAGTCAAGCAGAGCTTCTGAGAGTGAGGACAAGGATGGAACATGATCCCCATCTGGATCTGTAGCCTGAAACTCTGACAGGGCCAGCCAAACTCTATCCTCTTCCAAGAGGGTTAGACTGAGTTCCAAGTAGTCCTCACTGCTAGGACATCATCTGAGTGGTTCCCAACTCTGATCCCACCAGCTCATGCCTACTTGTTGCTTGCCACCCTTTCGTTTTCCTCTGAAGCTGTAAGCACCACGAGAAGCCGATTGCAGCAGGGGCTGGTGGTGTGCCACCCAACTTCCCTCGCATGCAGCCAGCAATGCTTGTTTGCTATTTGCATGCACGACCCGGATGGTACGCAGGTGTTACAAGCCGCTATCTCTGCCTGATCTACTCTGTGCGTCTTCGGTTCCCCCGGAGCCTTGAGTCTGTAGCTTTGTGGCTGTAACTAACTCAGGGTTTGAGCTAAACAATTCCTGGTTCAGTAGCAGCTCGGGCCCGCCGTGATGGCAGCCATCGCATTTGAATTTCTTTTCCTGTGTGCAACAGAGTTTTAAAGACGGTCGAGTTTGCAGTCTGGATGCATTCAAGCAGCAAATTGCAGAGCTGCTTGGAGCAACGCTGCCTGCCTGGGAGATTGCCTTTATGCCCACTAACGCCAGGGCTGCCAGAGACAGGGGCCAGCAGCCACTTTGTCTTTCAAGGGAGATACTTATCAGAGGCGCAGACATTCTGGGTATCAGAGAAAAGCGTGTGCTTGCCTGTGTATGTAAAGTTAGTTGTACTTGGACACAGCCCTGACCATAGATCCTATCCAACAGGGTGAGGTTTCTTTGCATGAGGGGTGGGGGATAGCCAGAAAGATCCCTGCTTTCCCATTTTTTGTCTATCACAATCTTTCTTCATAAGAAAAGCAGCTTTAGGCAGAAAAAACATTTTCCCAGATATTATTTCCCTGAAAAAAAACCCCAATTTTGTGTACATTTTCACACTGGAAATCTCCAGAATCAAATATTTTAAATTGTATTTCATTAATCTGCAGTGGGGCTCATGGTTTCCTTGCCTCTGGCCAGTAAAATACATGGCTGAGACTGGATCTAAAGAGCTGTAGATCAGTCCAGCAGCCCAGGTATTTGGAGTTTGCCCAACTCATGCCATAATGTAGGGACCCACACATCTTTAGGGCCTTGAGCAAGCAGCCTGTTGCAATGGGAGGTGTCCAGACCCATGGCAGGGGGTTGGAATTGGGTGGTCTTTATTGTCCCTTCCAACCCAAACTGTTCTATGACTCTGCTATGATTTTTTGTGCTGAGATGAAGCAGACGCTCACAGAAGACATGTCATTTAGGAACCCCTGACTGCAGTAAGTCGGAGAAGCAGCCAGTCACCGTATCCTTACCTCTGATGGAGAGGCATGCAGTCTTTTAAGCGAAAAGAATATCTCGTGTTCTTATACCTTTCTGCACAGGCAAAGTTTACAGCCGCAAGATAGTATCAATCCCTTTAAAGTGTTCCTGACACATATCTGTGATCATACAGGATTGCACCACAAGGAAACTCTTCTGGGAGGCTCCCTAGCTTACTCTGATTAAAGCAGAAAAAGGGAGAAAGTAGTTTTGAAAGGTTGTGCATCCACCAAGCAAGCAGTGTTAGGCAGCGTGGTGTCAAAGCTCTTGTTTTTGTCATTTGAGGGCTGTAGCCGTCTCTGCTGATCAGTGTGAGATATTGCTCACAATAGTTTTACAGCAATCACTATAACTTCAGCAGGGTTTATGCAGATGATTGAGTGTTCCTCGGAATTCAAGCTTAGTCAGGCTTGCTTACATTCTAGGCTATTCAGGCTTATTTCATTTCATTACGTGATCTGAGATAGAGAAGTGCTGATATTTGTAAAGGCAGAGCAGTGACCTGGCACTTTCTGAATGGGTTAACTTCAAGCTGAGATGGATTCTCGTGTTTACCCAGTAGACTCCTTTTATTGACATTTTTTGTGATGATATCACAAGCCTGGTAACATCTGAGTTGCACTGAGATTCTTGTGTAATCGGAGGATTCCAGCAGCTGCGCTTCACTAAGTTTTCAGGACTTCTGTTTCCCTCCCTGGTTTTGGAAAAAGTGTGCAGAACAAACCTCAGCAATGGCTGATGGAGGTGGGGAGAGAGTGAACAGCATTTATTCTTTGTAAAAGCTCACAGTTTTGAAGGTTTAGGTACACGGCAGCTTTCAAAGCAAAGACAGTGTCTGTATGTAGGTGGGTAACCCACCACTGTGTACACATCGATGTTACACATCTTCTGAGTGCTCAGTTCTCAGAGTAGGTGAATCTGTCGCTGTCTTTGTTTCAGAGATCTGTTCCATTAACTCATGTTAAAGCAGTGTGTGCTTTTTGTTTGGGAGGTTCCTGGTTTGGTTTCTGGCTTGCCAGCCATAATGGCAGCTGTGTCATACATGGTTGGCTTTGCTCCGTAAAGGACATGCAGACCCTGTCGATGCACTTTGAATAAGGCAGGGCTGGGCCAAAGCCGTTATGATCTTGGCATCCTTCATTTGCAAAACCCAAGCGCATCAACACAAGGAAATTGATAGTCAACTTTTTGTCAACTGTTGGAGTTTCAGCAGCTAAAAAAAAAAAGGATAACAATTTCCTGGTTTTGAGCATTTCTAGAAATGCAGAGTTTGGTAACTCACCAGTCCTACATTTCCCACAAAATAAACAAAAGTGTAAAATAATGCATTTTTTATCCCACCAACACCCATAACTCTGACCTGTACTGACTGCTTCTCCTTCACTGGTAACCTCAAAACATAAACACCACACAAAACCCTTTGAAAGACGATGCACAGACCTTCCAATGACACTCCAGAAATGTTATGTATGACATAGCTGGTTGGTTGGCTTTGGACCAGCAAGTGCAGGCAGGTGGGCAGGTCGCTATATGGAATCGCAGATGCGGCTGCTTACAGCAAGTAAGGAGAATGGCACAGCAGCCTTCCCAACTGTTTGCAGAAGTCGAGTTAACCTTAGCTCCTGCCCCACCCAGAGCAACCCAGCAGCCAGCAAAGCAACCCACCAGTTTTGCATACTGGTTAATGGACCCCAAAGAGTCTGATTCAACCTGCAATCCTGGCAGATGGCAATTTCAGACAGCGCTGGGCAGCTGCGGGGCCCTTGCAGGTGCTCACCAGCTCAAAGGGAGAATAAGACTGGGGTTACTGGTTTAGTCATGACTCTGAGCACTTGGTTCTTTTTCTCCTCAGGAGGCTCTGTCGGTGGTGAGCGACGACCAGTCCCTTTTTGACTCCACGTACGGCGCTGCCGCTCACCTCCCCAAGGCGGATATGACAGCCTCAGGGAACCCTGACTATGGCCAGCCACACAAGATCAACCCCTTACCTCCTCAGCAGGAGTGGATTAATCAGCCCGTCCGGGTCAATGTAAAAAGGGAATATGACCACATGAATGGATCAAGGTAAGAAAACACCTTTTCCACATCTACTGAAATTTAAATAAAAGAAAGCACGTATCATCCATTTGTGTTCTTGTCCTGCATATCAACAAACTCAGCTCTTTTTGTAGGGCTGTATCCCACTCCCCCCGAAGTTCCTTTGTCACTCGTTTGTCCATGGCTTGAGGATGAGGTTCTTGCCGTTCTGCAGTGTGTAGGTCTATTGGTCTCCATGAACGTTGTACAAGTAGGGCATGAGACTGCCAGGATGGATTTCATGCTCAAAGACTGCTGCAAATTCCACATTTCATCACTTAGTCCAGCATCCCACAAGAGGGCCATAGTTCAAGGGTCTCCTGAAGATGGAGTAGGTCATGCAGTAGCAGTCAACGTTTACACCAGTGCTCCAGAGTGAAGCTTGTGAATGCTGCCCTCATGGCCTTGATGAGCTTCTCTGGAGGCCTCATACAGTGTAACAAAACAAAAGTTATGTGCCCATGATTTCTGTGTGAATAGATGTGACCACTGGTGTAAACAGGGTTCAGAAGAAGATGTGAGCAGTGATGTTAACCACGAAAGGGACATTTGTTATCATACATTTTCAGAAGCTTTCAATCAGAGAGGTAGGAGGCCTGGCCCCCATTGTTTGTAGTCAGAGCTGGGGGAGCTGGATCACCTTCCTTTTCAATGAGAAATTCAAAGACTTGGAAATATTTTATTATTTTAACTCAGACTGTCTCTTATAAAAACATTTCTGCGAGTCAAAAGCCTAGGATAAAATCGCACCGTCTTGGACCAAACTGTAGGTGTAAGATTTTCAAATTATTTCTTTTTTAAATCCATACAATGAAGAAGAACCGTTCATTTTTTAGCATTAGGTTTTAGAGTTCACATTACTTTTAATTTTATTTTCATTTCAAAGTCACAATCATCTCTAACATTTGTACAACATTAATACAAAACAGTTAAACAATCAAGAGATTTTCTTCTTCAGGGCTAGTTTAGGGCTTCTGCCTCATCCTATTTTCCTGGTTTCTGAGAACCTAGCAAAGTTTGAACCTAGCAGGGTTTGAAACAGAAAGCAGCCTTGCACTTTCAGACTTGTAGAGTGATATGATGGTGTTAAAGTCTTCAAAGAGCAGAACGTTTTTTTCCTCATAAGTATACAGTAGATGCTGATTTTTCTATAAGATAAAGGTCTTCGTGTCAGTTGGTCTTTGATGGTGATCGTTTGTAGACTGAACTGGATCTTGCCTTGGTTTTATCTTTGTTGTATCATTTCTGGAGTTTTGCATTAGTGTTTCTGATCTCAGAATCCAGGTTGAAATGTAGGAAAACAAGTTATATCATCAAAAACACCATCCCTGGATGACATAGGCAAAGAGATGGATCATGAAAGTAGTAGGAGGTCAAGGGGTTTGATAGCCATGAGGACTACCTTCAGTTACTAAGGGTAGTCTTCTTAAGCCATCCTTAAAGTTTTCAAGAGGGCAATGCAGAGCAGGATTCTGACCAAGAGACTGAGGCATGAGTGTGGTGTTGAGCAGGTCTGAGCTCTCCATCCTGCAGAGAGATGAACCAGCCATGAAAACTGAGGTGGCGGAGTCAGCCTCACGTATAGCACAAGCAACGTTCTCCCAAAATCATGCGGGGAAGCCCTTTGCAGCGTGGCATCTGTTGCTCACACTCATAGAGAGAGAGTATTTCCTCCCATTATGCCACTTGTCTGTCCCACACTCAAAGATTTTGGAGGGCCGAAGGAACAAGCAGTCCTGTCACATCCGCTGAGCTACCACAGGCAGCGCATAATTGTGCTTTTCAGATCCTGTAAGCACATGTTCTGTACAGATTCTGTACTGTGCACTTAACCTGTCCAAAAGTCTGTGTGATGTTCTCCGTGTGTGTGTATCGCCTGTCCTGGGAATCAAACATACGTGGCTGTCCTTCCATTGTGAGCTTTGTGCTGGTATTTCCTCATCTGTCCACAAAAAAAAGGGGAAATAATACTGCTCTGACAAACCGATTCATTAACAACTGTGAGTGCTCTGATACCCACAGAGAAAGGCCTTCAAGAAGTGTGTTTATTCTGGGCAAAAAGGAAATCCTTCTTTACGGGCTTGCTTAAAACGACACGATTCTTGGGCAGAAACCATGTGCCCTCAATCTCTCTAGAAAAAGGGTAACAGCTTCCCAACCTGCTAGGAAAAAAAATAAAATCCTGGTTTGAACATTAGAACTAAGCACTGAAGTAGCTTCTAGCCTTGCCTTTTGAGAACCTTTTTGCACGAGAGCTCCAAAACGTATAAGAAATGAGAATGTTCAACTGACTTATCCATCCTCTCCTATTCATGGCTAAAAACTTACCCTTTCCCCCATGTTCATTGCAGTTCTTTGATAGGGGTTGGGCCGCTCCAGTTGCTTCTTCCTCTGCCCATCAGCTGCCTGGCAAACCCACACCTCATCTGAGTGGCAAACACCAGTCTCAATACAAATTAACTTGAACTGCAGACTGAATAACAAAACCTCTTCCCCCTCCCTCTCTCTCTGCCTCTCCTTCTCTCTCTTGTTTTTCAAGCACCCTCTCTTACCGAGTTCCAGCTGCCTCATTAGAGGGAGCAGCTTTTATTCTGTTTCACCTGTACTTGAAGCGCTCGTGTTTTCTGCTTGTCGAGAGAACGGTTTATGTACTCTAGGGAGTGATAAAGCTATAGGAAACTGAGAGCGGAGGGAGCTGGGTGACGGTAAGGGACAGTGTCCAGCGTTTCTTTGTCCTAACCACCAGAAGCAGGTTTGGCTGCCGCAAGCTATCCCGTGATGGGTTGGTTTGGTCCCCAGCAAGGTGGGACAAGGGGTCTTGGAAGAACCTCTCCAAGCCTATTTTGCAGAGAAATCCTTTCAAATGCTGAGCAATGTCCAAATCTTGACCGGCTTTCTACCCCACGTCAGTTTTTCCTCGTTTACACCAAAACTGGAAAGAATTTCCCAGGTCACAGCATACACACTGTGTACATCAGATGTTCAGGAAGTGTTCTGAGGGAGAAGATGAGACTTCTGTATTATTGCAAAATTCAGAAGTACAAATTAAGTGAAAGTTTTGGATACTATCAATCAGACCTGGATGCAGAATATGGCCTCAAAACTTCTTGTGGCCTCGCTCAGACGCGCCCCAGCGCTCCAGGTCTGTTTCGCAGTGGTTACTGTGCAAACCTGAGACCATTAAAATCCAACACAGAGAAATCACTCTCCTTGTGTTCCATTTTGACACTGGGAGAGGAGAATAGTCTTGTGTTTGTAGCACTGACCTGCTGCTCACAAGAACCAGAGGTCCGTGAATTTGCTGCAAGATGCTGTGTTACTGCTCGTCCCCGTGTCCATGTGGGGATCGGCAAGTTTAGTTCCGATGGGTTTGTGTCTTTTGTTTATTTAGTTTATAGCTCATTCAGTGAAAGATCTGCCCTCTGCCATGTCCTTGTATGGTTCCTAGCACACCAGGCCTGGATCGCCATCAGGGCTTTTAGATGCTTGTGTGGTAAATGTACAATATTTTATATATAACAAACCCCAGAAAAATTCTTCACATTCTAAATTCTGTTGAAGAAAGGAGGAAGATTATTTAGAAAAAAGCTGCATAAAGTTTAACCCAATTTACAGATC
Organism: Cuculus canorus; assembly: GCF_017976375.1. Taxonomy (NCBI): domain Eukaryota; kingdom Metazoa; phylum Chordata; class Aves; order Cuculiformes; family Cuculidae; genus Cuculus; species Cuculus canorus. Next base: position 1,437,249 of record NC_071423.1, read on the forward strand.
ACTTTAATAATAGATTTTTCCTTATATTTTATATAAATTTCAAATTGAAAGGGCGAACCAAACAACAAATGTTTTAAATTTTGCCTCTGTTTACCGAGCTACTGCAGATCTGCATTTGTAGCTGAACTAAGTGAGTTTTAAGACGACATTACAAGATCTATGTGATCTTCAAATGTGGAAGAATGTTCTCATGTGCTGGACGCACGCGTGGGTGCAGGCAAACTTCGCTGTGTAATTCCCACAGATATTATGAGTTTTGTCTGGCTCCATCAATGAATTCAGTGCTTTCAAAATGCTTTGGAGATGTTCTGACTCAGAATATTAATATAATGCAAAGGTTCAGGGATCTCATTTTTATGCCATAATACTTTTCTCAGAACAAAACAAAGGGACCATCTATGATGTCTGTAAGAATAAAACTCTCCTTTAAGCAGCGTGTGAGCCCTCTAGTGGGATTCGCTCTGTTCTCATCCCCAGCCAGAGCGGCAGACTGTGCGATCCCTGTTCCATTTTATACTGCTTTGATGTGCTAAACCCTCCTGAGCCTCAGTGTTTTCCTCACACAGTTTGTTTGTAACCTATAGGTCTTCTTCCACCCTTTCTTGCCACTATCTCTTCTTTCTGCACTCTTACCATCTTTCCCAGCATGAGCCTCCTACCCGAGGGAGGATGAGAGCAGTTAAATGCAAGTTTTGAGGAGCTGTGATTCTGCCCCAATAACTGTGTTCCCCTCCTGTAAGAGGGAACCATGAGCGGAATCACAGTCTGCCTGTGCTCGCTTCCTTCACTGAACGCTCACAAAGTAAATTAAAATCTTTCAAGCTTAAATATCAAAGCTGCGGGTGCCAAACAGGGACTTACACCAGAGAGTGGTGATTTTAAAAAGAAAAAGAAGATGGGCAGAGAAGGCAGAGAGGAGGAATGAAAGGATAGGAAGAAAGAGGTAGAAAAAAGGAGGAAATATCCCACTGACCACAGCTGAGTCAGTTTCAGGAATCACTGAAATCCCTTATTTTTGCTCTTTCGAATGAAAGCCAAAGGTGATTCCTAGACAGAGACCCTGGGACAGTCATTGCTTTGTTTCCAGGTATCTGGAACACAGGCTGGAGCAGCACAGAGGATTTATTAGTCAATGCCAGGCTGGCTGCTTGTCCATTTTGGCCAGCCTAACACAAACTTTCCCAAAACACCAAGCTCTTGGCATCCCCAGAGGCTGCTACTGGAGCTGCTGGAATGAAGAGTCTTTGGACAGACAGTGGGAACGAGTACTACTTCATATTCCTTGGACTCTGTCACCGCCACAGTGAATATACTTCAGAGATCTTGTGAAAGCAGCCTATATCCATTTACCTTAGCCGATCTACAGCGTCTTCTGCCCAGAACTTGAGCAAGCCCAGCATGTCTCACCACTTGAAAGTCTGAAGTCTCTGTGAAAAGTCAAGGATTAGCCTGGCATCTGAAATCCCCTGCACAAACCATTTCAAATAATAAGGAAATTTTAATATAAATCTCAGTCTTCTTGTGGGTAATGCAGGAACCAAGGAAGGAGCGATATTCCATGAATACGCTATTCATGGCTCACAGCTCCCTGTTCTCATTTGATATCGTAGTTGTTCCCCACACTGAATTCTTCTTTGTGTTGCCCTCAGCTACGTTCTGGGTTGCCGTTCAATGCTTCGTCCTAGGCTGAGGCAGTGCAGGACTGGGCATCCGGGACTGGTCATGATGATTCGATCTGGTAGAGCTGCCTCATTTCCCATTTGGATCTGTTAGGAAATTTGAGGTTACAGAGGACATGAAAGTAAGCATCTTCCTGCTCACTGCCAGTAAAGACTTCGGGGTGTTTTTCTCAGGGAAGGACAGTTTTGTCTCCTGCACAGTTAAGCTTTGGCACTGCTGTTCCTGGTTATGTCTGTCCTGACGTTATCAGATCAGTTATCTCCCAATTCAACCACCCCAAAAACTTTCAGAGGGAAGAGAGGCATCTACTCAGCCACACAGACACAACCCTGCCAGGTACATGGAGCACATTTAACATGTCCTGCAGGATTAATAGTGGCTTCTCTTCCAGCAGTGGTAAATCAGTGGCTGGTAAGGACACCGCAGTCCCTTAAAAGTCGTTTTAGCTCTGTCTCTGACTCTCAGTTGTGTGGGTTTGGCTGCTGAGACAGACAGAGCAAGGCGGAGGGAGGCAGGGTCCCAACTGCCAAGCCAAGAGTCTGCGAAATGAAAAATCATCACAAAACCGCTGAGGAGATGTCTTACAGGGTCGGTGTTATTTTTGTTACTTTGCTGTATCGGTCATGTGAATGCGCACAACGCTGAGCAGAGCGAGCAGAGGCTGCCAGGGCCTTGTGGTCTTTCCATGTGAGTCATTTCACGCCAGTAGAAAGCAGGCACACTCCGAGGCAGATAAGCTGTTTTGAAGATGGACTTATCCGAGAATCTGGAGGAGGGCTACAAAGATGATCCAAGGGCTGGAGCACCTCTGCTATGAGAACAGGCTGAGAGAGTTCAGGTTGTTCAGCCTGGAGAAGAGAAGGCTCTGGAGAGAACTTAGAGCATCTTCCAGTATCAAAAGTGGCTCCAGGTTGCTAGGGATGGTAGGATGAGGGGAAATGGGTTTAAATTGGAAGGGTAAAGATTTATATGAGATATTAGGATGAAGGTGGGAAGGCCCTGGCCCAGGTTGCCCAGAGTAGTGGTCGCTGCCCCATCCCTGGAGAGGTTCCAGGCCAGGTTGGATGGGGCTTGGAGCCCCTGATCCAGCGGGAGGTGTCCCTGCCCATGGCAGGGGGTGGGACTGGATGGGCTTTGAGGTCCTTTCCAACCCAAAACATTCTATGATTTTATGATTCTGTGATTCTGTTCCTGTGGGCATCCTGGAATGCTGTGTGTTGCGGTCTGCCCCAGCAGTTGGGCCATCCACACCACCCAAACTCAGCACCCAGTCTCAGCAGGGCAGGGGAGGAGACAAGGAACCTCCAGGGATGTCAGCACTGAGCTGGACAGATTGACACCTTGGAGCGAAAAGGCTATCACCTCTTCACCAAGACTTCTCAGGACAGTGTGTACCTCAGGAAAGAACAAGATCCTTTGCGCTGCTTCAGGGCTTTTTCCCTGCCAGCGCAGGCGACGTCTAACACCTGACACAGAGAGTTTCAACAGAGAGTTAGAAGTGATCACATTCCCTGTGAAAACCCCGGTGTCCCTGCAGTTGCTCAGACTCGACTCCGACGGTCACGGGGACGTTAAACCTTCAGCAGTTTCCCTCTCTGAAGGCGGATTTTGGTTCCCTGCCTGGAAAAACAGTAGGCGAAATAGTAAAACCTTAAATTCGAACATGTGTAAGTTATACATCTTATTTCCATTTTCAAGCAACATTCCCTCAGTAAGACATGAGGAAAAAATTACCATCTGCCTTAGAATATCTCGGTGGAGCATTTATCTCCCAGCCATGATAACCGAATTTCAGTAATTTCTCCCCCCTACACCCCTACACCTCCAGATTAAGAAACAAATTTATTTAGAGTCCAGACTTGGAAGCCTTGCCAGCTGAACTCAGAGGGTGGGATTTGGTGCACTGTCATAGTTCTTACCCTTCCGTGAGTGGTTTCCTCCCAAGCCACTTTGCTTCTGGCAGAGAAGGAGGACAGCTGTGTGATGAAAGCAGTGGACTGAACTGCCCTGGATATGGGCAGCTCTGTGCTTGCTTTGTGTTGATGTCGCACACTAATGTGCTGTTGAACAGGCGGCTGCAATGATGCTGCCCTTCCCTGGGACGTTCTTCAGAGCTGGGACAGGCTGTGTGCATGTGGCAGGCTGTGGACTGATATTTTAAGTGACCTAAAAGCACGAGTTAGTCCAGCAGCTGGAGGAAAACAAAATCTGTTCTCCCTATCTGTGGTTTGGAGGCTCATAATTCTCCCAGCGCAGGACAGAGAAAGCCTATTTCTTGCCAAGCGCCTGCTTGTAGGCCAGGTCTTAGCACAGTGCCACCTGAGTTGCTAAATGTTCCCTCCTCATCACTCCACCACCTCAGAAGGAAAACTGAGGCCAAAGCTTTTTTTGCACACAGTTTCTGTGGTCTGAAGTTCTTGCCTCACACCTCAAGCACCTAAGATTTCTAGGTTTCCTATCCAAGTGGCAGACAAGCCTGGGGCTGTTTGAGTGTTCAGAACAGACAAGACAAGCTACACTTAGCCCTGAATAAAGAAAACTAGGTACCATGCTGATATTGCAGCATTCTCCTGTGACTATCCTGTCGTTTTGGCATGGGCATTTTGTTCTTTGTTAATAAGATGGAGAAGGGGTATCTGTATTTCTGATTTACTTGGCAGAAACACCTTAGGTTGCGAGGTGAGAGGTGCAGCCTTTCTGCTGACTGATAGACTCAGCTGTAACAGAGAGATGATGCGCAGGGCTGGTTTTAACACAGTGCAAGAGTGAAACAGTGCCACAAGGGCTCCTCGGAGCACCGAGGTGTAGCGGCAGTATTCCTAAAGTGCAGCTGAGCAACAGGGAGTGTGGGGGGCAGGGGGTGTAACTGGTAGGCAGACCAATGTGATAGGCACTTGCTTTTCATCTGGTTTATAAGTTCTGGAGGCACTGAGTGTGACCTCACAGCTACTGTTGCCTTTATCTGAAAGTTGCGCTTCTTTGCACCGCCAACTCTCTTTCCTCTGACTGGTTTCATTATCAGAGATCCCCTCTGTGAGGCTTGTGATTTACAGATCACCTTATGACATCCATGTGACAGGCCAGGAGCGGCCTCTCCCACATGTGAAGAAACTCCCCTTAACTTTTCACCTTCGCGATACACTCCATTTCTGTCACGCAAATCTCCTTCTGCTACTGCAGGGATGAAAGGTGCTTGATAATGACAAGTCATCTGTTTCCTTTCGCATTTCAGGGAGTCCCCTGTAGACTGCAGTGTGAACAAATGCAGCAAGCTCGTCGGAGCAGGGACAGAGTCCAACCCCATGAGTTACGGCACCTACATGGATGAGAAGAATGGGCCTCCTCCCAACATGACCACCAATGAGAGGAGAGTCATTGTCCCAGCAGGTACTACCATCACCGAACTCTTTGTGTCATATTTCCTCATACTGTCTTAAATATCCAGCTGAAGAGATAAGGCTTGCTTATCCACTCTCTGAGGAATTCTCTTTCTAACAAACCACGTAAAATTTACGGAAAATACCAGAGTTTCTGGCTAGTGGGAATTTCCCGTATCCTAGTGTATGTTCTGCCTTGAATAAGAAATGGATTAGCAGTGCTTCTTCTTCCCCCCCCCCGGGAATGAAGTGTTGTTTTGGTGCTGAACCAAATCCATCTCCTGTAATGTGTTAGAGGAGAATCTGCAGGTCTTCCTTGGACATGCATGGTGTGATCAAAGAGCGCAGCTCTAAAGCAAGAACAAGCATGAGGTGGACCCAAATTGTAACTCTCCTGATGCTCTGCAGGGCCCAGATGCACTTTCATGTCAAATTGATTCAAAATGAGCTATTTTATTTTCATATTTTTTTGTTAGAAGAAAAAAAAAAAAACAGAAAAAAAAATACTTTGCAAGAACTACATTATCCTTCCAAAAACTGTTACCCAGAAACATTCCCATCCAGTTGTCTGTTTGTATTTGGTCTCCACATCTGCTGTCTCAACTTGGCAAGATGCATTTGGAGATTCAAGGATGAGAACTGCTGTGGCAGGCAACCGGTGGAGTCTGAACCTGGAAGGAGAGGGAGTCTTTTCCCCATGAAGTTTATAAACACCGTAGATATGCACAGGCTAGCCAGGATTTTTTCATCACGGTAGATATGACAAGCCAAGTCCTGGCCCAATCCGTGTGCTGAAACTTTCCCTGATTTCAAGGGGTGAAGCTTTTCCCCCAGTGTTGTGAGAGTTTCACTGAGGGTTGTAGCTGATTCAAGCAGTTGCACTGTTGGCAGAAAGAAATGTACTCGTGGAATTTAGCTCTGTTTTCTGATCGTGGCTTGACCATGAACAGATGACAATTCCCGAGCATTTGTTTGCCATTTGGGATGAAAAGGAAAAGCTTGAACTGAATGTAGTGAAGGGAAGCCAATAAAAGATTGACAGCAAATCTCCAAGTATAGTTTAAGCCCTCGTTAGGTTCTGCTTCGAGAGCCTGGCTGACCTAATCAGGGCCAGGATCAGATGTTTTTTCAACCTCTGCATTGCCTGGAAACGTGGCAGCTGACACCAACTTCTCATTGTAATGGGTGCTAAGGACAGTCAAGAGGGAAAATCTATCTTGCTTTTCACCGTGTTATTTGTACCTATTTAAAAAGACTAAGGGTGGGCTAAGGTTTAGCATCAGAAGAAGGGAAATGCCTTTTGCTGCCCTCAGTGGAAGAGAAAGATTCATCTTCTTTTTGAAGGAAAGTGAAGAAAAGGGGCTTTTTTTCACCCATATGAGCATCCACAAATCAAAACCTTGAGATACTTGTGAAATAGCAGTGATTTAACAGACTTTGGAAGACAATAACGAACATCATCCCAGATCCCCGGCTGCAGGATATGAGGCTCAATTCATCCAAGAAAGGCATTTGGAAATTTTAATATAATCCAGAGTAAAGATTTATAGCGCATTAGGGTGAAGATAGGCTAGAATAATGTCACATTAGGCTTGCAATAGCAATAATAACAAGAACTCTGTGCCGTGTCTCAAGAAGGCAGTTTTTCAGAGACCATTCAATGTCTTTTGCAGTAATAAACAGCCCAAACAAATATCTGAAATTCAGAAGTGTTTGTTTAAAGCAAGACCACAAATTCTCTAAGCCGTTTCCATTCGAAGCTCAAGACAAATAACTCTTTCAATAAACAAAAAAAGAGACTCCTCTCTTGAATACTTGCATTGTAAAATTTGCAGCCTTTTGCCAGTACTTAGAAAGCAGAATTTAAATTAACTATTGCCAAAACATAAAGGAAATCCATCTTTCTTTCCCGAAGCAGAATTGCAAAGGTATGAGGTTGTAATTTCCATGTTTAGAATTGTTAATCAAGCCAGGTTTACTAGAAATCCAGTCAGGGAATGCCATGGTTATAATTTCCATATTCCTCGGTTTTACTTCTCCATTTCATGCTGATATCCTAGAACTCAGGTGCCCAGGGATAGACCAGGTACTGCCACTACCTGGGCTTTAGTATCAAGGGACCCCTGAAGCCCCAGTGCACACATTTCACAGTTCTGGGCCAAGGCGTTACTTTATACACTACAAAATGTGTGGCAGAGGCATTTCTTGTCCCTCCCCAGAGCACAACCTACCAGCTGTGTGATGGCTATAGGTGTCTGACCCTTTTTCTCAGCTGCCTTAGGAGCCAACGTGTTTGGCATCTGTCTTAGAGGGATGTACCAGCTGTGATGGACAGGTCACACATCTCCGAAGGTTAACCTTGACTCTGCATCCTCTCCAGCTGCAATGGAACATGAATTTAGAGCTTAAATTTTGAAATGGGGTGAAGCAGCACGGGAAACATCTGAAAATGCAGATATGCTCTGAAAATGACTTCGTACAAATGGTATCATGGCGCAAATTCTCGCTGGGACTTTCTGATCTAACGTTCCTTTCGAAACTCAAAGGACGATTTCTTTTTTTAACTACTGCTGCAGCAAACCATCACCATGGGGTCTGAGAATCCAGCCGGGTTCAGTCTCTCTCTTACGTCATCACTAGCAATAAAGATTCCACAGCTGGAGCTTTGCTGACAGTCGATAATGATGCATGAGGCAGTATAAAATCCACATTGCCCTCCAATAGCCAGGCTGGTTTTACAGGGCAAGCTGAGGTAGAATTGTGTTCTTGTCAGCGGGTGAATGAGTATGACTCAGATACATGGCAAGCTATCCTGTTTAAGCAATAATATCTTTTTCAGAGTCCTTTTGCTGACCGTAAATACTGCCATCCCCAGACTTTAAAATGCCATCTGTTGGGGCTTTGTAATGCACTTGTGAAGGATGGTGTGACTTATAAAGCACTGATGTAATTATATAGCATTGCAGAACCGAAGCTGTGCCAACCATTCCCTTTCAAAGGGATGAGTTTGCCCCTGGGAGCTTCTTCCAGAGGGAGAAAAGTCACAGCCTGCTGTCACTAATATTGTTTCCAAGCGTAGGTATAAGATTAAGGCAGGTGGGAGACAATGAATAAAACTTGCCCTGCCAGTGGGATCAATTTATGCTTACAGGACTTGTTCATCTTGGCAAAATGCATTTGGATCAGTAAACCAGGTCCATTTGGTTGTGGAAATTATGGTTAATGTTATGACTGGTCTACACTGAGTGCTACAGGCTTGAGGCTTGCGTATAGCGTTACTATCCTTTATGCCTTTCTGACAGATCCCACCCTGTGGACCCAGGAACACGTGCGCCAGTGGCTGGAATGGGCTATAAAGGAGTATGGATTAATGGAGATTGACACCACCATCTTCCAGAATATGGACGGCAAGGAGCTTTGCAAAATGAACAAGGATGACTTCCTCCGAACCACCTCCCTCTACAACACAGAAGTGTTGTTGTCTCACCTCAGTTACCTCAGGGAAAGTAAGTACTGTCCACGCTCACCCCAGCTGTAGTGAGATGTGCTGATAGCATAAGCTGCCATGAGTAGTGAACACCTGAGGCTCTTCTTGCAGGAGAAATAGTAGCAAGAATGAGGGAAAAGGCAAGCAGAGAGGGCAAACCAAGAAGGGAGGAATAAAGACTGGCTTGGAAAGATAAAATTAACTTAGACCGAGTTACTGGTGCTATCAAGGAGGTGAAGAACTGAGCAGGACTCTTAAGAAGATTAGATAGACTTAAAGATAATAAAAACATCTGTGGCTACGTGATAAAAGAATATAAATTTGCTGTGGAGATTAGACCAAACATTAACTGGTGTGTCATGGGCAAATTATTCCATAACTTTGCAGTTAGAGGGCTTTTCACTTTCCATTATGGCTTCTGGTAAAGACTGCTTCAAAATAGGGCCCACAACTGGCTAAATTTGGAGATTCTATGAGTTCCTGGAGGCTCAGGTTTGTTGGAGAGAGGAAAGAATACAAGTGTGATCCCCCAAACATAAGTGTGCTGAAGCAGACATTGTTTGAATGACCTAGTACTTAAACAACAAATTTTGCTGAACCACTTTATTGCTCCTCCTTGTCCCCCAGTAGAGTATGCAATGTATCCAGCGCTCCTTTTTGCTGTCGTAGCCCCCAAAACAGCAGCTATGAGCAGTCTTCTGAGCTACTTTCAGAACAGCATCGTGCAGCAGCTTGAACGGGAAGAGTCGCCTTATGGCTAGCACACGTGCTTGAAGCAGGAAGTCTTCAATTGAGGCCTTTCTGAGGCTTCCTGTGCAACCACGAGCACGTCCATAGCTTCTGAATGTCTCCTTTTCATCTATAAACGGGAGGCTAAGGGATTTCCTTTCTTCACAAAGGTGTGCTAAGGGGCATCGTGTCACAATGAGGCCAGAGGACTGGAGATAAATCCCACTTACTCCAGTATTTTTTCCAAGTCAAACACTTTTATAGGTGTATAATTATTTGAGGACTCAAAAAGCATGGGAAGGTGCCATAAAACAAGGTAGGAAGGCAGAAAGAGAAAGAATAAAGTAAATTTTCTCCACTAGGATATCAAATTGTGATATAAAGGCAGCTGAAGATGCTTCCGTCTGGTCAGTACAATAAAGCAGCGAGACAGCATTTCTTTAGGGTGTTTCTCCAAAGCTGCTCAGCGCTGCTCTCTTCCCGCCTTTCCTAAAATCAGTGGAAGCTCTAACGATCACAGTGGGATAAGAGTTAGATCACAGATGGGTGCTTCTGTAAGTCCCACCTTTATTTTGTTTGAGAAGTCGAGCCAAGAAAATGATTCACAAGAAAGAAACAAAATGTTGGACATGAACAGTATTTTGTCCCTTGTGACTTCATGATAAAATAATTTCCAATCCAAAACGATTTGCACATTTCATCCTGTTTCATCAGCAAAGAGCTGCTGGTGCATGGGACCAGGATCGGTGCAGGCACAGAATATCTTTGTAACCAAGTTTTGCACACAGAATAACACGTAAGACAGTTTTGTGAAGCCAGCGCCCCTGCTGCCAAACCTGCTGACTTCGGCTGGGCAAATCAGACGCTTTGTAACCGGAAAGGGTTTTAAATTCCCACAAGATAAATGCGCAAGTGAGGCACTTGCTTTTGAATGGTCTCATTGATAAGGCTTCAGAACTGACAGAGAGAGGCAAGGGAGGAGTTGTATGGTTTTCAAATCAAAGAACCAGGCTGAATTTGAAAGGGTTGGCAGAAGAGTTGGATTCTTCTGATGCCTCAGCTCCAGACAACATCTTCAGTGATAATCTCATGTGTCAAGGACCCCACTGGGGTGCTCAAAGCGTATGTTGGAGGAATTGCATCTTTGCTTTAGCAGCATAAATTTTAAGACCTGGATTCAATTCCCACCTTTACCATTTGCTCCTGTCAGGCTAATTTCTGATTGATTCTACCTACCTTTAGATACCTGAAGGCCTTAAATCAGAAGCCTGGTCACACTGGTCTCTATTTATAGAAAAGAGGCAACAGTGCATGCTGAAATTCAGGATGGTTGGCTCCTAGTTCACACATTGCCTTTAATGCCTGAAATATCTTTAAATTGGAGGGAGGAAGATCTAAAACTAGACATTAGGAAGAAAATTAGGGTGGTGAGGCCCTGGCCCAGGTTGCCCAGGGAAGCTGTAGCTGCCGCATTCCTGGAGGTGTTCAAGGCCAGGTTGGATGGGGTTTGGAGCCCCTGATCCAGTGGGAGGTGTCCCTGCCCATGGCAGGGTGTCAGAACTAGGTGATCTTTAAGGTCCCTTTCAACCCAAACCATTCTATGATTCTATGATTCTATGATTCTAAATTAGAAGGAACAAACCTTGCCTGTGTTCCTCTGTGCTTCAGTTTTACTTTCTTTAACATGGAGCTGGTCATCCTGCTTCTTGTTGGTCTTGTCAGCCAGTCCGTGGAGCAGGGAATGCGTCTCACGTCTCTCAAGACACAGCGCAATGAAGCCCTAATGCAGTTCAACACTGAAGTGCTGCTGCATGCGTGCTGAATAATAACCATAACAACATAATGTTCTGCCAGGGGAATGCCTACAGTGATTTTGTGCTATTAAGCTCGTGCAAAACCTGAGCAGCTTTGCTGGATTCAGACAAATCAGTTATTCCAGTTTTACATGGATGCATACAAAAGAAGAATTTAATCCCAGTCCTTCCCCAGCTTTTATGATTAGAAATTTCTCTCTCTTCAGCCCCTTGGGCAGATCTAAGACGTCATACGAGTGTTGTCCTTATTAAAGCAAGCTCCTGTCTGAGTGGAGGTCAGGCAGCCTCTGAAGAGCATTCCTTTCCCTGCAGCTGTTCTTAGCGCTGCCTAATGACAGTCTGGTTTCTGGATTGCTGGTTAACTCCCTCATGGAGTAACGCCTTCGAAAGGAGCTTATTGTTTTTCCAGACTGATTTCCAGCGGATGTTTAGTGCTGAGCCTCTGAGCTCAGTGCCATGGGGAGATGGTCTTTTACCATTAATTTTCCCCTTTTGTAAGGTTGTTTATTTCAGTGACATCCAGCTCTGTTCTTACTTAGGATGGGGAATATACAATGGCAACAGAACACGGGAGAACTTTGGGGAACAGTAGATCTATGGGCTTGTTTACGTCTGCCCAGCCTCTCTCTCAAAAGGCGTTTGCCCTCTCAGGATGTTAAGCTGGATATGTGGTGACTGGTGAATCCTCAACTTTGGTGTTTGTTTTCCATGAAACAAAGCTGACCTAAACTTTCTGAGCCTGTTTGTTAACCAGGTGAGGAGACATCCCAAAAATCCACGTCCTCAGAAGGTCTTCAATGTTTTACACTTCAGATCAGGGTGAAAGCATTCTCAAAAGTGCCTCTGAAGTACGTTATTTTTGTACATCCGAATCTAGATTGAAAAAATGAACCAGTAAACTCTGCAAGACCTCAACAAAAGCTCAGTTTCAGTTTTGGAGATAGAAGGTTCAGATGAGCTACTTAACATAGTCAAGACTAAATCAAACACATTTCAGAGCACTTTTAGTCTTCAGGCAAAACTTAGGTCTGCATAAGAATCCTGCAGTTGTTCCTTGTTTCCATAACCTATTGGAGTCATCAGGAATTCAGATGTCCCTGATATTCAGATTTCAGACTTGCAGAACCCAGTTCTGCAACACACTCCATCCTTTGGAGTCCCTCAGAATAGTTTTTCCAGAGAATTTACTGTCTGTCCCCATCCCCACCCCCTGCTAAGCGATTATGTTTCTTTAGGTGTTCCTTCTAGTTTCCTTTCTGAAATTGTGAAGCCTTATCTTGACCTTTTCTTCTTGTTCACCCCTTGCACCTTTGGACTCCAGACTGACTGACTGCTGTGTTGGTCTCTCTTTCAAGCACAGTCTGCCTGGTGAATCTTCTCCTCTGGGCAGTGGGAAGGGAGATTTGAATCTTTTCATGCTATGTTTGGGATGAACATCAAAAGAAGCCTGAGCTGTCCCCTCCTGTCCTTTTCCTCTCAAGTAATGGGGGGTCGGTCGTGCGCGGTGCGTACAAATAAGAAGAGCCTGAAGGGGAAAGAATGAGGCTATGGTGAGAAGCAGAAGCAGAAAACTGCTTTGTGGTTTGGAGCTGTGCATTAATGCCAAAACAAACTCTCCTGCTAAATGCAGCAGAACCCCAATTCTACCAAGAGATGTGGAGGGAAGGCCACGCCGCCTTCAGAAGGTCAGGATAAAAATTAATTCCGGGTTATATAGACTTAAATATTGTGAAACCAAGGTGTTCCTACATCTTGCAAGGATGAGCTGCCTGGTGAAAAAGAGGGCTTTATGGGGAAAAAAACTCTCCTGCTCTGTTTTTCAGTCTTTTTCCATCTTCCTTTTTAATTAATGCAAGGGAAATAAAAGAAGAAAGGAAAAGGTGAGGGGAGCCATAAGATAACGTGTTTAGTAGTAATTATAGGAGACTAGCCCTGCACTCTATTAATAATACCAGTCTTTCCAGAAAGAGCTGATTTAATCCAAGGCGTCGCTGACCCAGCAAGGGGCAGGGGGAATCAGAACAAAATGAAAATTCATCACAGCCAAAGTTTTACCCAAGAACGAGTAAGGGAGGGAGCAGCCTGGCCTCTGTCTGTCTGCCTCTCTCTGTCCTGATCTGTGTCTCTGGCTTTCTCTCTTTTCCTCCTTCATTGAAAACGCTTAATAGGAAACACATTTCCTTTTCTGTGGTGTTCCCACCAGAAACCTCAGACTGTCGGGCAAAGGTGAGAACTTTTAGCAATTAAACTGGGGGAGGCGCCGGCCCTTTCCAGTGGCTTGGGCTGCATTTTTTAGTGTAAAGTAGCTATAGGTTGATCGTACCGGCGTGTTCAGTGCTGTTCAGCACCCCACCCCCACTTCCTCAGCCAGGGCAACCAGGCATTTGCAGCCTATGTAGTCATAGAAAACTGAGTTTCTGAATTCCCCAGCACTTCCCTGTCTGGCAGGGGCAAGCTGCACTGGGCGTTGTATTCAGGATCTACTTCAAATAATCTGAACAGGAGAGAACAGTGCTCAGGAGTTTCCCCACAGATATTCAAGAAAGAAACGCCGAAGGCAGTAACCATCTGATGAAAGCATGAGTTAGGCAGACAGAGCTGTTTCGATTCCTCCTCCAGCAGTGACAAAAGAAGAGCCCAATGCTCTCAATATTTAAGCCAGTCACTTTGGCTCTCTGCACACATTACAGTCAAGGTACCCTGGGGACCCCTCCGAGGTGACCGTGTTATCCACTCCGGTCTTCTGAAATATCCTCTGTATTGCAGCAACATCTGGTAGCACCCAGCCTCTGCTCGCTATGGATAGGCTTTGTTTTCCAACACCTCCTACCTCTGCGTGCATGCTGGCTTGTGTGTGGTTTTGGCTTTGTTTGGTTTTGGGGAGGAAAAGAAATCCATAGGAACTCGGGGCCAGTAAGATTCAGCACCTGCAATGGCTGTTACGTCTGGCAGCAAACTGCCTAATCCGCAGCTCTCGGAGGAAAGGGACACATGCTGTGACTACTGCTGAGGGGCAAGTGAGGTCAGCGTTATTTGGGATCATGTGGATTAGAGGAATGCAGAAACTGCATGGCTTAGTCACAAGATCCTAACCAGTTAGCACTGTAGTACCTGCAAAAGAGTTACTCTCAGCCAAAGAATGTGGGGATGCTCAGGGGCAGCAGAGCACGTAGAGACATCTATATGGTTTGCCGTGTGTTGTTTAGGATTAAGTACCTTAAACAGGGCAAAACCTCACTGAATAGAAGGATGTGTAGGGTCAAAGAGCAGAAAGTGTCTGTAAGAGCACTTCTCATCCACACCAATCCACAGCGGGATGGCCGCCCTGCTCCAGCTCACATCGGTCCCTACCAAGCAGGACCCTAGGCCGTTACGGATATCACCACCTGACGCACTGGGAACTTTTCCAATGGGCTGTAGGAAAGGTGAGCCTGGAAGATTGCGTAGGGTAAACACATCTAACTAGACAACCATGAAATGTGTATTACACACTGGCTTCCAAGAGCTCACAGGGCCACTTCCTCCATTGGAAGAAAAGTTAGCAGGAGAATCAAAGTAAAGTGCTGAGAAAGGAATGTTTCCACTGCAGACTGGAAAACAAAGACCCTTCCATTGGGCTCTTTTTTTGTGCTTATTTTTAATAATTTTGTTGCAAGTGGGGCTGGATGGAAAAGCCACTCTGAACCAAGAAAACTGCTCTCAAACCCCACATAGCATGGGAGATTCTGGAACACCAGTGAGATTTTTGCAGCTGTTGGCCCGAAACCAGGCATGTGCCACTCTAAAAATTTTCAGATCCTGACAGTGCAATTCATGTCCTTTCTACTGCATGTTCCTCAAACAGGAAATTTCTCTGTCACAGCCAGAGAGAGAGAGGAAAGCTTCTTCCCTATCCTCTAACACAGCCTGTGCCATAGTAATTTCTAGAGGCTGTGCTACAATGGGTATCGTATCCGTATAAATGTACTGCACAGAGCACACTTTGATATCAGTTTTCAACAGAGGACGTCTCAGTGCTCAGTGAAGGCAGCAAATGTCTTTATTTTGATTTGCCGGAGGCAAAACAGCAGCCCATGTGTGACACACAGCTCACAGGCTTTTAATTTCATATCCATTATAAAAAATGTGTGCCTAATGGTATGAAATACTTGGTTTTTAGATCCTAGTGATCGCATTTTCTACCTGCCTGCACGACTCCCCTTTGGCAGAGAGCATTCAAACCGCAATAACTCCTTTTTCTTTCCTTACAGGTAGCTCACTGCTCGTCTACAATACTCCATCCCACACAGAAGCTTCCTCACGGCTTGCCACCAAAGAAGGTCAGTCTTTTGCATATCAGTGTCCTGGCTTCCCGTGCTCTCACAGTGGTTTTGATTGGGTTAAAACTAGACTTCTTTTATAATATCCTTGGCATGAAAGCGTTCTGAGCTCCTATGCACAGCATGGTCAAAATGGAATAATCCACAATTTGCAGCCCCGTCCATGCTGAAAATCACATCTCTGCTTTTCCAGACAGCATCGTGGCATAGACTCTGTATCTGTCATTTCCACACCGATGTGTTGCTGAGCTGATGAAATGAGGGCATATTTTCTGTTCTTTATGTGAAACAGCTTGAAACCTCAGATATACAGCAAGGGCTAAGACACTGTTTCTCTCTGGGTGAGTTCATAGTTGAAAGGATAAAATTTTCTTCCAATAAATTCCATTACTGAATAAAGGCCACCCAGGTCTTCCAAAACCATTCTAAACCCTGTCAGCTCATTTCAGCAAGCAAGGAAGACCAAGCGTGTCTTATGGACACTTTCATTTTGGAACATTTGATTTTCTTTTTCAAATAACCCCACATTTTTAATCCATTTGAAATTCTGTTCATGTAGATAGAGCTTAGAAACCTTGAAGTTAATAACGTACCTGGGGCTCCTTCAGGCTTTTGAGGTGTTTGTATGTTCTTCAGTTGGGTTATTCAAGTTTTCATCCTATTCCTTTTTCTTATTATTAATGAAAAACTGGATCCTCAGTCATAATAAAATTCTGAGATTTGGTGTGATGGGTATGATGCACATCCCTTACCCAACAGGACAGTAAGTCTCAGTCGGACAGTTACTGCCATATGAGATACCTCACCTAGAAGGAGTCTGCTCTCCTTTCAAAAGAGTTTTCTTGTCTCATATATAAACATTTCTACACTTCTTAGGAGATGAATCATAAGTTTGCATTTCAAAAGATAACAAGGAAAGGCAGAAAGTCTCGTATTGAAGAATCTGGAGAGACACAACTCCCTGATTTCACTGAAAGGCTGCAGCAAACTGAGCTCACACATTTAACACACACAGCGTGTCTGGCTGCTTCACTGACTCCACTGCTCTTAGAACCAGCACTTCTTTCTCATCGCACCACACTGTGTTTCATCTCCAGCATCTGTCCTGGACCTTGGACACAGCAGCAGCTTCCTTTGTCCAGTGTGTAACTATCCACTTGAGCTGCCTGGTGCCTGGCACGCTGCTCGCTTTTGATGAGACAGGCGTTAGTTGATAAAACATGGTACATTACAGAGACAAAGCCATTCAGGCCTCTCTGTGACTATTTTGATGCTAACAGTCATGTATTTAAACTTAAGAAAAGCCAGGCTTGCTCCTATTTGAATAAAGCGGACACACAAACACATGTTCCTGCACCATTTCCCCCATGAACATGCACGCACATCCAAGACTGCGCTCTTTCGATCTCAGGCCAGGTGGCTGCTAAAAATAAAGGGAAGAAAGCTGCTATTTTTTTTATTAAAGAGAAATGCCCTGTGTAAAATTGCACTCCTCAGGATTTCTTTATCCCCTTTATCTTTGCAAGCTGGGCCTCCAGTCACTCAGGCAGAAAGAAATTTGAAGGAAAAAATGTTCCTCCCCCTCCAGTTTTACTGCCCTCGAGTGTGTTTCTTTAGAGCAGCTGACAGAAGTTTGCATTTGATTCCTGTCAGCTTGGCGTTTTTAACTTTACGTGGTACTTTCATCATGTGTCAATAAAGGACTAAACACCCCCGTGGGATACTCAAATAAAAATTAAGAACTAGCATCGAAATGTTGAAATCCCATCGATTCCTCTTCCACCGCTTCCTACAATGCACAGATTTCCTCTGCATTCACTGCGTGTCTGAATAGAGGATAAACCGACTCGCTTCTACCTCCTGTGACTGATTCAAGCTTCCAGGGCTAGTTGTGAGATAAGATGATGGGATAAAGAGACATGTGAACATGACAGGCTGGCAGATAAGGAATTGGGGAGTGGAGTGAAGTGTCTTGTCCAATATCACAGAAGAAACTCATGATGGACATAAAACTGCGCTTGGAGCTTGGAATTCCACAGCCTTGGTCTGGTCTGTTAGGCAACAAGGTTTTCCTTGCTTCTCTTTAAAGCTTTTTAATAGGCTGGCGTCGAGATAATTTTATTCTTTCGGAAAAGGAATTTCAGGTTAGAAATAGTGTTTTTTAATAAGTATTTTTTTGTCTCCTGAACTTCTCAAAAAGATGAAACATTTTTTTCTTTAGGTTAATGCATCTTTGCTCAGGGATCTGCTTTAGTAGTGGACAGGTATGGTTGGACCCAACGATCTCAAAGATCTTTTCCAATCAAACTTTTCTATGAAACTACTAAACTTGTAAATATTTCTTCTCTCCATGACTGTGAATAAAACCAGACAAATAAAATCTTCTGACTTCCTTCCCTTGAGGATTCAAAAGCAGGAGGAGGTGATAAAACGGTACAACACGAGTCAGAGAGAGGAAAAAATTTTATTTTCCTCACTCATCCTGTAGTTTTTCGTGCATATTCCCTAAGATCGCATCGCCAATGCAGATAACCTGCTTGTGAAAATTCCAATGAGGAATTTCCAGTACCAGGAACCTTCCAGTAGCTGAAAGAGGTTACAAGAAAACTGGGAAGAGCCTGTTCACAAAGGCTTGTAGTGATAGGATGAGGGCGAATGGGTATAAACTGGAGAGGGGCAGATTTAGACTGAACATTAGGAAGAATTTCTTCACCACGAGAGTGGTGAGGCCTTGGCCCAGGTTGCCCAGGGGGGTTGTGGCTGCCCCATCCCTGGAGGGGTTCAAGGCCAGGTTGGATGGGGCTCTGAGCAACCTGAGCCAATGGGGTGTCCCTGCCCATGGCAGCGGGTGGAACTGGATGGGTTTTAAGGTCCCTTCCAACCCATATTATTCTATGGTTCTCTGATTCTCTGAATGCATGATCTTTGCATATCCTTTATACAACGTATTCCATCCACATCCTATAAAAAAGAACCTATATGGCAGAGAAAGGTACAGCTGTGACACAGACAGATGCAGATGTTCCAGACACAGCACACGACTCCTTTCGCCCAAACCAGTGACAGATCCAGCAGAGCTCTGCACCACAGCCAGGATAGAGCCACTCCGGAGCATTGGGCACCTCTGGACCCGTGGCCACACTGGCAAGGGCAGCACCGCTGCCTCAGGACTGGCTTTCATGCCTTGGCTCAGGAGATGAACTGCCTTAGCTGCCTGCAGCTGTAACTTTACTCCCTTTTCCTCTTCTATTTTCTGCCCTCTCACTTCTCATCTGCAATGCCAGCTCTGCATACAGAGGAACCTGTGACACTGAGAGTCAAAGTGCCTTCATGGCAGAAACAGATACTACAAACTCCTGCAGCTGGGGTACAAAACATATGTGTTTTGTTCTCAGATCAGATAGGTAGAAACCTTGTCATGTTCAAAGGACTTTCATACCCTGAGCTTCTTTGCTTCTCAGCCTCATAAACACTCAAAAGTATGGTATTTAGCGTCATTGGTACAAATTGTCTTCAGCTGCCCTTGAGAAATAAATTGCTCTAATGAAAATCACCAGGATTTTTTGGCTAAAGAACAATTTTCTGGAGAATAAGATGAAGTTGCTCTCATTGCTGAGTGGAAAGATTTGTGTCCCACTCCCAGTGTTCCAATGAAGAGATGGTCTGCTTCATTTTCCGTGACGGTTCGGAGCAATGACTGACCTACTGTAGGTACGGGAGACATGGGAGAAGAATCTGAGACCATATTATCTGCCCAAGTCTGTGGGGATTTTAAATTGCTCACTTTCAGAATGGTGTCATTTAAGTAGGTTTCCACAGGGAAATGGAAAATATATTCACATACAACATTTAGGAGGCCACAGGGCTGTGTCCCGTATGGCTGTGAGCATTCTGGCCTCAATCCAAGACATTTTTAAGGTCCATACTTACTTTTAAGTACGCTGGGGTCTGCATAACTCTCGTGTTTAATAGACAAGCCTAAATGCTCTGCAGGATTTGAACCCAAAAAGGATCATTCTGGCAGTTTCCAAAGAGGCAGAATCATGATGTGTTGATGTGTAAAATTGCATGTGTCTAAACAGGCGTGTCTGGTGTGGCACATGTGGTGCTTTGTAGTACGAGCGGATACGCAGCGCAGTGGGTATTTGTGCAGGGAGGTGGCAGGGTGGGATGAAGGAAGACTGGGATGATGTGGGCTATACATTCAGTGGAGTGATTTTGGGGGGTGGTTTGCCTCGTTACAGGTTAAGTGTCATCTTGGCTAAAAGGTTGGTTTCTACACGGGTCTCTGTCCTCCAGCACCATCCTCTGCATCCATCAGGCTCAGCCTAAGGCAACAGAGTTAGCTTAGAATTGTGATAAACCAGGACTGGCCCGAAGTCTCATAAATTCAACCCAAATCCAAGCAGAACACAGGAAAAACTGAAGTGCTACCTGCCTTTCCAAGGAGGAAAGTGTATGAGTACAGATGTAGGAGATGAGTTTTAAGGATGTGGTCTGTGGCTTATCTCATGTTTATGTTTGCATTATCAAAGTGTTTGTGCGAATCATAGGGATGTTTGGGTAGAAGGGGTGTTTTTTCTTGTATGTTTTGTTCAGTTGTTGGCAAATTTAAGAGGACAAACAAATCAGTGAGCTCTGAAACTCACCCAGTGTGGTTCCCGTGGGTTTGTATCTATGTTTGAAGTGAGCCTCTAGGGAAGCGTTTCCCAATGTTGGAGCATTAATAAGATCTCTCATGCAGATTCCCTGCTCCTTAACAACCTCCACGTCTGCGCAGCTGCTTTTCTTGCCATCAGGACCACAATCTCTCTCTCCTCTTTCCCCAGCAGCTTCCTTCATCCTGGTAGGAACTCTCTCAGACCCCTCTCTCCTGCTTGTCAAATTTGGTTTGGGGTCACAGGTTCAAAAGTTTTGGGGGACTGGGGAGAGAGGGCAAAGAGCCCCCGGGGCAGCACAGTTCTCACAGGAAAAGAGTCTCAAACTCCTACACAAAACAATTCTCTTGAAAAGGTCATTTTTCAGGTCTAAAGGTTGTCATGTGAAAAATATTGACCAGCTTCAGTAAACTCCTCTTCTGAGCATGTCCGTAAAGCCCCCCTTGTTCACAGCCCGGGTTAGAAACCCTCCCGTCTCAGCCGTGTCAGAGAAAAAGCGGTCGCAGCTTTATGCCCTCTTAAGAGTCTGTACATGCTAAAACATTTGCCGATGATATTTGTGTGCCTGGTGATGAAATATCCCATTTTTAGCTCCAGAGCTGAAAAAGGGGAGGCTTTTTTAGTGCTTCTTTCATTGCAACTGTGTGGCCGAGCCGGGGATTTATGATTTCAGCAGAGACAGTAGCAAGCGCGCTTGGATTTTTCTTTTTTTCTTTCTTTTTTTTTTTTTTAATTGTTTTCCTTTGAAATTCCAGAGTTAGTGTTTTGTCTGCTTTCTCCCTGACCCTCTTCGGAGGCAGGCGTGTGTTTTTTCACCAGAAAAACTGGAAACAAAGAATCGTTGTCTTTAAGCTGTAGCAGGCAGGAAACCCAACTCACAAGGGATCACCCCGAGCCAGCGCTGTCCCAGAGTAGACTCCAGTTCTCTGAATTCAACCTGACAGCTTGTCTGGAGCACTTTCTAAGTAACCATTATCCTTCCTTTTCTCCCAGCAAAAGAGCTATTATTTTTTTGCCGAGGGTGCGCTGCAAGCAGTGTTATTGCTCATGGAGGGGGGTTTGCATGGTGGCTGGGGTGCAGTCCCTCCTATGGAAAGCTCTTGGAAGCACTTTGGCTCTTTCCTAAGACAAGAGTAAATTTGTTTCCTGATAATAAGTTAAGCGGTAAAAACGCTTGCTGCAACGTCTGCGCAAATGTGTCATCCGTTCCCTTTTCTCTAGTGCGTGGATTGCTGCGTCTTGAGTTTTTCTCCATGAATATGCATTTCTTTTGCTTTACTTCTGCATTTGTGTGTTTTCCAATAAGCACAAACTGTGAGCACGCTGACTGCTCTGTTTTACCCCTCCGTGTGCTGGAAGGTGAGCTACACCCAGCGCTGTTGGCACGTTTGTGCACCCCCGTATGTGTGTTTTGGATGGATGTGTGCGGAGGGGGCTCAAAAATGGGCCTTTCAGCAGAGGCATTTGTGTGCCCACGCGTTTGCTCAGTGGGATGCCTGTCTGCTGGTCCTGGCTGCAGCCCCATGTAGCTCAGTGATGTCTATGTTGACTGGAAAGTGACTGCTGTTCAAAGCTGGCTCTGAGAGGGATTCTTAGGACACATACTTCAGGCTTCATGCACTGCGCCTTGGGACTTCTGCTGCCTATCTTAAAAAAAAGCAACAACAACAACAAAAATTCTCAATACTTCCTCCTTTTCTTCATAATGTGCCTTTGTCAGCGTTGCGCAGGGTAACTCAGACGTGAATCAGGAAGTTTCACCGCTGCACGGCTCTGGGATGTTATTCTAGCCACACTCACACAACTGGGGGCTGTCGCCTCTGGCTCAAACCAAACAATGAGTGACTCCAAATCTGAGCAGGGGAGCAGAGCCCCAGGCTCTAGAGCTGCGGGGCAGAGCGGCTCCTTCGCCTCACCTCACCAGGATAAGTCTAATGAGGGAAAGGGATCACACATCTCATGCTGGTGTGACCTGCTTCCAAAGGGCCAGCCCTAAGCATCTTTCAGTCTGGGCAAGGTGAATGAGTCCCCTTTGGAAATCCTGAAGCCCAGTTCTGTGCATGCGCTATGTTATGCTCCAGATCCTGTCTGACGCTGGAAATCAGCGAGCTTCAGCCACAGTACTTTAATCCAACACTGGAGCTGAAGGAGGAATTGAATCGGAAATGTTTGATCGCTCTGGTCTGTATTTCCACACTTAACCAGACTGTCAGCTGCTTCCAGAGATTCCCCAGGTTAAACCCGCTTTTGTGTCCAAGCTCTATAATGGATTTTGTATGTAAATCCAGCAGTAGGACCCCTCTCAGTGGGCTTGAATTGACTTCAGGACGAAACCCAATGTTGTTCTAAGCTTGGACTTTGGTCTCCGCGTCAGTTCCTTATCTGTAAAAGAGGTGAATAGCAATGGAGAGATGTTTGATAATAGTTTATTTTAAAAGCCTATGAAATAGCCCAATAGTCTGATAATGTAGAGTAGAAATTACTTTGGACTTTTTCTGCACTCAGCTAGTTGCTTCCTCTTAGTGGAGAGACTCAAAATTACCGAATTCCACATATGACCCCTGTACTGGTGATTGTTCAGTGCAGGGAGAAGGACATTGTGGTCTTGAAGGAGAAACAAATGAGTTTGGACTTTGAAAGCACTGGAAAGTGTTACACAATCATGAAAGCAGCCACAACAATACTGGTTGTGATGGACACAGAGCACGACACGCAGCATACAGGCTAAGTGATTAGTTTCATTAGCAGAAATAATGCATTTAAAGTAAATCACTGCAAAAAAAGCGATACCGTGGGGGGAGATTTCAAAGTCTCGGTGTAAGCGATTAGGACACCTATGTACCTCACACCTGGGTGTACGTCATGGGGCTAAATGTTAAGGGAAGCCAATTGCTGATTCTCACGCACCACCTCTTGTAGCTGTTTGCAAAGGCTGGTGCACTCCTCATACTCTGCTCTGCTTTCTAGTCCTGTCCCACCATCTCTGCCGCACACTGTCAAACCTCCTGCAGGCAAACGATAGCATCCAGAGCCTTCACACCTCAGTGCTAAGAAAAACTGTACCCAAGCAAACGCCTTTCTGCTGACATTTCAAGGTCTTGTGCTGTTTCAAGCATTTAGTACCTGTCTTTGGAGCCAGAGCGCGCCTAGGAAGGACCTGACAGACTCTACAACCTTTATGTTTGTTGCCATCATTTAACACAAAGTGTCTAATGTTTCTAGGAGGAGTTGGAGGTGTTTTTGGCTTCCTTGGCTCTCCAGAAACCCACAGTCTAGGTTTCTTCTCTCCAACTGGTTTTAAACACAACCCCACCTCTTCAATGCGATCTCCAGGAGGTTAAATGACCGAGTGTGAGGGCTGGAGGCTCAGCAGCTTGGCAGACCTTGCTTGCATGTTTGGTTTGCAGCCGTAATGTTTTTTGTTCCCATGCGCCTATGCTGGGACTTTTCCAGGATACCAGAATAGTGCCACCACACACAATCTCACTTTGGGAGGAAAAGCAGTGAAGTCCGGTGCCCTCTTTTCACTCTCTCCCTGTAAAGTAGTTGCCACAAGATAGACCCCAAGTGACTACTTAGATTAATCACAACCCTGCATCCCCGAGGACGCCTCGTTCTGCTTTTCCCATTTAGAGAAGCTAATTTAAATTCCAGCCATCAAGCCAGGACTCTTTCTTCCTATAGAAGCAGAAGGTCTCATTCCAAAAACCGAACTGTGTTCCACATGGAGAAGCCCACAGATCCTGCTTTAAACTTGCAGCCTTCTCCTTCTCCTGATTTGCTTCATTGAAATCTGTAAGGACAAGTTCTGTCTGGAAATATGGTGCTCCCAAACCAAGGAAGGCAGTGTATTCAGGAGCAGTTCCTCCTGGATTTTGGGTTGGGGAATTTCTGTCACGTGAACTTTTCTTTGTAAGGCACCCCAAGATGCTGTGGGAAGGAAACCAGGAGATGATGGCTCAATGACTGCAGACACTACTGTTGTTTTCATTCCTCAGAGTCAGCAGGGCAGCTCTGATCAGAGGCTGCTGGTGTGTTTCGAGGGGAAATGGAGACAGTGTTAGTAAGCAGGGAGACAATTCACTGAGCCTTGGGAAACTTACATTATTTTCTTCCTGGCGTTGTCCCTGTGACTTAGGGCAACCCGATCCCCATGCTTTGGCTACCTAGTCTCCTTGGGGGCATCAGCTCCATCAGGCATGGATTGGTGGGCTCTTTCTGTTGCTTAGCACCTACCGTACTGGGGGATCCACACATCCTGTGAGATGTTGCCCACATCTTCTCCCAGACATCTTCCAAACATTAGCCCAGGCGCAATGCTGCCCTCAGCTCTGATAGAGGTAGTGGATGTTCAGAGCAGCCACTCTGACCCTTGATAGTGACACCCAGTGTTCAAAAAGCAAACAGTGTCTGGCTGGAAAAGAGCTGCCACTGCTGGCAGTGAAGCCATGAATACAATAAACACACCACGCTATTCCTTAAAATCATGGAATTGTTTGGCTTGGAAGGGATCTCAGAGCCCATCCAGTTCCAACCCCCTGCAGGGACACCTCCCACTGGCTCAGGAGCTCCAAGCCCCATCCAACCTGGCCTTGAACCCCTCCAGGGATGGGGCAGCCACCACTGCTCTGGGCACCCTGGGCCAGGGCCTCCCCACCCTCAGCGTGAAGAATTTCTTCCTAATGTCTAATCTAAATCTTCACTCTTCCTATTTAAAGCCATTCCCTCTCATCCTATCACTCCATGGCCTTGTAAAATGTCCCTCCCCAGCTTTCTTGCAAACCCCTTCCAGGTACTGGAAGGACACTTCCCATCCTTGCCTGCAATTAAGGGCATAGACAGCATTTCAGATGTTTCCCTTATAGTGCCTGTGAAGTGTTTGGTCCCTAATGGACCCAGCCTCCTGCATCCATCCGAGAACATAAAGACCTGAAAAATGAGGATATTACAGGCCCAGTGCCCATCATCTCCTGAAAGCCTTATTGAGGCGGGGAGTGCAAAATTGTGCCTGAATCTGGTTTGTCTGAAAAAGCTCCTACCGAGAGGGCAGGATGAAGGGGCTGTCAGCACTCACCGAGCGGCTCAGGAAGCACAGCGACTGTAAGCCTATTGTTCAGCTGAAATCCTCCCCCCTTGATCCTCCCCTCTGTCCCAAGCTTTAAGATTTATAAAACACCATTTAAAAAAAAAAAATTAAGAACTTTTTAAAGCTTATCAGGGAGGGTTTGCTCTCTAATACATCATATCTCAAACACAGATTCCCTAATGGCTGGTTCCTTGGCTTGTGTTCAAGCTGAAAGCGCTGCTGGGCAGCTGGGATGGTCTTCATTGTGGTGTGGAAATCTGCCTGGGGATTTGAAGCCTGGGTTCCTAGGGAAGTGAGTCTGTGTGTGTCTGTCCATCTCCCCCAGCAATATACGAGCCCATTAGTCTGTTTAGACTAAACATGACCCAGAGGTGTGGGGAATGGGAGCGAAGCGGCGCTCAAGCTGTGCGGTGTGTGGGGGTTTGTCTGTAAAGGTGGGCTGGTGGTTCAGCAGAGCTGCCTCACCTTCCTGACTGCAGTGCCATGCCTCCTCCGCTCCCACAGCACCACGGGCAGCCGTTCTCTTCCTCCACGTCCCACCGTCTCAGCCAGGGGCTCATTGGGATATAGTCCTCGATTTCTTCCCCACATCAAGTCCTCTTTGTTGCGCCACATAGTCCAACAAGAAGAAACTGCAGTGGTTTGGATAATTGAGGTCATCTCCCAAACTTTACAGCACAGCCTGCCTAATGCCCAGTCTGGATCTCGCTGATTTTGCCATGTTCTAAGCCTTTTCTCAGCCTTTTGCAGAGCCCAGCAGTCTGTTTCACTACTGTGTTATTTCTGATTTACATCTAATTCCAGAGGAATCAATAGACCCTGGAAGGGGAGATGCACAGCAGAGGATGAAAGCTTCCAAATGGCACAGGGGGTGGCAAGATAGGAGCCAAGGGAGATACAGGAACCAAGATTAGAAAGGGTCTAGAGACCAATGCTGCACAGCCTGTTGCACACAGCCTGATCTCTGGGAAAGCCACTTCATCTGGAAAAGGCAGCTAAATCCCAAAGAAAGTGCATTTTTGCATGTAAATAAATAAAATTACGTTTAACCTTCTTCCCAGGCGCGCTGTGAGTGTGAATGTTTGCAAAGCTGTGAGATCCTTAGTTGAAAGGTGCTGTGAAAGTGCAAAGCATTATTAATATCCTTTACCTTACTCATAATAGAGTACACATTCGTTCTGGGGAATTTCTGGACATAAACCAGACAGCTGCAGAATGACATTTCTTGAAAGCATCTATGATTTATTTTCTGCTCTGTAATTCCATTTTGTATTGAACACACATTTGTCACAGGACTGTTGTTCCACTGGGCCTTTTAAGTCTCAAACAGACTTGGGGACCTGATCCTTAGCTGGTATAAATTTGCCCCTGACTTCATTGTAGCTGTTTGCTGATTTACACCAGAAGAGGAGCTCAGTTCACATCTTAACTAAATTTCCATAGCGCAGCATATTTCGGTGTAAAACCCAAGTGTTTTTAATGATGGATAAGACTCTCCTGGTAACTACTCGTCTGGCTGGAGTTCTGTAGGAGCTCTCTGAGCCATTGGGCGTCAGGTCTTGGGAATGATACTGTTTTTGCAGAAACTCGAGTCTCTGGATGGGTTCCCTGACTCTGCCTTTTCCATTTTGTTTTAAACACGTTCAGCTTCAGCGTCTGGGCCTGGAAGGCTGGTGTGGTTCTTTCACGTTGCACGGACTTTTTGTGAAAACAAAACAAAAATAGCTTAGTGGATTTGGATTTCTTTTTTCTTTTTTTTTCTTTGAGGAGGGAAGGAAAGAGTTGGAAACTTGCAGGAGCTGAGTGAGCACGTTGTTTCAACAGCAACGCCTGTAGAGCTAACTATCGTATTTAACCCCTCTCACCATTGCAAAGCCACACACTTGGAGCGAAGTCTCATCCAAACACCACCAGTGCAGATGTCCATAGATGTGACCACATTGTACTCCATAATCCATCCTATCTAGGAAAAACTGAGGCAAAGGGACTCATCTGAGGTAAACCTGGATTAAACCTGCGCTGAGTCCCATGCACGCCATCCTTTTAAGATGGCATTTTGCAACCTAAAACTTACACTCCCAGGAAACCCATTCAGAGAGGTTTCAGATGATGATTTTGACCAGGAGAAGCAAGACATGATCATGCAGAGCCCAAGGAGCCATAGCAATATGCACCCAACCAGCAAATCTGATTGGAACCATGTCACTTATCAGTTAAAAATTGCTCTGGAGATGCACTCTGCACTCATCCCATGACACCGCGAGCAGGGTCTTCCTTGTGACAACGTTTCCCCATCTGGAGGAGGATGAAGATGATGACCATCTATCCAGATGAGAGCCATCTATGCAGATGAGGGTCTATTTGTTTACTCAAAACACATTGATGCATCTGAATCAACCAGTCCATGTGTAGCAGTGGGTTCGATTCTGTCAACGATCTGACCCAAAGAATCAGACATAGCTGAACATTTTAAATGAGTTCCCCTACTTTTTGGAAAGGAACTTTCCCCCCAGTTTGAGAACAATTTTTCTGCTGGAGAATTAATTGCTTCCTTTCTTTTTAACAGGGTCACCATGTAAGCGACATTTCCATTAAAATTATATAACGGCAAAACTTTCTGATTAAGCTAACCAAAAAGTATGTTAGCATCTCAATCAGTAGAAATTTCTGAGGTTTTGCCTTTCTCTTTGAACACAGAATTCACCATTTTTCACAATATTTCCCAAAGCATTGCTCTAATAGCTCTATGCTGGAGGGGATCCCAGGGGAGAAATGGAAGTCAGAGACTGACTGCAAAGAGGACATGGGAAAAGCCAGTGGTGATTCAGAGCTCATCTCTGTTCTCCTGATCTCGGTCACCCATAGCACAGCAGCCCAAGTGCCGGGCACCCTCGCATCAAGTTGGATTCATACAATGGGTTTTCAGCAAATTAATTTCTTAATTACAGGAGTAATTAAGATCCACGGGAGCAGGGATAAGGCTCCCTTCTGGGGACAGCAGGGCTGCCGCCTCCCTCTGAGATGTCCCATTGCACTCTCTGTCCCAGGCTGAAACCGTAGTGGATTGTTTTTCAGTCTGATCTATTTGCAGCGGGTTTGTGGTTTCTAGTAGAAAGGGAAAAAACCAAATAAGTAAAATAAAAATAAAAAACAGGCAGATTACATGAGCTCTATTTTTTCCTCATTCCTCTCTTTTCCCTCCTCCTCTTTCTCGTCCTCTCTACCCCTTCCCTTCCCTCTCCTATCCCTTGTCTGTTTTCCTTTTCATGCCAATAACTAGGAGGCTGTAATTTCAAAGCTGCAGCGGCTTTCCCAGTGCCGGCAGGAATGTGCTGGGATGTTTCTGCAGAGAGCTGGGCAGCTCAACGGGACACGGGCAGGGCCTGCTCCCTTCCAGCAGTGTGGTCAGGGGGGCGTTTTGAATTCCACTTAAGAAGATGCTTTTTCCCCTCCTTAAAACAGCTTCTTTAGCGGACGCGTCGAGTTCTTAGCCTCCTTGGATTTTAAAATCACTGTTTATTTTCTGTGAAATGGTAGAAGGGTTCGTCTCAGCCTTCTTTTCTTCCCTGTTGTCTTGGGATAAGAGAAAGGGGGTCTTCCTTTTGGACTGGGTGAATTGCACTCTAAACTGAGTGCAATGACCATACTTTCTGATCAAGATGTGTCAGGCCTGAGTGTCGCCCTAACAGCTGCTCCCACTGCTGTATTTACACCCCATCGCCTTTGTGAGAGGGAAAAGGGAGAGGAAAAACTATGGATCTGTGTAATACTGGCCCAGCTGGAGCCAAGATTTCCACCCCTCCATGCCTGTTGTCTTTTGTCATTAGATCCCTCCTATGATGCAGTCAGGAGAACAGGATGGGGCAGCCAGGTTGAACACACCCAACTCTCTCATCCTGTCCTCCTCTGAGTGGTGCTCCAGCCCTCAGATCATCTTTGTGGTCTCGTCTGGACCTGTTCCAACAGTTGCATCCCCTTCTTATGCTAGGGATTCCAGAACTGGACACAGGGCTCATGAGAGCTGAGTAGAGGAGGAGAATCCCTTCCTCTGCCCTGCTGGCCAGGCTTCTTTTGATGCAGCCAAGGACATGGTTATCAGTTCCCTGCCCCTAAGACTGGATTCCAACTAGAAGAACTGATCCCAAGCAGCGTTCTCCCCTGCTTCCGCTGCAGGAGCACATCCCTGTGGAGCAATGCAAGATGAGCACATTTGACTCTCAACAAAACCCTGTTGGGTGCAAATACAATAGATGCGGCAGACCCTGACCATGGGGTTATGCTGCCTTCGCTTTGCAGGTTTCTGAGCTGTGCGCAGTCTCAATGTGACGGCTTTTACTTTGAGTTACAGGTTTCTGTTAAGAGAAATGCTATGGAGAGGAGGAACGTTAATGTTGAAGTGATTTATAGAAACGGCCCTGATAATTTCAACAAAATGTTCGATCTGATAAAATCAAACCTTTTTTTTTATAAAAAGGAATTCCCATTTCCTAAAGAAAATTGGAAAAATTTACAACATGGAAGAAGGTCAGAACTGATAGATTTTAAAAAATCCAATTTTCTGTTCAAACAGGGATGTAATGTTTTGTTGGACTTGACGATCCTTGAGGTCTTTGCCAACCTAGTGATTCTGTGTGATTCTCTAATCTAGAATGAGAGTTAAGTCAGAATAAAAGACAGACAGTTAATGAAGTACCTGCATAATATTTTTTCTTGCCTCGCCCGTGTATTCTGATTTTACAGTGAAAGTTTCAATTTCTAGTGAAATCTCTTAATTTCACAGTCCAATTTCAAAACTGTCAGCTCTTGGGATCAGAACTTGCCCCATCCTAGTCTCTGTTATTCCTATTCCATGTATCTTGTCCTTGCCTTGTTCTCTGTTCCTCCTCTCCTGTTCTAGTTCATACCAGATCTTTCTCTGTCTTTACAGGCCCTCCTGTTGCAGGGACACAAAATGTGAACAAGACGACAGAACAGCAACGGCCCCAGCCAGGTAACGGTTGATTCTGTTCCCGCTGCATTTGCTGAGCAATTAGATTTGTTCAGGGCTGAGTGAATAAATGTGCCAAGCAGCACCAACCGCAGGCACAGGACAAGCAGGCAGAGCCTTACAGAGAAGTCTCAGAATAATGAGTCAGCCGTGACCGAGCATCACCAGCGATTGTTCCCAACGGTTTCTATTTCGCTGCCTTGTCCTTCTCCATTCAAAAGAAACATCCTTGTTTCAGCTGAGCCGCGTGCCATGCCAAGCATCAGTTGCATAGGCTTTGAAGCATCACGACACACCATGTAACAGGCCACAGAGCAGCGAAGGGCACAGAGCTGTTCATGCCGAGGAGGTGGAGTGTCTGCTCGTTTGCTCTTCACCTCCACGGCAGTGATGTTCAATGGGAGCATCTCCAAACAGAATCAACAAGGCTTCCCTTGCGTCAAAGAAAACCAAATAAGAAAAACAAACCCCGTCGGGCAGCAAGCAGTAGTGTTTCCTGCTAGTTTCCCAAGGGGCTTTTGAAAAGCTAAATTCCACCTTCTCTGCTTTGCACAGCTGCTTTCTATCCCCTGTTTTTTAGGAGGTTGGTTCT
Organism: Cuculus canorus; assembly: GCF_017976375.1. Classification (NCBI taxonomy): domain Eukaryota; kingdom Metazoa; phylum Chordata; class Aves; order Cuculiformes; family Cuculidae; genus Cuculus; species Cuculus canorus. The sequence continues at coordinate 1,467,978 of NC_071423.1, forward strand.
TTTGGCATTGATTCAATCCACGAGCAAATGTTATAGATCCAAATCACCAAAACCAGAGAGAAGCAAAGGAGAAGTGTAGAGATTAGGGTTGAGGAGGCCCCACAAAAAGGGAAGGAATTCATTCCCAATAAATGCATTGTGGGATTTTCAAGAAACACTCAGTCTCCTTGGAGCCAGGGTAACTGTCCTGTTACTCCCATTTGAATAAAGTCTCCTTGCTTCGGTAAGGGACAGCTGAGTGAGCATTTCACTGACCTCACAGGGGAGCAATCTTGATTGCTAACAAGTGAATTTGAAAATTTCATCTGCTGTCCAGCTCTTTTTATGAGGAGAAACAGATACACTCCTGATTTGTTACTCCTCTACTATCTCACACTTCTTTTTTCACGTTTCGTTTGTTTTAGTTGCTGTGTAGTGTAGGGTCTGCCCACAGAGATTACCATCTTTTAAAGCAGGCAAGTCTGAAACCAACGCCAGAACCACTGTGCCATTTTGGGTTCCATAAATAATTGGTGGTTGTTTGCTAAGGAAGAAATAAGGAACACATCCAGTCTGTTCCAGGCCCTTGGAGAAGAGGCAGTAGGAGTGAAGAAAGAGAGTGAAAATTTGAACTGGTTTCTAGAACAAACAATAATGTGCTGTTTCTTTTTGATTAATCGTTTTCTAAAATAGCTTCTTTGTTTCTTTTTTTTTAATTGATTTTCAGATCCCTATCAAATCTTGGGGCCCACTAGTAGCCGCCTTGCCAATCCAGGTGAGTTCACCTTTATATTTTAGACCACTGTTATTGAAAGGGTTCTCCTTCCTTCTGATCTCCTGCTCTAGTCTGTACTGGGTGCTCAGCCCTTGTCCCCTGCCATCAGGGTGGGCTGTGAGAGCTGTTGCCTTCTGTAGCTGTGCTCTCACAAGTGCTTTGCAAAGCGCTGTACAGAAAAGTGAGGCAAGTGCTGCAACATCACCTTTGTGAGGACAAAATCGCCACCCTGAGTGCTCTTACCCCAAAACTACATTCTCTAAGAAGAGTTTTATAGGGGACTTAAATGCTGGTCTCTCATATTTCCAGTCCAGGGCAGTTTTTCTCTGCCTGCTCTGGACCAGCCCAAGGAAAGGCACAAAATATCTCTGAGAGTCACCACAAAGTGAGTGCTCCTAGCAGGTCATCTGCAGAAAACAGTCCCTGACTTCATGGAATAAGAATGGATTAACTCTTGCTTGAAGTAAGCAAGCCTGTATGCTCTGAGTGCTTGCAAGGGAACATCCTCCTAAGACTCTTTTCTGCTAGTGTAACCCCACAAATAAAACTGGGAGTCCTCTAAGTCTGGGAAAGAAAGAATCTTATGAAACCCCCATCACCAAGTGGAAAGGAAATTATAGGTATCCAAAACAGTATCCGTGGTAAACAGTGAGTGATTGAGAGTTGAAACATATTCTGTCAACCATTCAGTGAAAAGTACTGCAGAACAGTGTGCTCAGGGAAAAAAACCCTGTTTATGAATAGTCCGAAGATTTTAAGGCCAAAGGAGACCATTATGAAATCTAATCTGACCTCAAACTCATGAACAGAACAAAAGGCTGACTAACTTGTTTGTTGGGAACAGTTTATCCATTCCTATGTAAGACTTTCTAAAGCCTGAAGGAGCAGTTCCCAGTAAAGATCGAGATAGTCCTTCTGTTTCCTGCCTTTGTCTTTGTTTTTAAGCAGGAAACACAATGTCATTTCCTTTCCTCTTTGGCTTGCTTCTGGCAGGGAGCGGGCAGATCCAACTGTGGCAGTTCCTCCTCGAGTTGCTGTCGGACAGTTCCAACGCCAGCTGCATCACGTGGGAAGGGACCAATGGGGAATTCAAGATGACGGACCCTGATGAAGTGGCACGGCGCTGGGGAGAACGCAAAAGCAAGCCCAACATGAATTATGACAAGTTGAGCCGAGCCCTCCGATACTACTACGATAAGAACATTATGACCAAAGTGCATGGTAAAAGATATGCCTACAAATTTGACTTTCATGGCATTGCCCAGGCTCTTCAGCCTCATCCCACTGAATCGTCGATGTACAAGTATCCATCAGATCTCTCCTACATGCCGTCTTACCATGCCCATCAGCAGAAGGTGAACTTTGTCCCCCCGCACCCTTCTTCTATGCCCGTCACTTCATCCAGTTTCTTTGGAGCAGCCTCACCTTATTGGACCTCCCCTGCAGGAAGCATTTATCCAAACCCCAACGTCCCTCGCCATCCCAATGCCCATGTATCACCGCACTTGGGCAGCTATTACTAGATGCTTTTATCTTCAAGTGGCCTTTATCAGTCTGGTTGAACTTTTTCTTTATTTTTGGGATTTTTATGGTTTTTGGGGGGACCCTTAATGGATCATTGTGGCCTTTCTGGGGAAGAAATAAAACTGGATATTGGTTATTCCTACATCAAACATTTTTACTTTTGTAACTTTGCCTCTTGTGTCTTGAACTGAGAGAAGGATGCTTCTTTGGGCCAGTACTCTGCATTTTCGTTGGTATTTAACGCTTATGTCCTCTGTAGGGATTGACTGTGAAGATTGTTCATCATTACCTGGAATTCTTATTCGCTTTTTGGTGAGAGAAATTTTTAAGGATTCAAAGGCTTTTCACAAGACAAAGATCCAACTCTGGGTTATAGGAAAAGATGACTACATGGGTTTTTTTCTCGCTGCGGAGAGGGTAGGCAACTTGACCGTTAAGTGGAGGACGTTGGGCTGCAGGGGACCGCAACTGGAATCTTAGCTTTAAGGCAGATGAGGATTTTCACCCAACTGGAAATTAAATATATATATATTCATATATATATATGTACATGTATATTTTAAGAAGTAAAGGGCATTGAAGGAACTTTTCTAGAGTGTACAACTTCATTAGACTGTGTATGTACTCCAGAAACATCAGAAACCAGAACAAAAAGTAATGCAATGTCAAGCACAGACATTCCTTGAAAGCAAAAGTGAAGTACAATAAATGACAGCAGGCCCTGAGCTCTGCCAGAGCCTTAGGGATCGCTAAATGTTACCGATTCGCGAACGCTGTGCGTTTGTCAGACCGTCATCCAAAGGGTCAACAAATCAGAAGGCAAATTACTGTATAAGTTATGCAGAGTTATTTTTTTTCCCTATATCTCACAGTTTTAAAAGAAAGATTAAATAAAACGAGTTGACCTCGGTCACAAATGCAGGTTTGTTTTTTACTGTCAGCTCAGTTGTTTGTGGGTTGTTTTTTGGTTTTGTTTTTTTTTTTTTTTAATGTAATTTGTACATCTTTTCAATCTGTACATTTGGGCTGTAGCTTTGTACTTTTTGCTAAAAAAAAAAGATTAAAAAATAAGACCTGAGTAATGTATCTGTTGGAGACAGCCTTGGTCCTGCACTTGGATCCACGATTGACCCCAAAGTAGCCAGAAACCTTCCGGATTCCCTGGGGTTTGTCTAGAGCAGAGCTTTTTCTTCCATTATCCTGTCATGGGTGTCTGTGAATTAATTCCCCTTCACTCACGTGTTTGCATCGAAGCTGATCGAAACTTTTTCAAGCAACTATTTCAATATTCCGTTGTTATTTTTCACGAAAATCTTGAATGTCGAAAAGTTCTTAACCACCTCATGGAGAAAAATATCAAAGCCTTCTCATTACTTCTTGCCAAACTTTCGCTGGGGGTTTTCATTTACATTTTAAACATTCCAAACCTCTCAGCCATCTCTAATTTTGCAGATGTTGATTTGCTGATCCACAAATGGTGGTTTGGTGCCATAAACAGAAGAGTAAACCACAAGCATTTGTGTTGGAGAACAGATGTCTACAGGAGGGGGAAGACTCGAATGTACAACCTATTAGCTAACTTGTATTAACTGGCAGCCAATTAACAGGATCGCAACTATCTAGTCTAGACATAACCTCTGGGACTCTGTGTGGGTGCAAGATTTGGTCCACGTGCATCCGATTGCAGGAGGCGAGCCTGGAACCAGAACATTATAGTCTGCTCCTAACTTTAAACAGAAGCACTGATGCCATTATTTAACACAACGGAAAATAAGATCAAGCTAACCAGTTTAGGTCTTAGTGCTTTCAGGATGTGTATAAGTAACATTACTGCAATAATCGCAAAGTTTAAGTATGAAGAAATTACCCATGGAAATGGGGCTTTTGCTACTATATATATGCAATGTACTTTTTGGATATTAAAATATATATAATTTTGCAAGTAATCTTGGTGTTTTTTAAAAAATGTATTAAGTGTTACAATGCATCGGCTGTATGGAGAGGATGATGTAAAGAAATGTGACAAAATAAATAGTGGTTTTCTTCTCGAAGGCATCATATTGTCCCACTCTCTCCCTCCCCACTCATACCTGCAGATAAAGAATGACCGTTGCCTCTAAATAAAATTTAGCTTGAAAGGAAAACAAAGCAGCTCCATAGCAGTGGCAATCACAATCCTTATTGCTATAAAACAATATCGACCTCTTCTTGCAGAAAATTTGTGTCTCTGGAGCCAGTGTTTATCAGAGCTAATGTAGTTATTGATGTGTCTAAATCAGAAACTCAGGCTGCATCATGGAGAGAGAGAGAGAGAGAAAGTGGTAGAGTAGCCAACGCTCAAGCAGGTGAAGTGTATCTCATGAGGATGGTGGCAGTGCCGGGAGCAGACGCTTGCCTGCTGTCCCAGTGAAGGGGTCCCAGCACCACACTGAGTGCCTGGACAGTGCAAGAACCACACTGACCTAACAGCCATCTCATCTGCTTGCGCTTCAGGTCAGTCCCAAAGTCACCAACAGAATGTATATATGCAACGCTGGGCGTTTTCCCACCCTGCCTACTTGCTCATGTTTCTCACCTATCCCCAAACCCCAGGGAGAGGCAGCGCTCCAAAGCATTCCTGAGGTGGAGCAAGAGGCTGCAAAAACAAGCACTGCCAAGGAGTCTTCTGGTTGTGTATAAAGGTCAGGCAACGGCGCTTCCTGTATTTTTGCAGACACACGGTGGTCCTGAGAGATAGCTTGATCTTTCTGCCGATTTGATAAACCCTTAGAAACACAGAACGGCGTGAGCACACCATTTCCTTCCTCCGCACACCACCTTTTGTTGCTAAGTTTCTAGTACAATAGCTTGCAGCGGCTTCGTTAGCAGGTTGGGCTTGGAAAGAGAGTGATGTTAGTGTGTTCAGCCACCACTGAGCCATTCCCTTTGTGTATTCAACCATAATTGCTCTATTTAGTCATAAGAGCGAGTGTTTTATTGCTTATCTCTATTTTTTTTTCACTCTAGGGCAATCCAGATTCATTCTGGCTGTGCATCATCAATAGAAATACCAAGTCTCTTCTTTTGATGCAGAGTGCCTGCCCAGCTGCCAGCGATAGGAGAATCTGAAAACTGAGATTGCACAAAACCATCTCAAGGCAGAATCTCAAAGTTATCAGAGTGCAAAGATGTCTTTGATAGCAAAACATGGCCAGCAGGATCCTTAGGGGGAAAACAGACTTTCAAAACCAACCACAAATTAAGAAGCATCTGGTTTTGGCTGTCCAACTTGCAACATCTTAGAGGAGCCCAGGCTGAGATGGAAGGTGACCCACAGCATCCACAGCTCAGGTCTTTTCTGTCTCTTTTCATCTTTCTCTCCAGAGTGCTCGCTGATACCAAGCTTTGCTAGTATTTGCTAATATTTGACTTTAGATAGAGTTTGCTGCCCACTGCAGGCTGTATTCCCATGGAATAAAGAGATCTTAAGCAAAGAGATCTCACACCAGTGTGCCAGACAGCTTCAGACTGGTGGGGCGCTGCTCAGACATCTTTCATCATTTCTTTAAGATCATAATAGTTCGCATTCCTCAGGGAAAGAACAAGAAATGACACAGATACTGGAGTAGTCCATTTGTACCTCCCAATATCAGACTGACTTTGCCATGTTGAAAGCTCTAGGGGTGACAACAGGACAATCTCTCCTCCCAATCCAAGTTTCTGGGACACGCTGAGACAAAATAAACAAGGATTTTGACAGTCCTAATGCTACTTTTTGCTTTTCCCAGGAGGACAAGGCAGATGGAATTCAAGTATTTCAGGCTTAAATCAGAAAGTTTACCAAACAGATGGGTGGGATCATATGGTTGTGAGCCATGAGTCAACAGGGACAGCAGAAAACCTTCTCTGCATTAATGTTCAGAACTCAAACCTCACCAGGAACCCCAGCTCCCGCTGAAATCAGTGGTAATTTAGCTGTTCATTTCTAGTGATCTAGTGTTTACCCAGTATTTCTGTTCTGCTCCCCAAGTTCAAACACTGAATAGGATCTAACTTAAATATGCCAGAGTAGAACACCTTTACATTTCACCTTCTGTAAGTAGACTGTATGTTAAGTAGAATTGGTGATGGTCCCTGAGCTCCAGCTCCGTTAGCTGGGATCTTTGTGACGGTTTGTGTTTGAGATGTACCTGCCTCTGTGCCTGAGCATCTGAGGAACTCGGAAAGGGAGAACAAGAAAGTCTTCTTACTGCTTAATTATAGGCATCAAGTTTAGAATCTGCTATCAACTGTATTTGGAACGAGGCTTTTTATCCCCACCAAATAGCGGCTTAGAGGCTAGAGGAGAGAGCTCCCAGGCTAAGCACTTGGGAGATGCTCTAAGCTAGGAGCTGCCAAATCACAGAATCACAGAATGATTTCAGTTGGAAAAGACCTTTCAGATCATCCAGTCCAACCATCGATCCAGCCCTGCTAAGTCTGCCACTAGACCATGTCCCCAAGCACGACGTGACATCTACTCATCTTTTAAACACGTCCAGGGATGGTGTCTCAACCACCTCCCTGGGCAGCCTGACAACGCTTTCGGTAAAGAAATTCTTCCTAGTATCCACCCTAAACCTCCCCTGGCACATCTCAAAGCATGTCGCATTGTCCTGTCACTCACTACCAGGGAGAAGAGACCAACACCCACCTCACTACAACCTCCTTTCAGGTAGTTGTAGAGAGCAATAAGGTCTCCTCTCAGTCTTCTTCTCTCCTTCTAGCGTCGAGCATCTGAGATGACTCCTATCTGTAATCCTTGGATGCCAGAACCCATCCCTATATACACGAGCGTCTGACTGCTTTTGGATACCCAAGCACTGTATTTCAACCCCAAAGGCTGAATTCACCCCAAGGATGAATTTCCAAACAGCTGTGGATTTCTATCGCTGTTTCAAGGGAGAGGGATTTCCCCACATTCCGACCTTCCTGTCAGCAAAGAGAAGGAAATATTTCTCAAACTGCCGCCCAACACACCGACCCAGTCCTAATGAGATGTTAACTATGTGGGAAATTTGCTGTAACTCCTGTTGGTGCAAATATTTGATGTGAAGCTGGATTTCATACTCGCTCTTACCCTTCCAACAGCTGTAAATGGCTCCACCTGAAGCTCTGGATGACAGCAAGGATGAACCCAGCTGCTGGTTTCCACCCCTCCCGTCAGAAGAAAAAAGCCATCGCTCTGCAAATTCAGGGTTAAAGGAGCCAGCTTCACTTTATTATACTATTACAATAACAGATATTTTTACAGGCTGCTTTGCTGTGCTGGCACAGTATTTTTAATGACCTCTGTGAAATTAGTTTGTTAGACTTCAGCTCGCTCCCTAACGAAGTGGGTTCTCCCACATCAAACTGAGCGTTGCTGCATTTGGTGTCAATTAGAGCTGTAGTCTGGAGGCAAATCGGGGGCTGGGGTTTATAAATTCACTTCAAAGACCCTATTTGTATACTTTCGCACAATACCTAGCAGAACGTGTACATTATGATTTTCATCTGTGAAAGCAGAACTCGTTGAAAGTGAGGTCAGACTTTTTATTATATTAGAAAAGAGAAAATCTCTGACTAAAATCATGCAAAGAGTGACACATTACAGGTAATTTAGCTTGTATGTTATGATTTTTTCATCCACAGAGGTAAAAATCTGTGCACATAAAGCTCAGATTCTTCTGTTACGTGAGAAGAGAATTAGAGATCCTTGGCAAAACCCAGCTCTTCAGACTCCAAGAGTAGCGAACAGATCCCGGTACTAAACTGACTGAAAAGAAATACAAGAAAGAAAAGCAGGTCTGAGCCCACCACAGCAATACACCCATCAAGTCTGTGCCTCCACAGGGGAAGGATCTGCCCCTATCGGGGCTCTGTGCGAGCAGGTGGGGCAGTGATGGCAGGATGGTTTGCAGTTGAGCTGCCACTTCACCCGGAATAAAGAGCTGCAACGAATGAGCAGGCAGGTGTTCCTGGGCAGAAGTTTCTTTAGCAGAGGAGATCCTAGCTGCTCCTTGTCTTAGAGAAGGCAGAAAAGGGTGAAGATTCTTACTTTAAATTTCAGTTGCTGTAGGAGGAGGAATGACCCAGGGACTCTGGGAGCTCGGTGCACAGCTATTTCAACACAAGAGCTTGCTTCTTCCTTTCCAGGAATTGCTGCAAACTTGTTATTTGCTTTGGCTTTTTGTTAACTTTCTGTCTCCTGGTGCTGTAGAGTCTGGTGCGGGTCCTGCTTAACCTTCTCTGCTGCCGTAACACCTTGTGCACGAGCCAACGGAGTCTCCTGTGCCACAGGTTTCTGCTGCTGCTGGCATTTCACTCGTGGGGATGAACAGCCTTTTCAGCCCTTGGGGAGCTCAAGGTTTGTTTTCCAAGTGTCTCTGTGTAGCTGCTGGAGGAGGTTGTGCTCGGAGTGTTGGTAGATGGTGCCCATAATAACCTGAATCCCACACTTGGGTTTTAGCGTCACCCTCAAGACCCTCAGGGCTAAGATACCATATTGGTAAGTTAAAACTACCATAGTAGTAAATTAAAACAAAGAGGGGGTTCTGCTTAACGTAGATGTTACTGATAAGGGTGCTGCTGCCCCCCTGACACTGGTGAGACACTGCGCCCCTGAACCACCCTGGCCAACAGGATTTGCTCATGAGCACTAAGGGGGGTGAAGGGTCCCTTCTAGAAACCCCCTCTGTGCCTCTCATCGCTTGGGCTGGGGTGAGGGGGTCCTGCCCCCGGCTGCCATCCGTGGTGGTCCCACAGCCTGGTGGTTTGTGTGGGGTGGGCTGAATTTGCCAGGTCTCGGGTGCCCGGTGTGGTGCATGTGTGCTGGAGGCAACAGTTGAAGGCAGCTGTGGAGTTGGCAGGGCAGAGTCTACCTGCGGTTGGGTGGAAACGCTGTGAGGTTCTGGGCTGGGGATCTGCCCCGTGTTTTAAAGGAGCAGCCATGTAGGGGTTGATGTGTCCTAGCCTGCAGCAGGCACAGCGTGGCCAGCAGGAGCAGGGAAGCGATTGTGGCCCTGTACTCAGCGTCAGTGAGGTTGCACCTTGAATCCTGGGTTCGGTTTTGGGGCCTTCATTATGAGAGAGACATTGAGGGGTTGGAGTGCATCCAGAGAAAGAGAATGGAGCTGGGGAAGGGCTGGAGAACAAGGGTTATGAGAGCGGCTGAGGGACCTGGAGCTGCTTAGCCTGGAGAACAGGAGGCTGAGGGGAGACCTCATCACTGTCTAAAATTCCCTGAAAGGAGGGGGTAGTGAGGTGGGTGCTGGGCTCTTCTCCCAAGTGACAGGTGATAGGATGAGAAGGAATGGCCTCAAGTTGCACCAGGGCAGGTTCAGATTGGATGTTAGGAAAAATTTCTTCACTGAAAGGGTTCTCAGGCCCTGGCAGAGGCTGCCTGGGAGGTGGTGGAGTCCCCATTCCTGAAGGGGTTTAAAAGACGGGTAAATGGAGTGCTCTGGAATATGATTTAGTAGTGGACGGGGACAGTTGAGCTTGATTGTAGAATCACCAGGTTGGAAAGGACCCACTGGATCATTGAGTCCAACCATTCCTATCAATCCCTAAACCATGTCCCCCAGCACCTCATCCAGCCGTCCTTTAAACACCTCCAGGGAATGTGACTCAACCCCCTCCCCGGGCAGCCTCTGCCAGTGCCCAGTGACCCTTTCCATGAAGAATTTTTTCTCGATGTCCAGTCTGAACGTCCCCTGGCGAAGCTTCAGGCTTCCTCTTGTCCTGTCCCCTGATTATCATAAAGGTCTTTCCAACCTAGTGATTCTATGATGGCCTAAGGATCCTTTGGTGTTGTTTGAAAAGCTCCTGGCACAGGAGCACAAAGGAATGGAATTTTGACCTCTAGATGCTGTCCAGTGATATAAGAGCTTCGCAAACACTTCTACAATGGGATGGACCCTTTGGGTGAGTTCCTGTCAGCTCTGTAGCGTACCAGGAACAGTCCCAAACTAGAGGGGGACATCAGCTGAACAGACATTCTTGGGCACTGCTGCAAAACTAACATAACGCTAGAGCTCCACGCTTTCCTGAGGTGGCCCGTATGGTGGTATTTTTAACAGCTGGGGAAACTGAGGCTCTAAGCAGGGAACAGCATCTTCCTAGGAGCTGCTGATGGAACACAGGTCTCCCCAGACTCGCCCCACCTACTGCAGGCTCTGCTGAGGGTGCTTTGGCTGCCGCTGCAGACGTGATGTTTACAGCACCCAGCCCTCCACTTCCCCATCACCTCTGAATTCATTGCACTGAAATAAGTCTCCCAACACTTCTGTGAAGTGGCTAAAAACATCCAGCTAGCAGAGCTCTTGCCAAAAATAAGTCACTAAATGCATTAAACCTTGTGTAATAAAATAAGGAACAGCCCCAATAAATTCTTGTTTTGCCCTTTCAAGACTGCCATGGCTCACACTCTTAAGCTTCCCTCACTGCAAATGTGAAGTTTAGGGTCGCTGTCTGTGCGTAGCAGGGAGTAGGGTTGATCTGGAGGTAAGGGCTGCCATCCAGCGGCACAAAGGCAGAAAGCCACCACGGAGCCCTCCGGCAGCGACCCTGCCCACCGCTGGGGTGGGTTGTCTCCCCCAAATGATGCCGCTTGGTCCCTGGTTGTCACCCCAAATGATGCCACTTGGTCTCTGGTTATCACCCCCAAGTAATGCCAATTAGTCCCTGGTTGTCACCCCCAAATGATGCCACTTGATCTCTGGTTGTCACCTTAAATGATGCCACTTAGTCCCTGATTGTCACTCGCAAACGATGCCAGTTGGTCTGTTGCTGTCACCCCAAATGATAACACTTGGTCCCTGGTTGACACCCCAAATGATGCTGCTTGGTCCCTGGTTGTCACCCCAAATGATGCCACTTGGTCCCTGGTTGACACCCCAAATGATGCCACTTAGTCTCTGGTTATCACCTCAAATGATGCTGCTTGGTCTCTGATTGTCGCCCCAAATGATGCTGCTTGGTCCCTGGTTGTCACCCTAAATGATGCCACTTGATCCCTGGTTGTCTCCCCCCAAATGACGCCACTTGGTACCTGGTTATCACCCCCCAACAATGCCAATTAGTCCCTGGTTGCCACCCTCAAACGATGCCACTGGGTCCCTGGTTGTCAACCCCAAACAATGCCACTTGGTCTCTGCAGAGCTGGCTTGGGATGCCATCACCCAGGAGAGCAAGAGCTTCCGTACTTTCCATGCCTAAATTCAGCAAGCGGTGTGCAAAGCTCGAGGTGAAGGGTGATTGTCTCCTCTCCAGCCTTGTCCATCTCCCTGGAGCAGGGACAATTTCTGTCTTGTGTAGCAGTGCGTTTGTTCAAGTCATAAGCTTCCCCGGGCAGATGTATTCACCACAGGAATGTCAACTTGGCCTCAGGAAACATATTGTGTGTTCTAGACACTGCAGAGGATGGGCTGTAGCCTTCCTCCCTCTTGTCGCAGGGGTAGATGTGATTTAGGGCTGGTGACGGTGTCGTCACAGCGATTCCCCAGGCTACAGCGCGAAGCTGCAGGCGCAGATTCACCAGAGGGTTTAGGAACTTGCTCAGCTTCCCCGTCCCCGCTGCGGCTGGGGCTCTGCTCACATTCCGCGCCTTGTGCTGCGGTTTCTTCCCGCTTGCGTGGGGAACGGGAATTGGCCCAGCACCGCGACGGTTCGAGGCGGGTGAATTGAAGGGGGAGAAATAAAAGGGAAGGGGAAATAAAGCTGAACTTGCATGAGTCTAACCACATCAGTTTGCTGCCTGGGGAGAGGAAAGAGGATGTGACACCTCAGCTGCTTTCGCTTGTGTTGGGGCTTTGTACGCCGCTGACTTGTTTATGGGCCAGTAGTTGAGTTTACAGACAAGCCTATACGCACCGAGCTCATCCAGGCGGTCGCTGGGAGCTGCTTAGCAGTGGTCTGCCACATTCCATCAATGACACAAATATCTAAACAATTTGCCAGGGTTTGGTTTGTTATTATTTAGAGGTCTTTTTTTTCTTTTCACCAGTTCCTAGCAAGTGTATGGAGGCTGCTAACTAGCCTGTGTCAGTTTACTAAAAGCAGTTATTTTAATTCATGGCCCTTTCTGCAGCAGTCAGCAGGATGCCTTATTCATCTGCCAGCAGGAGGGGAAATCTATTTCAAAATGATTGAAATATTATGCACAGCTTGAATGAGTGTTTAAAATAAATACAGTAGAAGAAACATGTTGTTTGTGAAATGGGAAGATAAATGAAGTTTAGTGCAGACACATTATTCCCAAGCCTAGCTGCTTGGCTAACGCTTTCACAGCTGAATCCTTTAGGCTGTAATCCAGCAGTAAGAACATGGTCTGATTTCTTCTCCTGAAGATACAGGACTTCCTCTCCAGCCCTGTTTCTTGTATAGGATTATAGGATCAGTTGGAAAAGACCTTTAAGATTGAGTCCAACAATCCCTGTCCACTACTAAACCAGATCCCTGAGCGCTTCATCTACACCTCCCTGGCAGCATCTTCCAGAACCCTTTGGTGAAGACATTTTTTCCTAATCTGAACATCCTCTCTTGTTCTATCACCTGTCACTTGGGAGAAGAGACCAACACCCACCTTGCTACAACCTCCTTTCAGATAGCTGTAGAGAGCAACAAGATCTCCCTTCAGCCTCCTCTTCTCCAGGCTGAACAACCCTAGTTCCCTCAGCTGCTCCTCATAAGGCTTGTTCTCCAGCGCCTTCACCCATGGATGAGGCTGTTGGCCTCAGTTGTGTGTTCTCCTTTGTGGAAAGGACTAATTATTGCTGTGGCCGTACAGACAGCCTGTAGGCTGGATGGACAGGGATGGAGAAGAAAACCATTAGGCTTGAGGAGAGCGCTGTGGAGATGTAAAAATGAAACAGTGTCATGGGTAAAGAAACCATTCTTTGTTTTCCAATATCGGGCCTGTGGTTCCCTCCAGCCACTTCTGCTCAGCAAGATTAAATTTATTTTCATCCTCTTAACTGAAATTTCTTTTAATGGCAATAGAGGTGACAGCTCCCAAAATAGATTTCCTATGGAGTCTGTCCTGAGTGCCAGCGTGTGTAGCGTGTTTCCCGATAACCCTTTTTGCCTGCCCCAGGCCTTTATCTCGCTGGTGACAAATGGCCCTCTCCGGACAGAAAGAGGAAATTCCACTCATGGTTCCCCTGGTGCTGTGCTCTGACTCTGGTGCTCTATCTCCTGCCTGGTGCGCTGCTGGCCAGCGGGACTGGCAGGCGTTTCCTGAGGTGACAATCAGTGGGAGGCTCACGGGAGGAGGGTTTCATCCCTAGATTCTCATTTAGGATCATAGAATCATAGAATACTTAGGGCTGGAAGGGACCTTAAAGATCATCCAGTTACAATCCCCCTGCTATGGGCAGGGACATCCCACCGGATCAGGCTGCCCAAGGCCCATCCAACCTGGCCTTGAACATCTCCAGGGATGGGGCAGCCACAGCTTCCCTGGGTAACCTGTTCCAGGGCCTCAACACCCTCATGGTGAAGAAATTCTTCCTTATGCCCAGTCTAAATCTGCCCCTCTCCAGTTTGTACCCATTCCTCCTCATCCCATCCCCACAAGCCCTTGTGAACAGCCCCTCTCCAGCTTTCCTGGAGCCCCTTCAGGTACTGGCAGGTCGCTATAAAATCTCCTCGGAGCCTTCTCTTCTCCAGGCTGAACAACCCCAACTCTCTCAGCCTGTCCTCCTATGGGAGGTTCTCCAGCCCTCAGATCATCTTTGTAGCCTCCTCTGGACCCATTCCAACAGCTCCGTATCCTTCTTATGTTGAGGACTCCAGAACTGGACACAATACTCCAGATGAGGTCTCACAAGAGAGGAATAGAGGGGCAGAATCCCCTCCCTCCCTGCTGGCCACGCTGCTTTGGATGCAGCCCAGGACATGGTTGGCCTTCTGGGCTGCAAGCGCACGTTGCTGGCTCACGTCGAGCTTCTCATCGAGCAGCACCCCAAGTCCTTCTCTGCAGGGCTGTTCTCCATCACATTGTCCCCCCAGCCTATACTGTAACCGCAGATTGCCCCAATGCAGGTGCAGGACCTTGCCCTTGGCCTTGTTGAACCTCATGAGGTTCTCACAGCCCCACTTCTCCAGCCTGTCCACGTCCCTCTAGATGACATCTCATCCTTCCGGTGTGGCAACTACACCACTCAGAGTGGTGTCATCTCCAAACCTGCTGGTCCCAGTATGATTCCCCTCTAAGCAAGCTTGATAGCTCAGCCATGGCCCTGTCAACTGTGGGTCTGTCCCCCTTCGTATCTTCTCCATTTGTGCTATAGGCAGTCCTCAAAACCTGCAAACAAATACAACCACCCTTCCGTTTCTGCAGGTAGAGCTCTGGAGGGAGGCACAACTCTTAGAAGAGAACAAATAACATATAATCAGCCTTGCAGTGAGATCAAGAATCTTTTGTTTGAGTTGGGGGAGCACTTAATGTTTCTAGACCTGGAGTAGGGGGTTTTTATGCTTGTGCTGTAGGGAGAGAGGGCAAAAGTTTAAAGATCTGTGTCATAAAGAACTTGGAGCTGCAGGATTTTGAGATGGCTTTCCAAGAGTAGTGCCTGGAACTGCACTGTTTAGGGACCCTTTAAACTTCAGAGGATGTCCACCACCTCTTGGACAGACACTTGAGTAGTATTTGATTATCTCCTTTCCCCCCAGCTCTAACATCTCAAACCAGCTTTATTTAAAGTAGAAATCTTCCTCATCTCCTCAGTGCATAGCTGGGTTTAACCTTATAAATGGGTTTCCTATTTCCTTCTTTTATTTTTTTGTAGAATGGAGACTCTTTTTCTACTTATATTAAAGGTATCTTGGTGCATCCCTTCTCCCAGGGGCCAGGGGTATGACTTTTTAGCCTTGGCAGTGCTTCTTTCTAGGGAAGTTAAGCACAGGGCAACTGTACAGGAAGCCTCAAAAGGAAATGCAGCAGCATCTATGGGAGGGCTGAACATCACTGTAGCCTTTTTGTTCAGACAAACCAGGACTCTTGAGACTTCATTTTACTTCCCTTCTTCCTCCTGGGTTTCTGTGGCTGGACACTAACCACTGGCTGTTTGGGCTTTTGTGAACCATTCACAGTGGAGGATGACAGAAGTGTCTTAAGTGGACAATCTGAGATGCACTGATGGTTGGAGGCTCTCAGACGCTGTGCTGACTGGGACTGGAAAAATACTTTTGCAGTTGACCGAGTTATTTTGCAAGGTTGCAGAAACAACCCTTGAGATATTGGGCAACAGCTGTGAATTACCTCGAAGGTTTTGGCTGGTGGTTCTAGCATTGCGCAACTATAGTGCAGCCAGTTCCAGTAATTCTGGTGTGTGAGACCAGAATGTTCTGTGCTGGTCTCACCATCTGGAGGTGAAGAAGGCTGTAATAGTGGTGCATTGGAGAGAGGAAAGACTGAGGCAGTTGAGCATTGCTTTTTAAAGTGCTTTAGTGGTATAATTGTTCATAACATTGTTCTTTGTACAGCATAAGTACTTTACGTCCCATGTTACAGATGGCAAATCTGAGATAAATACTAAAGTGATTTCTTCTGAACCAACAGAGTTGATGCTACACTGGGACTGAGCCCCAAATGCTATTAGTTCCCCAATATTGATTTCCATACTCACACTACATTCACTTGGAAAATAGCTTTGTCTTATCATCATTTGACCTGCTTAATTCTCCTGTTCTTCTAAACCACTCAGTACAGCAGCTTTTAAGATGATTCTATTTTACCGTGATGTTGAAAATAATGAGATGAATTCCACAGAATCATAGAATGGTTTGAGTTGGAAGGGACCTTAAAGATCATCTAATCCCAGCCCCTCTGTGATGGACAGGGACACCTCCCACTAGGTCAGGCTACCCAAGACCTTGAACACCTCCAGGGATGGGGCAGTCACAACTTCCCTGGGCAACCTGGGCCAGGGCCTCCCCACCCTCATTGTGAAGAATTTCCTCCTTGTATCTAGTCTAAATCTGCCCCTCTCCAAATCAAAACTATTCCCCCTCATCCTATCACTATGTGCTTTTAAAAAAAGTCCCTCTCTGGGAGGAGTTCCCCAAAAACCTCTCTCTTTGGTCCACCGCTTGAACTCTCAGCTAAATAATTAACGGGGGGAAAAATAAAGCTGTGAGAAAGTGGAAATTCACCCAAAACATACTGAAGCTTCTTGCTGCGCTTGAAGCTTAAATATCAAAAACCATACCCAGAAAATGTTCCACCACCACTTAATTACCATTGAGCAGAACTTGTTTCCTGTAGGGATGGGCATTTTTCTGTGGATGGAACTAAATCTGAAACCAACAGTTATTGGGATCTTCCTACACAGTTTTTTTAGTTTTCACAAGACCTTCATGCTTCAAAGGCAAAGATAATCTGTGTTTGCATTGTGGATTATTTGTGAAGGATACATCTAGACCTGGGAATTTCCTCTTTTCTCCCAGTGGATTGCTGTTCTGCCAGGTGTGAAGCGATCAATGTATTCTTCACCTTCTTTCTGGACAGTTGTCTTCAGATGTTTCCTATTTTGGTTAGCCAGCTCCTGGGGAAGTGGAGAGAAGACATCTGGAGGGTGAAACAGTTGGGAAAAAGCTGCAAAATTCCTCTTCTCCAATAACGATTCTCTGCTTCTCCTTGTTTTTTCACTTTCCATTTGCCTATTTTCCCCTGAAAGGAATCAAAGGCTTTTGTAGGAGGAGAACGGTATTTTACAGAGTTCCAGGTGCAGAAGGATGGCACGGGCGTTGTCTTTTCTGGCTTCCTAAGCACGTGCCATCCCTTAATGCTCCATTTCTGTAGAGGTACCAGTCCCAAAGAAAGAAGGAATTGCTTCAAAAGGTTCCAAAGCACTCAAGTCTTCCAGCGCCAGCGTCTGCTTTCACGGAGGACTTTGGCAATGAGAAACAGACACTTTTTTTTGAGGTTTTGGCTCCCAAGTCCCTTAGTTCCAAGAACTAAAGCTTCTTTAGTTCTGCCTTCTGTATCCCCTTTTGATGTTCTCTTTCCAGCAGCTCTGATTCTTTATCAAGTCCTAAAGCTTCTCACTATCTGTTCAGGCTTTTCAACAGACTTCGTGACTTTGGGAACTTAAATGAGTTGGGCACTCTAACATAGCAGCTTCATTAAATGTCCCATAGGTATAAAAATATAAATTCTATGAAATATATATATAGCGCATAGTTAAATAGTGTTCTGAAGATCACTGGTACTCTGGTCCTCTTTGATTTTGAGTCTTTTGAGAAGATAAATGCTGTTTTAGAGTAAAACCAAACCTGTGTGTTTCATTTTTGTTTTACTAAGTTATTAATCCTCTCAAGATCAAATTCATTATAAGAAAATATACAGTCCTGTGAATATCTGGAACTACATTTTTGTGTCACTGGTTTCACTAACTTCTGACAAGACAAAACCAGGATTGTCATAACCTTTCTTCTCTTTGGCTTTAGCTTCTTTCTCATTGTAGAGACAGAAGGCGCAGTGGGGAGTCTCCACAGCCACTGTCTTGCTGAAGTTCTGGAAGTCTACTCTGTATTTCCCTTCTTTGGTTTTGGACACAATGGGAGCAAAGCGATAACCCCAGAGCACCTCTTCTGGGATGTAGGATGTCCTCACTTGGCAGGTAGCACTGGTGGCTTCAACAGTGCCATCTAAAAACACCACCAGTTCAAAATCTTGCTGCAGGATGGTCTCTGCTGCCATGTGGAAGAATGGGCTGTTCTTATCTATGATATGATAAATAGTTAATGGGGAAATGAAGAAGAGATTCTCATTGCCAGCATCAACTACAAATTCTATGTTGACCTGGTCCAAAATGATTGTCTCTCCTTCTGGGGTAATGGTGGTCTTCAGAAGCTTCCCATAGATGTGGCTCCCAATCAGCAGACTCTTCCTGAGGTTTGCCACCCGAATAAGGAGGCAGAGCTTCCCACCGCGTTTGCTGATGACAGCGTGTTTGCTGAAGGTGATAGTCTTAGCCCGGTTCTTGGACCTCGATATCTTGGCCAAGATGGCACCACACATAAAAGAATTGATGATTACCCCCAAGATAGACTGGAAGATGAGCAGGAAAATGGCAGTGGCACATTGTTCTGTGACGCATCTGAAGCCGTAACCGATGGTTACCTGGGTCTCCAAGGAGAACAGGAAAGCTGAAGTCAGGCCGTTGATATTCTCAACACAGGGGGTGTGATTTATGGAAGGATTGAATTCTGGAAGATCTTTGTGTATGTATGCCACAACGTACCAAAGGAGACCAAACAGAAACCAGCTGCCTAAGAACGCTGAAATGAAGATAGTCATTTTGTATCTCCACTTGAGATCCAGGATAGTTGTCCATATATCAATCAAAAAGACAAACCTTGACTGTTCTACATTGCCAAACTCTATGTTACACCTTCCATCTTTGGAGACAAGCCTTGCTCTTCGCCGACTGCGTTCTCTGATGTGGCTGGTAAAGCGTTTCCGGAGGTAGTTGAACATTCCCTCTGCTGATAGTGTTCTGGAGAGTAAGAAATAATAAACATTATGCATAATGCAGGTTTCATTTATACCTGCAGGCAAGGAGTAAATTCTGATGAAGTCTCAAGACACTTGTGTAGGGAAAAAAGTATATGATTTGCATATTTTCCCTCGGCTGGTGGGAAAAAGTTCCAGTAAGTGTATGAGGGAACTAACAGATTTTTGCCTAAGGAGCATTCCAGCAGAAATACTCATTCTGGTTTGTTCAGTAAACTTCAAATCGGTCAACTGTTAATATTGTCCCTTGTTCTGCTGAGTAAGTGGGGGCACAGAGAAGCAGGTTACCTCATGGTGGACATACGTTGGAAAAACTGGAGGGGAGAGGCTGGGGTTTGAGGAGGTCTTTCTGCCCTTTGGAAGGTGAAGTGAGACCTGTCCGTGTTTGTGTGTGGTTACATCGACATCAGGAGACTCTGGATGTGATGTGGATAGTGAATTTAGGAAGAAATAAGAGGAGATACAGAAGACATAATTAAGACAGAGATGCAGTTATTTTTATCTTAGGTTGGGTTTGAGAGTATATTTAAGAGTCTATAAGTATATATACGTTTTGGAGCTCTTATACATACACAGATTTCAAACTCCGGATTCACAAAAGCATCTCAAATAGGACTTTAGGGTGAGAATAAAAGAAAAGATTAAATGTCAGCAGCAGGAGAATTGGGTTTTTACTCACCACAAAGGTAACACTAAGACTAAAGAATCGGATTCAGGAATCCATTCTTAAAGGAAAGTGTGGCTCTGCATCCCTGATAATTTTGCCATTCATGATTGGCCGTGTTCACAGGAGACCCAAGGAATTCTGGTCATTGGTGGAGAACGTGCTCCAGATGTGTTCAGACTGGAATTCAGATCAACCTTTGTTTGGAAAATTCCCAGTCTTGGATACTCAGGCATGAGGAGAGGTTGACCCACTACAGAATTAGGGGTTGCCTGCTACATTCATGAGCAGATCGAGGGTCTGATTTTGTCCCCAAACTTATGAATGTTCTTAGAAGAAGTAATTGATTTCAGAGTTAATCGCCCTTTAAGTACAAAATGTGTTTCCTTGCCGGAGAGGATGTGTCTGATTCGTGTACAGTACAAACCCACCCTGAAAGCGTACCCTCGTGTGCCTGTTTATTCAGCCTTTGTTAGACAAACTTCTTCTCATGCCGCTGCATTTAGCTGTGTAGTGTAATCGTATTTCTTGAGGGCAAAATGTTTCTGCGTAAAACCAACTGAAATGAAGAACTTGAGGGGAAAACATTCTCACCGGTGACTCACGTGAAGGACGTCTGAGCTTGCTGTGTCCCTAAGGACAGTGTGTCCCCAGACACACGGACCTGAATAGTTTGGGGTCCTGCAGCTGCTATGGATGATGTTGGCTTTAGAAGGACCTTTTGAAGAGTGCATCTCTGATCAGGAGATGCTGAGGCTTTGTGGTGTTTTGCTGCTGTTGCTTTGCTGCTGCCTTCCCAATTGAGGGTGACACCAAAACAGCCTTTAGGGATTATTGGGGTGTTTTTTAGATGCAAGCTGAAGGTGCCACCACACTTACCTGAAACCTTAACTCATAGCTCTGTCCTACCCAGGCTTCCTTTTTGGCTAGAAGCTAAATGCTTAGGCTAAAGTTGTTGTCAGATGCACTGCCCAAATGTCACTTGATTTCATGGCTGAATAATGTGCTTAAATACCTGTGGCAACAGTTGTTTGGCCTCTTTCAGCCCTAATTTCTTATATCCAAAATGGAGATAATCCATTTTGTAGTAGGGCATGTAGTGGACTACATACACTGATGTGAGTTTAGTGTGAAACATCTCATTTAACCCCAGTCATCTACCTCTGGGCCAGTTGTGCAGCTGACTCCTAACAGACAGGAAAGAAAGCATAAGTGCCTGCAGAGCCCTCTTGCCTCGTCACCCCAACTGTCTTATGGAGGAATGGGTGGCTCTTTGGCAAAGTCTTTCTCGCGTTTACTCTGTAGGCATCTAGATCGACTCAGAGAAGCTAAACCAGAAATCCTTCCATCAGGCATCATTATGGGGGCCAGAGAAAACATTTAGCTCTGACCTTCAGTACCAAAGGGAAACTATTGTATTATCAACGATGGAGTCTAAGTACAAATTAATTACATTTTGTAAAGCCAGAAGTAAGTTCTATTATTTAATGTCCTTGTTTGTATAAATGGCCCTGAGAATTAACTTGTCTCGTACTGATGCCTGCCTTCCTCACCGAGACTGAAACCACCTTTCTGCTTTGCTCATTAAAATTAGAATGAGTAAAACGAAGGTCACTTCTGTTGTAATGTAGCTTTTCACTGTTTTAAACCTCTGCTCTTGAATTTATTGGTTGTGAATGTAGCTGACAAAAGTTAAAGTTTAAGCACACATCTGAGGAAGGGGGGGATGAGGTGACTTTCTAAACAATCCTCAGGTTTTATTTTCCTGATGCGCTTTTAATATGTTACTCTTATAGTACATAGTTTGAGAAAAACCAAATATTCCTTGTAAAGCACTATTCAAAGAAGATTTCCAGTATTTCGCTCCGAACGTTCCTATTTATTGAGCAAAACCATGCAGCTCCAGTTATGGCTGGTGGTTGGTTTTGTCGTTTTCTGCAATAATGTGGATGTTGACTGTCATTGCCAGACTAACACAGTGTGCAAAATGCTGAGATGCCCCACTCTGTGCATCATAAACTCCGTGTTGTGTCCATTTGGCATAGCTGAGCTACTGCAGGCTTGCTGCTCATCCTGGTGAAAAGATAGGAAGAAAGAAATCTGAAGGAAAATTCAGGCTTGTAATCTGCCCATCTACTCCTGCAGGGGCTGTGATAAATCCAGACCACAATTCTGGCAGATCTGATTCAGCGTTCTTTGGAAATCTGAGCAATCAGCAGGACACACAAATCAACAGAGAATAACCACAGAAGAGATAGAAGAGAGATAATTGGTGTGGTCATCAAACTGGAAACTTGAAAATAGATCCTGAACTTTACCACTCTTCTCCTGCCTCTTTAACCTCTCCAGAGGCTGTTTTACAAGCCCTGATATGCTGCACCAGGAAGATCAAAGCAGCAGAGGAATCACGCCCTTCTCCAGGCAGGATGACAAAGGAATTCTCCCTTTCTTGCTCTCACAAATGGCATTGATTTGCTTCACCTGGAGAAAAATCCCCTTCTGCATGTCCACACTGTGAGTGCATTGGAGTCTGGAGGAGATCGTATAAAGCAAGTTACATAACGCAGCGCTGAACGTCCCTAAGTTTAGATCGACCAAGGTAACCCAATTCCAGCCTAGCTAATATTTACCAGGATATGCTTCCTGTTGGGCCCAAACAAACAGTATTGCTGTCTGTCTCATACGTGCAATTCCTTGTTGCGAGAGTTAGCAGAGTTGCTGCTGTCCCCGGGCACAATGTGTTTATAGAAAGTGCACTGCACTGCTGGTAATCTTAAACAATGGGGCGTTTACCAATAAAAGTGCTCAATGAATAAAGATGACATGTCAAGGTTAGCTATGAAAACAAGGGGGTTCCATTTCCCTGTTCCACTCTTGTATTTCACAGGGATCACTAGAGTAAGCAGAAACCTTTAGATTTTTGTTCTCAAATTCCTGATCTTTCCTAACTTCTCAGTTCCTCCACCCAGAATATTTGATAAATGCCCAGAAAGTCAGTTGCTAACAGCTGCATTTTCTACCACCTTCTTTCTCTGTGTTCCTGCAAGTAGGGAACAACCATCATTACAGTTCCTGATAGTTCCTCGGCTCACTTACAAATGTAACCAACTGGTACTCTTTGCTCCAACTTGCTTGAAATTGTTTTGTTTTGAAGCATTTTGAATGTGGAGATAACAATCAGTAACTTTGATCTTTGCATAAGTCCATTGTGCAACACTGTGTGCGGATCACATTATTCCAAGGAAATGGCTTTAATCTCAGCCACGTGCAACACTTGAGAAGATCAGCGAGTGAAGGAAGGGGAAGGTGTTTAATGTTTGACAAGAACAACGTTCCATCACCTGCTATTTCACTGAAGTTCTGATATCTGTGGATTCACATGTATTTCTTCCCTCACAGCAGTGGATGGATGAGCAAAGTTGGCAATACCCAATTGTTAGTGGGAAATGGTATAAATGAAAAGCAGCCCAGTGAACCCGCAGCTTTTGTTAGAAATCTTTGTTGGGGATTCAGATGAAGTTCTAAGAAGCTTAAGTAGAAGAAATAGAGATATGGAGTTAAAGGATTATTTTTTCAGCCCTGTTCAGGTCTTTACAAAACTCAGATCTTCTTTCACTGCTTTCTGTGATTTTCTTTTTATTGAACTTCCTCTGAACAAAGTATATGAAATATCCAATTCCTAATGCCTTATAAAATCCTTTTTTATTCAAAAAGCAAACTATAACACTTAGTCTCATGGTGTATTATCTGCTGGCTGCTTTGTCACTGAGCCCTTTGGAGAGTACAGCTCATTTACCCTTCGCTGGCTGCCCTGGGTAGAGCAGGAATGTGCCTGTTGTAACGAGATGACAATTGCGGCGTCCAATCTCCCTGGCTCGCTGCTTGTATCAAACTTATATCAGAATCAAGGATCGCTGAACCTCTGTTGAATCACTTGTAAGTACAGCAAGAATGTAAGCCCACTTCAAGCGGTCGGTTAGCCCTAGGGATATGCCTGAAAAGAATCCGATTTACACCATTAATTGTGCTCACTTTATGTTTTTGAGGGACACATTAAGCGAAGGGATGAGTCCTGCTGGCACCGGCAAGCTGACACGGGCAGCTTTCTTCTTGGACCTGGTAATGTTTTCATTAAGTATTTATTGCTGGTAGCAGATCTGAGCACTGGACACAGTGACTGTGTCTCCAGAGTATTGACTGAAATGCCTGTTCCACCCAGCAAATACGATCCTTCAGTCCGGCTCAGCATGCTAATCCGGGAGTTTTGTCACAGCTCCAGTCCAAGTGACTACATTTTACCAACCTAAAGTCCTAAAGGAATTTCTAGTTGGTACACCGAAGGATCTTACACCGTGCCTTGTCCTCCCGCCTGCAATGTAGAATTGCTGTAGGATCTTAAAGAGCTGCCCTTTTCTAGTGCAATGATGGCCATTTTTCAGCAGGAGATGCGAAGTGGCACCTGCCCACTTGTGGGTTGTGCATTAACTTATAGTATCCACTGGGAGTATTGAAGTATCTCAAGAAGAGATATCTTTCATCTCAGATTACTGTAAACCCATAGGTGTGATCTAACCAGCTTTGTGCAAGTACCTAATGAAAGAGTGCTCTTAAGGGCTGCCTTTCCTCTTTAGATAGGGAGGAAGGAAGTTTCATCCTTCTTTCTTTCAAACTGGCTGAACAAGGGCTATTTCAACCACTCTACCAGTAATACAACCAGTAATACAACAAGGACATGAGCTATCCCCCATGTTCTGATTTTTAAGGGAAGGAAACATGTATTCTGACATATATTGATGCTACAAGAGCTGTGGGTTGCCTAAGGGACTAAGTCACTTTATTAAGACCACTCTAATGCGCTGCCAGCCTATAGCAGGGGGGATTCTGAGCCTCTGCCTGAAAATCAGATCTCTCTTCTCATAATGTTTGGTAGAGTTTGCTGCCTGGTGCGTTCTGCTGCTGAGCTGCCCTAGTGTTGCTTGAGTGCACCTTGGAGTCAAAGTGCACCTTGGAGTCGAACATCCCAGAAGGTTTCAATGATAACAGCAGTACCTATTGTACCCAGGAATGTTGCTTGCACCGTGACATCTATGCATGGTTTGAAAAGATAGTCTGCAGTTTCCCCTCACAAAGCTGACTTGAAAGAGTAACTCATTGATGAGATAACTTAAAGAACAGGCGCTGCAGCATTGGGACTCAAGCAAATCATATTTTCTGAAAGCTCAGGAGTCTTTGGGGTCCTCAAAAGCTAAAATACTTACTTAAGGTGTATAAGTAAATGATGGACAGCAGTAAAGGTGTTATTATCATTGATAGCAATCAATAACTTTGTAATTAGTGCCGCACACAAAATTAATCCATGACTACATCTATTGGGGGAAAGAATTGAAAGACTTCAGCTGACTGGGGAGCAAACGCTGCATCTGATACAAGCAAACACCGTTATGGTTTTGGTCTGCCTCCAAAAGGAGCGTTTCTTCCTGCCCTGTGTGCCACAGCGGTGAGAGGTCAATGCCAGCCCACAGCCGCTCCCTTCCTGCCACGTACCTGAAACCTGGCAAATCTCTAGTCCAGGCAAAAACATTTGCTGTCACCTTCCAGCAATGACTGCTTCATAAGCACTGAAGAAAACTCATTTATTTGGTGTTTTTCCACTGATGGACAAGTTCCATGGCTAGACCTTGTCTCCCATAGCACCTTCTGCCGTGGCAGAGAATTCCCACGCAGCGAATGACCATCACCATCAGGTGAAGATGTGCAGTCACGCTGGGACTCCTGCCTCTGGAGAGCCGAGACCCAGGAGCTGAGCTGTCATTACTGTACAGCAGGATTTCCTGACAGAACTATTTCTGTCTTCAGATAATTAGATTTCCACTGGAAATATTAGATTTTCATTAGGAAGCGGCTCTCAGGGGGAAATCGTTCCTCAAGCAAATTGTACCTTTGGGGATTTGTAATTTGGTCAAAAAAACTCCAAAAAAATCATTCTCATTGGAGTGGATGTGTGCATATTTGGTGTGGTTGGGTTTAACGATCTCAAAGGTCTTTTCCAACCTAGTGATTCTATGATGCATTGTTGTGGTTGGAAGAGAATAAAAATAGGGATTTAAGTCACCAACAGTGGTTCTAGTGCTGTATTGTACTCTAAGAGAATTAGGTTTGAGTTACTGAGAAGTCTTGAAAAGAAAACATTTTGCTTTTTGTTGAAGGTTTCTAAAGGGGAAGGGTGGGTTTTGTCCAGTCACTTTTCCTCTCCGTTGCGAGAAAAAGTCTTTGCACTCTCGAAGTGTGGGAAAGGTGGGTTGTCATACATTCCCATACATACGACCGAGCGCAGGAGCTGCCTATAACCAAAGAGCAGTAGGAGATAGGCTGGGGAGGCAATCCTGCACAAACACCACCCATAAAAGTCACAGGGAAACTGGACAGAGTCATGTGAGCCAATTCACGTTCTTTGCTGAAGTATTTAAGGGGTTGAATGATTAACTCACAATTTATTCCTACAGGTTGGCAATGTCAAGTCTCAGTCCCCAGCACCGTGTGGCAAAAGGGCTTTCGGCAGGAGCCCCGAAGGCTGAGGCAGCTGACTCGAGCATCAGCAGCACGGCTAGAAGAGAGCCATTGCCCACGGCAAAACCTCCTGTGAACAGTTCTCACCCTGCTTTGGCATCTAATCATAAGGTATCTCGGCATTACCGTGTCACAGAAAAGCTTCCCTTCATGTACACCCTCCTTCCGAAGTGCCAGTGAATTTAAACTGATTGTGGCTTCATACGACCCTGAAAAGGACCCAGCTCAGGGCGTGGGGAAGATTGCTGACAGAAAACATGTAGCGCTGTTGCAACGCTTCTCGATGTGGTTGGAAAAAGGTTCTTATTTGCTCAATGCAAAAGAAAAGCACAAAGTTGGTCTCCCTGCACTCTGTGCGGTGCTAAAGGAACAAAAGCAAGAAAGCAAGTGTTGCCATGATAAAAAGCTTTCTCTCACTAGTTCACATCACAGGGAATTGCTAATTCCAGCTCCAGGGGAGAAAAACAGTAACAGAATAGTCAGGATAGACTGCAGCAGCCCTGCTAGCCCTGCTGTGTGGTCAGATTCTGCCTGTTTGGTCAGCCTTTGGGGCAGGATTCGACGTATTATTTGTCAGATCTGCAACACTCCCTCTGTGTGAACCGATGAGGGAAAGGCAAATGGGCACCTAGCCTGGAGGATACCACAGTGGGAAGAGTTCTTTTGAATTCTGCTACTGTGTTTTTATGATATAGACGGCACATAACTCACTGATGCCGCAACCAGGTGCTTGTAACTCATGGTGTGGGTTGCACCCTGCATTGCTCTGCTGCAATCCTTCACCTGCTCACAGACCAGGGTAAAGAGCGCAGCGGGTGGTTACCCTACACAGCAGCTCGGGAATATTTTCGTGTCATGTTAAAAGCACTGTCCTATTGCAGTCCTTACCTTCAGCTAGGCTGTAACTTTAGTATCTCAGTCTTTTGTGGTTATCAAGGTGACTTTGATTTCTAAACTGGCAAAAACCCCACTATGCTGTGCTGGTTTGTTGCCAATCACTCGCCTATAGCAGCATAACATTGGTCTTGATAACCCAGATTGGAATCCCTGCGTCTCCTGGTTCCCGTTGGGAACCTCAGCCCCGAGCAGTTCTCAGATAGTAGGGCTAGGAGAGAAAAGAACTGGAGATGTCCCAGATGATAGATGGCAGCCACGTTCTGCAGCAGAGCCTGCAGCTGTGGAATGGGAAGGACACGAAGAGGAGAATGCCAGATTCATCAGTCGGGAAAGAGGCAGTTGTTGAGCTGTGGCCCTGGATCTATGGTCTCACCCTGTTTCCCTTGCATTACAACTCATGTTCCCTGTCTGCAAAGGAAATGAAAGCAATTCCACTACTTTCCATGTGACTGTGAGGCTATTCCACTATCAAAAAGGTTTTTTCATGAGGTTGGGTGTTATTTTATCACAAAGCAACTTTTGGACTGCCCTGCCCTGTTAGAGTAGGATGTTGCTTCAGTAGCAACTGAAATGAACCCTGAACGCAGCCATTGCTTGTAAAGTATTGAGAGACCTTTCAGGAGGAATTGTGGGCTATAAATAGAAATTATTGCTATTTTTTTCATATGAAAGGCAGTGTTTTTTGTATTTTATTCTATTGCTGTCTTAAGGTAAACAAAGAATAAAGTGAGGAAGGCTTTCTCTCAAGGTGAATGTGTGTGTGCAGGTGTAGCTTTCTCCCTGGATAGTTTATACCCCTGAGCCGTGTGTAAGGCAGTTTTCAGCCCTTGCATATCTCATTTGTCAGAGATTAAACTCATGCAACATCACAGAATAAGTCCCGTACTGCTCGTTACTCAGCACTTCTCACCCCCTTCCTTTAATAACTCATATTCGCACAAGGTAATCCCCTAGACCGAGTTTATAGAGGTATTTTCCACTATTAGTTCTTCTGCTACCTCCCTGGCTGCTCACGGGTTCTCTGCTAGGTGCACTGGTTTGTCATTGGTTTGCAATCGAGTTGTCCCTGCATCTTTAATTTCTGTACTGAGGATCACAGGTTCTCTTTGGAATATTAACAGCCCATTGTCTTCATGAGTGTGTGGTGGGTCCCTCTGCCCGTATCCTGTCTGTTGTTCGGAAGCTTTCCCGTGGGCATGTTGAAAGGAGTATCACTCCAGACCTGCTCTCATTAATAGGACTTCATTTTCTTGACTTGCATTTGACCTCTGAAGAACCGCCCTGGTGGATATGATCTGCCAGGTGGGCTCCAGCTGGTAACAGAGGAGAGGGGAGCATCCGGGAGGGGGAATGCAGCCCCTCAATTCCTACTGTATATCTAAAAAACAAAGAAACCAATGATGAAAAGGGAAAGGATTCATTGCATTCTTGAACAGATGCATGTTTTCTTGTACCAGTTTGGATGCCACAGGCTCTCTCCTACAGGAGGTCCTTTGTGTATCCATCCAGCTGAGCTTACATTGAAGCACATTGTGCGCCGTTGATCTTCCAAGCTTCCTTTTCTCCTGGCTGGCCCTGCGTGTCTGTCACAGCAGCTGCGAGGTGGATTGGCATTTGCCGGCTGATGCTTAATCAGTCGAGGTTCAGCAATAGCTGTATCAGACACCGGTAGTCTGGAAGCTTTCTTTTCATCATGCAGTGCTCCAATCACAAGGTTGGCAGTGCCGCAGACTTTGATTGGCAGATTTTGTCCTACTGATGGTTCCTGAAGCTTGATTTCTGTGATGTTCAACCAAGCTCTCCAGATACATCTTGCCTCATTACAGCCTCATCCCAATATTTCCCTTCCCTCGGCTCTTCTTGCCTACTGCATTGTGACGGGGGTGACAGCTGTCATTCCAGTGCCTTTCGTAGGGATGTACAACACTGATGGCAGCCCCTGCCATGGCGTTTAAAGCCAGTTTGAGGGTCTCAAGATGAAAAAGCCTGCCTTCAGAGATTCCCAGCTGAAGTCAGAGGTACTAAAGGTGTTTGGTGCTCTTTCATACAAGATCTGATGAAGCGAATTTTGTCAATCTGAATTAGAGCCTGTTTGTGCCTAGTAAATTAGTTAACTTGTTCCTGTGATTTAGTACAACCAAATATCATGAAAGCTAAACAAATTTCAGGAGCAGAGCTCGAGGATCACACTCAGTAGGCAGCTATTTGCCTAATGTCCTACTTTTTTTCACATTTGCAGGAAGAAAATAGCTTTTAGATACATGAGTACCTGAGTATTCCCTGAAAGACCAAAACTCAAAATTGCCCCTTTTAAGGCTAATTTCTGCTTTCAAGGCCAAGCACAGTGCCCTTTGAAGATACTGAGGAACACGGGCTGGGAATTTAAAGACAGGGACAGTCTGCTATCCCTGAGGCAGACAGTATCTCACCAGCAGAGCTTTTTCTACGCCAACCCTTCAGTTATTTTTGTGTTCCTAATTATTTCTATAAGTGTAATTACCTCGCAAGACATTCTTGGCTTTCAGTATGCATTGAATGAATTATTGACCCATCACATAGGTCGTTGATGTGAAGAGACGTATGAACAAACTGGGTGCAAAATAGCTACTTTGCATTCTTAATAGCAACCGTAAGCCATTAATAACTTTGCAGCCTGATGCACTCGGAGCCTGCACAGTTTTGGTTTGACATGCATATGGTTCAGTTCATCCTCAGTGTAATTTGAAATTCATTGGGCATGGACTTCATCTCCTTATGCTACTTTAAAATCTCTCCTGTGTTGAGATGCGATATGCTAATTCTAAAGTTTATGGCTGACTTGAGATGCTACATTTGAAAAATCACATCCAATTAAATCAACTTATTACCAAGGTCAGAGACCAGTATTCAGCACATTTTATTCCTTGCTGTTTTACAGCAAAAACTAAACTTACCGAGTATATTGTGTCTCAACTCATAAACAAACTACTCTGCCCTAATAAGAAGGCTTCTGGCTGCAGGACCTGGGAGACAGTCAAGGTATAAAGCATTCTCTGGAGAGCCCAAATAGCTGAGCTCAGTTTCTGACACGTTTGTTTATGTACTATGGGACAAGCGCTCTCCCCTTCGTGTCTGCTTCCCCATCTATTCGCAAGATGGAAGTGAACTTCAGGTGTTGTGTGGCTAAATTCAATAATTGCAAATAGATTTAAGACCTCTTGAATGCGTTGCCACGGACTGGCAACATGGCATCACCTGGCTGGCGTCAGAATTGTAACAGAGCTGCAATTCTAGGAGAATATTTATGAGAGATACCCAATGGCTACCTTGGCAGGAAAGTGTTTATTATCGATGAAGAAGAAAAGCTTTTGCATGCATAATATTGTCATATTTTCAGCAAGGAGTGAAACAGAAGGGGATATGCTGTGACTTTTTTTTTGGATGGACAAATACTAAGTCGATTTCCAGATTCTTTTGCCAATGAAAGTCTAAGTTTAGATTTATTAGGAGTCCCTAAACTGTGCAAGTCTTTGTATACAAATTATGCTTTCACCAAGTGCCCAGAGGCCCTTTCTGCCTGTTAAGGTTCAGCATTTCCTGAAGGAGGTCCTTGTGTTCCACAGACAGAGAAGTGAGAAGCATGTTGAATTCTTAGGTACCCTTCACAAATAGCCTACTGCCTCATTTCCCATGGAAAATACAATTTAACCTGCACAGGCATCTTACATCTTTCCTATTCATTTAGGAGCTTAAGTCTTGCTGGAATTCTCTGCGATGTCAATACATTCCACCAGCCTGAGGGAACTTACTGAAGTGCCCACATTAGCAGCTCAGGTGTCTCCGAGTTCCTCCCAGCTGATAGAAAACAGCATCTCAAGGTGAATTGCTTCCAGCCAATTACTGGTCTTGAACTTACCTGTGTCTCCAGCTACACAGGCAGCTCTAGGTACCAAGATTTCTATTTTGAGTTACATTTCTGCTTCTGTTAAGTGCCTAACCCGAGCCTGGGACTAAATTACTTCCAAAAGTGAGGCTCTTACCTCAATTCTTAACAAGCTTTTAAAAATCTTGTATTGGGTGCCCTAGTCCATGCAGAATTCAATTATGTAGCAGACCTCGGGGTGTGATTGAGATTTCCAGAGTCCTACTAAAGCGGTGTAAACCCAGCCAAGGATTTACTCTCACCTCACTTTACCCCTCAAAATGTTAGAAAAGCCCAGGAGCTAATCTAAGAGTGACACCGGAGTTAGAGTGCGTATGAGGACTGGAGGAGCTGTTGTTCACAGCATCTCATCCCACCTGCCCTCCACCAGGCTGTGTGAGCAACCTGGTACCATCATCATCAAGACACAACCTTCAAATTGTAAATGAGTAAAGGACACGAGATTTAACTCCCTTGTTTTATCTCTCGACATCAGCAAACATTCACACACAGGATGGCCATTCGGATCGCAGTAACTGCATCCTGTGATGCAAACACCACTTGTATAGCTGCTTGGTTTTCTCTTTGGGCAGAAATTCCTAGGGCTTTAAACAATGTCTTGCTGTTTGTTGCCTGGTCCGTGGTTACCCTGTGCACATTTCTCCCTACGATATAGAAGGTAGCTGAGAGTTTATTAAAATAGGAGCCAACTAAAATTACTTCGCATTTATCATGGGATGCTGCAGAGAAATTTTACCCTTCACTGTAAAATCCAGAAATGAGTAAAACCCTCTTACCTCTGTGAGCACTCAGTATGGAGAGTGCAAACTCATCAGCCACCCACAGCCTGAATGGGCTCCGAGTTACCTGTTCTGTAGGAAAGCCTTGTGAAGCTATTCAGGGTGGGCTAACAAAAAACTCTGAATGTTAACTACAAAGCTGCTTTTTCTCCAGCTACCATCCTGTTTTACAGACAAGAAATACAGTATCTACTGCTAGTACATCTTTCGGTGGGTTCTGGTGCTGAGGAATAGGCAACTGGCACTTCTGGAGCAACTTGGCTTGGAAGGAAGATCTGCATTCCTGTGTCAAACGCCCTCATTTCCATTGCAGTTCAAAGACTTAACGATGCACCTTAACCATCTGTTAAGGTGAGCTGCTGATTACAGCTGAAAGGCAAGAGTAGCTTTCAGATGTGGGGTACTCAGAACCTTGGGGCTGGAAAGTGCTTTCACCGTGACCACCCTCACTTCAAGAACCACCCAGCTGCCCCAGAATTTCACTGCTTACCAGCTACAGGGGTGGGTCCACAGAGCTTCTGCCAAGTAAATGTGAATGCCCAGAGCTGCTCTCTTACATTTCTCCTGAAACAGCCAAGGACGAACAATAGATCTGGATGGAGCTGGAGACCAGCAAGAAACTCAGTGGAGGGAAATGAGGCATGAGAGTCTCTTTCCACCACTGTCTCACCACCTCCCAGCCCCCTGCTTCCTTCACACCCAAATACAAATCCCTGATTAAGACTTAGTGCCCTTTGCCCTCCTCCTTTCCCACTCCACGCATTGCTCCCACTAAATAGAGCTGTGTTTCCAAGTCCTCATGTACCCCCTCCAGCCTCTTGCCGTCTGTGTTTCCACCCAGGAGCCCAACGCCCTCCGCTCCTCCAGCTCACGCAAACACCACCTCACCCACACGCTTTGTGCCACCTCGCTCAGCTCCCCGGTCCTCAGTCAGGAGCTCAGCAAAGCAGGGGCAGGATCCAGTGGCCCCAGCTGTGCCGGGATGTACAACTGTAAATTATGCCTAATTAGATGTGTCAGCAGGGGCCGAGGCGCTGATCCAAAGGCACCTATAGGACTATGGGTAGAAGGAGGGTGTGCTTGGTGCTGCCGCTGCCCAGCATGACTGAGTTAAAGTTTGTATAACACACGTACCACCGCTCAGGAGCTTCTGGCTTGATTAGGAATTAGCTGCAAGGATCAATCCCTGGGCGCTGCATTAACACTGAGCTAGTCAGGCGCTGCAGGGTGTCTAACGCTTGTTAACACTTAACGATGACCAAAGCTTTTTTACGCTACACCTTATTGGGTTATTTTAACAGAATTTAAGAAAATACTGGCAGTTATTAGATAAGCACCCATGGGAAAAGGCTGTGGTATAGGAAACGGAGGCCATCAGCACAGATGGGGCACCTGTTTCTTCCTGATCGTTCAAACCATTACTTTGTTATTTTCATAATTTGATTCTTTAATGGCCATTTCCCCCTTCTCAAGCGGCGAGGTTGCATCATGCAGAAAATTGGTTTGTTTAAGTAAGAACTCTTATGGTGTCTTTCATCAAATGTTCTCAGAGAACATTACTAATAATTCATTAAAGGGGCACTGTCAGCTGGAACACTTTTAATTACCATTTTCTGACAAGTCAACCCTTAAGTGCTGTGCCCTGATTTTTAGATTTATTGCTAACACATATGCAGATTTGTCTTTTTCCCTGCTGCTGTTTATATGGGTTGAGAAAAGTAATTGACTGTGAGATTGAGGAAGTGAACCATGCACTACATGTTGTCATGCCCAAAATGGAAGATAATTTAAGGGTGGTTACTGTTTTTTTTAACAGTAGTTTTGAGTAACTCGTTACTGCAGCTTCCGAGCATCTCAACGAATCTGAATGTAGCGAGCTCTCGCTGCGTGCCCCGCTGCTGGGAAACCGAAACACCTTGAACTTAAGGTATAGATAGCTGTGAAAATCGTTACTTGCTGTTCGTTAACTGTCTGGATACAGTTGCTTAGCCTTTAAGTAACCGAG
The DNA here is from genome assembly GCF_017976375.1 of Cuculus canorus. NCBI lineage: Eukaryota > Metazoa > Chordata > Aves > Cuculiformes > Cuculidae > Cuculus > Cuculus canorus. The sequence continues at coordinate 1,501,612 of NC_071423.1, forward strand.
GTGAACGCTGGCTGGTATTAATACAGGGTTAAACCAACACTACTGGCAGCTACCACACAACAGTGAATACGCCGTGAACTTGGATCGGCTTCTCCCACCCTTGGTTGTTTGCACAGCCAGACTTTAAGGCCTTTCCAAGCCCGTGCCACTGTCAGAATTCCCACTCAGCGCTCCCAGAGATGAGCAATGCCTGAAGCGTTATGTTCCCCCTCCTGGGTCTGAGGTGACTAGAGCAGAAGTTGAGATTTTCTTCAATAACCTGTTTTATGGGAGAAGAAGCTGAGTTATCAAGAGGGCTATCCAAGGAAAGGCAAAAGTTAAGTGAGTAAAGACTAGAAGCCGTGCATCTTATACCCTCTATACCCTCAGAAAGGATTCTCCAGTTGACTTGCTGTAGCCGCTGGTAACAATTTTGTGCAAGGGTGCAAAAGGGACAATTTATCTGATAATAGGCTGGATTTTCTCAATCAACTATTAAGAAAACCATATGGCCCTGAGCCTCTTACCTTGTGTTGTAAGTGGTGAAGGTGACTGCAGAAGGAGAAAAAGCTGCTCTGCTTCGTCTCCCCTAGACCATGCAATTTCCACAGGACTTTGGTCCAACAGCTTCTGTATCAAAGGAAGAAAGCCCAAGGCCCTTTTTGGCTTTTATGTGTGGCTGTGTCAGCTCAGACTGGTTGCCAGCTCATCTATATGCAATGGCTCATTAACGTTGAGGCTCGGTTTATATATGGTATGTGAAAGGCAGAGGAATGGCTGCTGGATGGAGGAAAAACACAGCAGAAGTGTTGAGTAGGGAAAGCAGTGCAATATTACATGAAGAAGCTGACATTACTCTCACTGTCACCAACGTCTCTTGTCCGATGCCACCAGTACAAGCGCAACAGAAGCATCTCGGTGACTTGTGAGGGTCGGGCCTTTTCTTTGCATGAATGGTGTGATTTTTGGGAAGAACTCAATGCCTCTTGATACCTTCCTTATTCTGCAGAACCCTTTGCAGTTTGATTTATTTGGTTTGTGCTGTATGAGATGTCTGCCCTTGCCCAAATTCCTGCCTAGACTTTCCTTCCTAGGTTTGATCCAAGACCCAGAGTCCGTCTGAACTCTTTGCAGCAGGGTTAACCCGTGGCTGTAAAGCTGCCGTTACTTTTTCTGCAGCACTGCTGTCTTGGAGCTTAAAGGAATGGGCATTTCTCGTATTTCTCAATCCTTTGCATCCTGTCGATAAGGGATCGAGTGACCTAAGTCTGGAATCATCCCACATTACCTACAGCACACAACAATTAGACGTATATTAAAGCTAATTCTTCTGGTTCCTCTAGAGCTTGAAGGCATTTCTTTGTGCTTTAAGACAGTTGTCTAAGGATGTGTTGCCTTGTAACAGTGCCCATCCTTCTCCATCAGCAGAGAGAGGACTTAGATAGCTGGAGTAGGTTATATCCCTATCTTTTGGAGGCCCGGTGGAAATAAAGGTGTCCAACCCTCAACATTACAATTCCCAGACTAGACACTGATCTTCCCTCGGTTATACAGCAATAAGAACCCAGAGCTTCTAGCCACCTGCGAGGGCTGGGTGGAGGACACCCTGCAGGCAGGATCCTCTGATTCTTAGAGGAGTTTGGGACCAGAATTTGTATGTTGAAAAAAGTTATTTAACGCTTGAGCAGAGCTAGACCTGGTCACAGAAACCACCAGGAGCTGTGTGATTCTGTGACTTAAGCATTTGCCCCAGAGTGTTCCAATGACAAAAATCACTGCTAGAAGGACTTAAGCTCTGTTATGAGCCATCCCATGGTTTTAATATCTCCATCATTAATATTACATTTGATAATACTCAAGTAGCACTTTTCATCTCCAAAGCATGTCAATCCACCTCAACATTCCTCTGAGACAGGTATGCAGGTAATGATACCAACTTGTATAGGCTTTTCTAGCACCAGGAGTCTATGGAATTGCTCCAGATACTTGTACCAGGAGCTAAATAATGTGGTATACTCTGAACTAATCTGGTTATCCAACCCAAACCATTCTATGATTCTATTATTCTATTTTTATACTGTGCCTAGTCCATGCAGGAATCCCGTTGTTTTCACCTATTGGCAGTTCATGATGGCACAAATTAATATTCTTGCATCACACAAAGTCTTGCAGATTGTTTAACATGATTTTTCAAAGCAGCAAGCTAGTTCTCCTGCAACGAAACGCAATGAGATTTTTTCCCAGTAGCTTCAAAGAGCATAGTTGAGCCCTTAAAGGGATTTACTTCTGTTAAATATTATCCTTAAAACTGAGAAATTAAAAGCAAAAGGGCTTTCTTCCTTCTTCCTCTAAGACACGTCAAAAGAATATTATAAAAAAGAATAGCTTTCCACAGCTTTCAGAAACTCCCCAAGTGAATTTCAATTGCGGGTTTTTAGGAAAGAGTATAATTAACAACTTTATTCATTCTGGAGCCAGAAAATTATTTCTATATTTGGCAAGAAAAAAAGCAGAGCAGAGGAGGGGAGTAAATGACCCAGATTTTCACAAGCGACAGATGACTCCTCGGTGCTCCACCTGTGACCCCTTAAGTGGCAGGGATTCCCACAAAGTCCACTGCAAAAGGACTTCTCTTCATTGTTTCCCACGCTGGACGTTCCAAATCACTCAGAACACTCGGAAATTTAGGCTGTTATGTTTGTTAAACTGATTATTTCATTCACCTAGGGTAATATTTCCACCAATGCAGCCATAACCGAGCAATTAAATCCCCTTTTCAGAAGTGACCTTGGGATGCCAGCACCTCTCCTCGTTCCCAACCACCTCCACTTTTCTGAGCTTGCTTTGTTGTTTTCCTGGAAACGCCTGCTTTGAGAGCACCTCACATGAAGAAGAAGTGGGGAACACAAGGTATGACTGAGCTAACATTCTCAAAACGCCCCTTGCTATATTTGCAATATTTTCTTATTTTTTTTTAATGGTCTATTTTCCACAATGGAGTGCACATTTTCTATAAAAAGCAAGTTCTCTACATAAAGCCTGTTTGCCTGACAGCAATATTTCTCTATAAATGTGATAATCTCCATTTTGTCAAAGCGAAAAATAGATTTAATGCCTTTATCTTTTGGAATTTCTATTTATAGAAGAGGAGGTCTCCCTAAGATGCAATCAAAGATATATACCATAAGTATAGCAGGCAAGTCAGCACTGCAGGCAGTTGTTTATTCATTAACCTCAGTGTGCCTAGGCTGGCAGCCTCCCAGTGCTTATTTACTTTGTGCTTACCACGGCGAGGGATTTGAAATCCCTTGCAATTTAAATCTGAGTCCCGGGAGAGAGGGCTCTGTCCTTCCACTCATGTCTCATTTGGTATGAGCAAAATGTAGCAGTGTAGCACTGAGCGCAGCGCTAACAGGAGACGGAATATTCTGTCTGATGTATGTACGCTTCTGATTCATTCCCAAACCTTGTTTTTCTGTTAATGAGCACAACCGTAGCGGAGTGAGAAATGAGAAAACTGGCTTTTTGCTCCATTTAGCAGAGACTCTCACCAACACCCTTCCTGAATTTAACAGCCACGCGTGCCGGCATGCAGATAAGCTCGGAGAAAGTGTAAATCTCTAGGATAGCAAGTGTCAGAAATGGAAGAACCGTGTAGCAGATGAAGGTAATTCTACCCCTCATCCCTTTCAGCACCTTTAAGCATTGCTACTGATGCAAGTAAACGGTTCTTAATCACTTCAGCCTTCCCTATTCTTAGACAGCAGGTAGGTGAAGCCCTTGGCCTCCTCTGCTAACTGTAATGACAATATTTAAATGCATAGGCTCTTCAAATTGAAGAACAAAGCTGGCTTAGTGCTGACTTGACATTGCATGGCAATCCAGGAAGGCAGAGACCTGTGTTATTTAACTCCTTGAAGCCACAGTCAGCAGTTGAAACGCAACAGAGGACTCATTTACAGCAAGGTATTATCTGCCCTCTTCTTTCTGCAGGTGGGCTTGACAGGGGGAGATGGCGTTTGTGGCTTAAAACCCCCAAGAGAAGTGTGGCTGCTCACGGATGAGTTGTTTTGTGTCTTCTAGGCACATCCACACACTTTTTCTATGACTTTTCTGAAAGCACAAAGTTAGTGACAAGACTTCAGCCCTGTTTTTAACCAAACGTACATGAAATAAGGATTCCCTGGAGCAGTGTGGCCCTGGAATCCTCACCAGTCCCTGGGAAAGCCCACAGGGTCGAACACCTCTGCTGCCGGTGCCCCATGGGGAAAGTGAGGTTTATGCAACTCTATTCATAGAGGAAATTACACCAGCTTCTCACTTCAAGAAGTAAAGCTGATTACTTGTACTTGCTTGTAATTCAGCTGTTTGGCAGAAGGTGAGAGTGCCAGAGAAGTCCTTACTTCCCCTGAAAATGTAGGGCATGGGTGGACTGCAACAAAGGCACTTCTTTCCTTCCCAGGGCGAGTAAGCTGGGTTTAGCGCAAGACTGTTCTGCTGCGGAGAGAGTGAACCTGGCAGGGCGGTACAGGACATGAGCTACCAGCACCTCCCCGTAGCCCTTAGCTGGGTAGAGGGGGTGTAGTGGCCCATGCAGAACACAGCAAAGGGGATGTTAAGTCATGAGTCACTTCCCTTTTTCTACTCACTGAATCCTCCATTTGAAAAGTTAAGCTAAGGACACAGTGGAAAAGATAAAACTTGTATTGATAGAAAACACCTTATTCTTACATTGGCAGCTGTGTCCTTGTCACTTTGCCCCTTTTCTGCACTCCAGAGCAAAGCGATCTGCGATGAAAATATGAGTGTACGATGCTGCAAACCTGGTGATTGCTCTGAACAATGACAATGGCATCGGATTCAGGGGTACCTGAAATATTTTTTTCTGGCTGAAGCTAGGAAAATAGGAGTTTAAAAGACTGTATGTCAGGAAGCGTATGAAGTCAATGAACACCCAACAGCACAAGGTAACAGGCACTGAAGTTCTCTTTCTAGATTTTGTCTAGGAGCACCAGCCTTCCGCATCAGTCCTTAGAGCTCTCATCACTCATATTATAAATTGTATAATCATAGAATAGTTTGGGTTGGAAGGGACCTTAAAGATCACCCAGCTCCAAATCCCTGCCATGGGCAGGGACATTCCACTGGATCAGGGGTTCCAAGCCGCATCCAGCCTGGCCTTGAACACCTCCAGGGATGGGGCAGCCACCACTGCTCTGGACAACCTGGGCCAGTGTCTCACCACTCTCATGGTAAAGAAATTCCTCCTTACGTGTGGTCTAAATCTGCGCCTCTCCAGTTTATACCCATTGCCCCTCGTCCTATCCCCACAAGCCTTTGTGAATTGCCGCTCTCCAGCTTTCCTGGAGCACCTTTCAGGTACTGGAAGGTCACTATAAGGTCTCCTCGGAGCCTTCTGTTCTCCAGGCTGAACAACCCCAACTCTCTCAGCCTGTCCTTGAATGGAAGGTGCTCCAGCCCTTGGATCATCTTTGTAGCCTCCTCTGGACCCATTCCAACAGTTCCATATCCATAAATGATGCATAAAAAGTGGTAACTAGTTACAACTCAGTGACAATGCTTATTAATTCGGTAGAAGAATGAGCACATCCATCTCGAGGACAGATTGTGCTCTAACGAGAGGTTCTGAGCTGCAGCCTGTTGAGGTACAAGACCTTAAAAATGGGATCACATTTTGTTTCATCCTCTCTATGTTTCCTCTCTCGTTGTTTTCCAAATAAACACGCTTCTGGAAGATGTAGGAAAGTATTTGTGGAAGCTTAAGTTGTTCTGAAAGGCATGAGATGTTTCTAAAATGCCGCTCTCAAGGGGTTGACCCTGCATGAACCTTTGCCAGTGCCTGGGGCGCCCAGGTTTGCTGTGAGCACAGACGTGTCTAGCCAAAGGCTTTCTCCGGAGCTGTGACACCGTGTGTGCTTGAGCAAAGCTGATATGATAGGGAGCAGGGAGACCCACAACGCAGCCGGGGCTCCTCTCTGCCGGAGCACGTTCGTACACACAGGAGTAAGCAGATCAGGCTGTAATGTACTTCTTGCTGTTGCTTTGCTGGGCCGTGTTAAACATCACCAGCAAAATGCAGTTTCTGGAGGATAGAATATGAACTTTAGTTCCGGAGAACAGAGAATAGGGTTCTGGAGAACTGAATGCGAACTTTAGGTAAGTTTGTTGTCCGTACTTCTGTTTTTCCACCCTTTGTGGAAAATTTGCAGACGAGGAAAGATGGAGTTGTAGATAGATACAATACTGCATTATTCCCTGTATATCAGCAGCCGTCCCTGATACTGACAGTCTTTAAGGCCCCTTGACAGTCCTATCAATTGATCTTCCTTCTCCTCTGAAGCTCCTAGATTTCAGGGATCTCCGAGGCAGGACCCTCTGGATGGTGGTTGTATCTCCCTTGGGATCCATATCTAAGATTACTTTTTGGTCTGGTTGCCAATTGACTATTTTTAGCCTTCTCTTTCTGCCAGCTTTAGAAATTCATTCCATCCATTCCCTGTTTACCTAGAAGCCTCCAGGTACATTTTATAGACTGTTAGGCTCATGTTTGGGGTATTTTTATTATTATTACGGTTTTTATTTTGGACAATGTCGCAGTTGCCTAGCAATGTCTGTAGGTGCTTTGAAAAGAGCATAAAGCATAAGCTTTCTGCAAAGGGGAACATCATATTCTGCTTCATATCGAGCCTTTTTATCTGCAAGTCTCCATAGACTCTATCGGCATTAATAAATGAAACTCACCCTCTCTTGCGGAATGCAGGGGAGGGAGGGAAAGACACAGGAAGCAGTCGTCATCCTATTTTTCACCGATGATAACCAAGGCAGAAAAAAGCAAAACAAGGTAGAAAGCATGACTTGATATCCTGACCCGCTGAAGTCAGGCATTGATCTCTCATGGGAGTCACGAAGAAAGCTGAGGTCATATCACTTGAAAGAACCAGAGCTCTGTCGAATTCCCTTTGTAGCTGATGGGTTGGATAGAGCTCACAGTGCCGGGCAGGGTAAGGAAGTGAGCAAGTTGTGTAGAATGATTGTTTATTTAGTCATTTCCCAGCAGTAGGAATACGCTCCCAGAGGCAACACAGATGCAGGACAGGGTAGTGAAGAAACAGAGCATTCTTTTTACATGTTTTATGCTCTTTGTTCTGTTCTTTCACTGGGAAAAGGGTTAGTGTTGATTGTTGCCCGTGTTTTGTTCACAGCCCCATGGAGTCTGGCCTTGTGAAATGCATCTCAATATCTCCATCTCTACATCTCCACCCCTGCATCTCCATCTCTACGTGGAGAGCTGGATCCAGGAGGCAAATTTGTACTTCTAAGCAGCCACAAGTGTGACTGCAGAGAATGTACACCATGTAGGCAGTGCCAGAGCGAACTGTGGCCCCTGTAGTTCCTTTCCTCCCTCTGGTAAATCCACACCTGACCCTTTACCACTTGCAATAAGAGAGCTGCATGGTAACTTTGTCCCTGTTTCTAAGGGCAGCAGAGCAGGCTGACACTCTCACCCTGTACCCATAAAAGCTGTCATTGATTTTGTGTGTGGTTGCTGTTATCAAAAGAAAAAAATATGAAGTATCTTGGGGTTTTTTGCCCCAGCAAAGAACAGCAGGTACTTTGGCTGCTCTTTAGAGAAGTACAGTTACCACACAATCACACAGAAACCCTGGGCTCTGCATTTGAAGGTCAAGACATTAGAAATAGCCATGTAACGAATGACTGTTTTACAGATGAGTGAACCCATCAGAACGAGTCACTCGGCAGCTCAGTAAGAACAGAGAGCTGTTGCCACTTTTGGTAATAGAAAGCAGCCTGAAGGATCAGCTGTAGCCTGCGAGCTTTGTATGAGCAATGAAAATGGTCAGTGGTGTGTCTTCATCTGTGTAAGGCTTAGCATGCAGGCTGGAAGAAACATTTTCTCTGAGGGGTGGTGATATACAGCAGGCACAGCCCTCCCTGTGCTGTTCCTAGCTGAGTTTTGGACAGGTTGCTCTGGGTGATACACTGCTGCCTTCAAGAAGCCACCGGCTTCAAAGCCTCTACTGTAGTGCTGGAATAGAAACAGGAATGGAGCCAACTCTGAGTAAGGTTGGCTCCTTATCTCCCTTGAGGTGATTACAGTCAATGACTAGGTTAAGTAGCTGAAGACAGTCCTCTGTCCTTCCTCTCACAATGTATAGAAGTCTCTTTGTGCTGAAGATCCCCCTTTACAATGTGTTTGTGTCTTGTCTTGTCCCACAGAGCCGTGAGGTTCTTTCTGAAGAGGAGTTTGATTTACGCCCAGGCAGCCACCATCACCTCTTGTAGCACAGTGCTCTGCAGGTCTCCATCACCCACACTGAGATAAATCCCGGCATTGTCTGGCCTTTTCTACAAATGACAGATGTGCCAAAACACGCTTGTCCTGCACAGTAACTTGTAAGAGCTTTCTAAAACCTTAAAGTCATGCATGGCCCTCATATATGGATAAAGGACTTAAACGTGGCAGGTATCACTTCCACCACAAAGTTATGGAGAAGACCTTATCTCAGTAAAGGTTTTGCTTGAAGCTTAACCTTTTGTACTTTCTTGAAGATAGGATGCATGATTAAGTACTGTTTCAGAGTGGTTTTATCCCTTAGTGAGGTCAGGACAGTGGAGTCCCAGTGTGGCTGCCCACCACCCTCTGCTGGCCCCAGCAGGGACTGCTTGAGGTTGCGCTGCCTCTGGACCTAAAGAGGTAAATTTCTTAACGAGTTGAAAGGAGGAGAAGGGAAAAGGTGAAAAACAGAAAGGTTGTCTGTAGGCATTTTCACACCACACCTACCCAAGTACCGCAAGGCTCCATCTTCTTTAAATTAGGATTAGTGTTGTCAATAAAAGAATTACTCACCCTTTTCTTACATAGATGCCAAAAATTATTTTGCTGAGCAACCAAGTGAAATCAGAGAAGTTGAACTTTTTCTCCAGATGTGATAGTTTTGATTTTTAGGAGATGGGGTGGACACAGAGGAGAGTGTAGTTCTGGGCTGAAACAAGGGTGACAGCAGCACTACATGTCTGTTGGCTTTAACTGCTTTATCTCAGATTTAATATAGTTCAGATGAGAACAACATCTGGTCCAGGTACAGGGGGAATTCTTTTGGCATTGGCTCAGAGTGCTGGATAAGTCCCTGATAAATCACCCAAAGCAATGATTGTGGCCTTTCTGGCAATTCAGTTGCAATAACTTTATTGCACGACAAGGTGTGTGCAAGCTGTCAGCACAAATAAATCCATTCTCTGTGAATGGGGCAGTACTGAACCCTCGAGTTCCAGTGGTGTCGTTAGTGTGGGAACACCTCAGCCCAGGGCAATTTAAGTGCTGGGATGACATAACCCAGTCATCTCGCTAGAAAACATCATGACACAGAAAAGCCTGGGGAACTGAAAGAAGCCTCACCAGAACAAAGACCGTGTCCATATGGCATCATATTTCCTGGAATAAGTTATTTTTATGTTTTTTGACATGTCTACAATTCTGGTGTTATGCCTCATTTACACTGGTACATTCTGGGAAATCTAGTCAATAATTCTTTATGTCTGTGCTTACAACAGAGCAGTGTGACCCATAGTCATCTCAGTTACTTCTGCGTTTGTGTTGCACTCTGAGAAAGGTTCATAATGGCCTGAGATTCATAGAATCATGGAATGGTTTGGGTCAGAGGGGACCTTAAAGCCCATCCAGTTCCAACTCCCTGCCATGGGCAGAGACACCTCCCACTGGAAAAGGTCACTCCAAGCCCCATCCAACCTGGCCTGGAACCCCTCCAGGGATGGGGCAGCCACCACTGCTCTGGGCACCCTGGGCCAGGGCCTCCCCGCCCTCACAGCAAAACATTTCTGCCTAAAACTCATCTCAGTCTCCCCTCTTGCAGCTCAAACCCGTTCCCCATCATCTTATACCCACACTCTCTGCCGTTTACACTGATCAGATGGCATTGAACTCCCTAATCTCAGGCTCAGAGGTATTGAGCAGTGGACGAATTTCATAACTAACAAGGAAATAAACTCCATCCATTTGGGTGAAGCGTCTTTTCTTTCACAACTTTAGCACCAGATCTGGCATTTTGAGCTGGTGAATCGAGTGACAAATGAATAAGCCCCAGGCAAATCCCACCAGAAAGGAAACTCACTGATTAACTGCAGAGTAAATCCAGCAGTTTTTCTGCAACTTTAGTGAACTGCTGCTGCACAAATTACAGCATGTAAGGGAGCACTCTTGTGGGCACGGTGGTGTGACTGAATTCAGCATACATTCAGAGAAGTTTGGCCCTGGAGATTGCAGAGGACCCGGTTTGCCTTTTGGCAGCTCAAGCTCTTTCTCAGCACCGCCTGAAAGGTCCTGTTCCCTGGTCTGCATCACGGTTTCATACAGCAGTAAAGAAGGTCACAGCAAAACTCATCTAGAATCATAGAATTACAGA